>NC_060081.1:30567872-30871483 GCF_922984935.1 Meles meles
CATGTACAGGAAACAGAGCCTTAGTTTAGACATAAAGTCTCTAGAGAATGATATCGGTGCTCAGGCAACATTCAGCATCATTTTGCATTATAGCTCCTTCTTCCACTCTTTTTTAAAAAAATTTTTTCTTTCTTATTTTTTGATAAACATATAATGTATTTTTATCCCCAGGGGTACACGTCTGTGAATCACCAGGTTTACACACTTCACAGCATTCACCATAGCACATACCCTCCCCAATGTCCATAACCCCCCTCCCCCTCTCCCAAACCCACCTCCCCCCAGCAACCCCCAGTTTGTTTTGTGAGATTAAGAGTCACTTATGGTTTGTCTCCCTCCCAATCCCATCTTGTTTCATTTATTCTTCTCCTATACCCCTAACCCCCATGTTGCATCTCCACGTCCTCATATCAGGGAGATCATATGATATTTGTCTTTCTCCGATTGACTTATTTCACTAAGTATGATACCCTCTAGTTCCATCCACGTTGTCACAAATAGCAAGATTTCGATTCTTTTGATGGCTGCATAGTATTCCACTGTATTATATACCACTTCTTCTTTATCCATTCATCTGTTGATGGACATCTAGGCTCTTTCCATAGTTTGGCTATTGTAGACATTGCTGCTATAAACATTTCGGTGCACGTGCCCCTTCAGATCACTACATTTGTATCCTTAGGTTAAATACCCAGTAGTGTAATTGCTGGGTCATAGGGTAGTTCTATTTTCAACATTTTGAGGAACCTCCATGCTGTTTTCCAGAGTGGTTGCACCAGCTTGCATTCCCACCAACAGTGGAGGAGGGTTCCCCTTTCTCCACATCCTCGCCAGCATCTGTCGTTTCCTGACTTGTTAATTTTAGCCATTCTGACTGGTGTGAGGTGATATCTCATTCTGGTTTTGGTTTGTATTCCCTGATGCCGAGTGATGTGGAGCACTTTTTCATGTGTCTGCTGGCCATCTGGATGTCTTCTTTGCAGAAATGTCTGTTCATGTCCTCTGCCCATTTCTTGATTGGATTGTTTGTTCTTTGGGTGTTGAGTTTTCTAAGTTCCTTATAGATTTTGGACACTAGCCCTTTATCTGATATGTCGTTTGCAAATATCTTCTCCCATTCTGTCAGTTGTCTTTTGGTTTTGGTAACTATTTCCTTTGCTGTGCAAAAGCTTTTGATCTTGATGAAATCCCAATAGTTCATTTTTGTCCTTGCTTCCCTTGCCTTTGGCAATGTTCCTAGGAAGACATTGCTGCGGCTGAGAACAAAGAGTTTGCTGCCTGCATTCTCCTCAAGGATTTTGATGGATTCCTTTCTCACATTGAGGTCCTTCATCCATTTGGAGTCTATTTTCGTGTGTGGTGTAAGGAAGTAGTCCAATTTCATTTTTCTGCATGTGGCTGTCCAATTTTCCCAGCACCATTTATCGCAGAGGCTGTCTTTTTTCCATTGGACATTCTTTCCTGCTTTGTCGAAGATTAGTTGACCATAGAGTTGAGGGTCTATTTCTGGGCTCTCTATTCTGTTCCATTGCTCTATGTGTCTGTTTTTGTGCCAGTACCATGCTGTCTTGATGATGACAGCTTTGTAATAGAGCTTGAAGTCCGGAATTGGGATGCCACCAACTTTGGCTTTCTTTTTCAATATTCCTTTGGCTATTCGAGGTATTTTCTGGTTCCATATAAATTTTAAGATTATTTGTTCCATTTCTTTGAAAAAAATGGATGGTATTTTGATAGGTATTGCATTAAATGTGTAGATTGCTTTAGGAAGCATAGACATTTTCACAATATTTATTCTTCCAATCCAGGAGCATGGAACATTTTTCCATTTCTTTGTGTCTTCCTCAATTTCTTTCATGAGTACTTTATAGTTTTCTGCATATAGATTGTTAGCCTCTTTGGTTAGGTTTATTCCTAGGTATCTTATAGTTTTGGATGCAATTGTAAATGGGATTGACTCCTTAATTTCTCTTTCTTCTGTCTTGTTGTTGGTGTACAGAAATGCAACTGATTTCTGTGTATTGATTTTATATCCTGACACTTTACTGAATTCCTGTACAAGTTCTAGCAGTTTTGGAGTGGAGTCTTTTGGTTTTTCCACATATAGTATCATATCATCTAAGTTGAGTGATAGTTTGACTTCTTCTTTGCCAATTTGGATGCCTTTAATTTCTTTTTGTTGTCTGATTGCTGAGGCTAGGACTTCTAGTACTATGTTGAATAGCAGTGGTGATAATGGACATCCCTGCCGTGTTCCTGACCTTAGAGGAAAAGCTTTCAGTTTTTCTCCATTGAGAATGATATTTTCAGTGGGTTTTTCATCAAGGGCTTTGATACTATTGAGGTATGTGCCCTCTATCCCTACACTTTGAAGAGTTTTGATCAGGAAGGGATGCTGTACTTTGTCAAATGCTTTTTCAGCATCTATTGAGAGTATCATATGGTTCTTGTTCTTTCTTTTATTAATGTGTTCTATCACACTGATTGATTTGCGGATGTTGAACCAACCCTGCAGCCCTGGAATAAATCCCACTTGATCGTGGTGAATAATCCTTTTAATGTACTGTTGAATCCTATTGGCTAGTATTTTGGTGAGAATTTTTGCATCTGTGTTCATCAAGGATATTGGTCTGTAGTTCTCTTTTTTGGTGGGATCCTTGTCTGGTTTTGGGATCAAGGTGATGCTGGCCTCATAAAATGAGTTTGGAAGTTTTCCTTCCATTTCTATTTTTTGGAACAGTTTCAGGAGAATAGGAATTAGTTCTTCTTTAAATGTTTGGTAGAATTCCCCTGGGAAGCCGTCTGGCCCTGGGCTTTTGTTTGTTTGGTGATTTTTTTTTTAATTTCTATTAAAATTTTTATTGAGATAAAATATACAAAATTTGGCATTTTAACCATCTTAAATTGTATAGTTCAGTGGCATTTAGTACATTCACACTGTGCACCATCACTCTGTATTTCCAAAGTTTTTTTTTACATTTTTTCCCATTTTATTTATTTTTTTAGCGTAACAGTATTCATTGTTTTTGCACAACACCCAGTGCTCCATTCAAAACGTGCCCTCCCCATGATCCACCACCTGTTCCCACAACCTCCCAACCCTGACCCTTCAAAACCCTCAGGTTGTTTTCCAGAGTTCATAGTCTCTTATGGTTCGCCTCCCCTTCCAAATTTTTTTTTTTAATAAACATATAATGTATTTTTATCCCCAGGGGTACAGGTCTGTGAATCACCAGGTTTACACACTTCACAGCACTCACGATAGCACATACCCTCCCCAATGTCCATAGCCCCCTCCCCCTCTCCCAATCCCACCTCCCCCCAGCAGCCCCCAGTTTGTTTTGTGAGATTAAGAGTCATTTATGGTTTGTCTCCCTCCAATCCCATCTTGTTTCATTTATTCTTCTCCTATCCCCCTAACCCCCCATGTTGCTTCTCCAGGTCATCATATCAGGGAGATCATATGATAGTTGTCTTTCTCCGATTGACTTATTTCACTAAGCATGATACGCTCTAGTTCCATCCACGTCGTCGCAAATGGCAAGATTTCATTTCTTTTGATGGCTGCATAGTATTCCATTGTGTATATATACCACATCTTCTTTATCCATTCATCTGTTGATGGACATCTACGTTCTTTCCATAGTTTGGCTATTGTAGACATTGCTGCTATAAACATTCGGGTACACGTGCCCCTTCGGATCACTATGTTTGTATCTTTAGAGTAAATACCCAGTAGTGCAATTGCTGGGTCATAGGGTAGTTCTATTTTCAACATTTTGAGGAACCTCCATGCTGTTTTCCAGAGTGGTTGCACCAGCTTGCATTCCCACCAACAGTGGAGGAGGGTTCCCCTTTCTCCACATCCTCGCCAGCATCTGTCATTTCCTGACTTGTTAATTTTAGCCATTCTGACTGGTGTGAGGTGATATCTCATTGTGGTTTTGATTTGTATTTCCCTGATGCCGAGTGACGTGGAGCACTTTTTCATGTGTCTGCTGGCCATCTGGATGTCTTCTTTGCAGAAATGTCTGTTCATGTCCTCTGCCCATTTCTTGATTGGATTGTTTGTTCTTTGGGTGTTGAGTTTGCTAAGTTCCTTATAGATTTTGGATACTAGCCCTTTATCTGATATGTCGTTTGCAAATATCTTCTCCCATTCTGTCAGTTGTCTTTTGGTTTTGGTAACTGTTTCCTTTGCTGTGCAAAAGCTTTTGATCTTGATGAAATCCCAATAGTTCATTTTTGCCCTTGCTTCCCTTGCCTTTGCCGTTGTTCCTAGGAAGATGTTGCTGTGGCTGAGGTCGAAGAAGTTGCTGCCTGCATTCTCCTCAAGGATTTGGATGGATTCCTTTCTCACATTGAGGTCCTTCATCCATTTGGAGTCTATTTTCGTGTGTGGTGTAAGGAAGTGGTCCAATTTCATTTTTCTGCATGTGGCTGTCCAATTTTCCCAGCACCATTTATTGAAGAGGCTGTCTTTTTTCCACTGGACATTCTTTCCTGCTTTGTCGAAGATTAGTTGACCATAGAGTTGAGGGTCGATTTCTGGGCTCTCTATTCTGTTCCACTGATCTATGTGTCTGTTTTTGTGCCAGTACCATGCTGTCTTGATGATGACAGCTTTGTAATAGAGCTTGAAGTCCGGAATTGGGATGCCACCAACTTTGGCTTTCTTTTTCAATATTCCTTTGGCTATTCGAGGTCTTTTCTGGTTCCATATAAATTTGAGGATTATTTGTTCCATTTCTTTGAAAAAAATGGATGGTATTTTGATAGGGATTGCATTAAATGTGTAGATTGCTTTAGGTAGCATGGACATTTTCACAATATTTATTCTTCCAATCCAGGAGCATGGAACATTTTTCCATTTCTTTGTGTCTTCCTCAATTTCTTTCATGAGTACTTTATAGTTTTCTGTGTATAGATTCTTAGCCTCTTTGGTTAGGTTTATTCCTAGGTATCTTATAGTTTTGGGTACAATTGTAAATGGGATTGACTCCTTAATTTCTCTTTCTTCAGTCTTGTTGTTGGTGTACAGAAATGCAACTGATTTCTGAGCATTGATTTTTATATCCTGACACTTTACTGAATTCCTGGACAAGTTCTAGCAGTTTTGGAGTGGAGTCTTTTGGGTTTTCCACATATAGTATCATATCATCTGAGAAGAGTGATAGTTTGACTTCTTCTTTACCAATTTGGATGCCTTTAATTTATTTTTGTTGTCTGAATGCTGAGGCTAGGACTTCTAGTACTATGTTGAATAGCAGTGGTGATAATGGACATCCCTGCCGTGTTCCTGACCTTAGCAGAAAAGCTTTCAGTTTTTCTCCATTGAGAATGATATTTGCGGTGGGTTTTTCATAGATGGCTTTGATACTATTGAGGTATGTGCCCTCTATCCCTACACTTTGAAGAGTTTTGATCAGGAAGGGATGCTGTACTTTGTCAAATGCTTTTTCAGCATCTATTGAGAGTATCATATGGTTCTTGTTCTTTCTTTTATTAATGTGTTCTATCACATTGATTGATTTGCGGATGTTGAACCAACCCTGCAGCCCTGGAATAAATCCCACTTGATCGTGGTGAATAATCCTTTTAATGTACTGTTGAATCCTATTGGCTAGTATTTTGGCGAGAATTTTTGCGTCTGTGTTCATCAAGGATATTGGTCTGTAGTTCTCTTTTTTGGTGGGATCCTTGTCTGGTTTTGGGATCAAGGTGATGCTGGCCTCATAAAATGAGTTTGGAAGTTTTCCTTCCGTTTCTATTTTTTGGAACAGTTTCAGGAGAATACGAATTAGTTCTTCTTTAAATGTTTGGTAGAATTCCCCTGGGAAGCCATCTGGCCCTGGGCTTTTGTTTGTTTGGAGATTTTTGATGACTGTTTCAATCTCCTTACTGGTTATGGGCCTGTTCAGGTTTTCTATTTCTTCCTGGTTCAGTTGTGGTAGTTTATATGTCTCTAGGAATGCATCCATTTCTTCCAGATTGTCCAATTTGTTGGCGTAGAGTTGCTCACAGTATGTTCTTATAATTGTCTGTATTTCTTTGGTGTTAGTTGGGATCTCTCCTCTTTCATTCATGATTTTATTGATTTGGGTCCTTTCTCTTTTCTTTTTGATGAGTCTGGCCAGGCGTTTATCAATCTTATTGATTCTTTCAAAGAACCAGCTCCTAGTTTCATTGATTTTTTCTATTGTTTTTTTGGTTTCTATTTCGTTGATTTCTGCTCTGATCTTTATGATTTCTCTTCTCCTGCTGGGTTTAGGGTTTCTTTCTTGTTCTTTCTCCAGCTCCTTTATGTGTAGGGTTAGGTTGTGTACTTGAGACCTTTCTTGTTTCTTGAGAAAGGCTTGTACCGCTATATATTTTCCTCTCAGGACTGCCTTTGCTGTGTCCCACAGATTTTGAACTGTTGTGTTTTCATTATCATTTGTTTCCATGAATTTTTTCAATTCTTCTTTAATTTCCTGGTTGACCCATTCATTCTTTAGAAGGATGCTGTTTAGTCTCCATGTATTTGGGTTCTTTCCAGCTTTCCTCTTGTGATTGAGTTCTAGCTTCAGAGCATTGTGGTCTGAAAATATGCAGGGAATGATCCCAATCTTTTGATACTGGTTGAGACCTGATTTGTGACCCAGGATGTGATCTATTCTGGAGAAGGTTCCATGTGCACTAGAGAAGAATGTGTATTCTGTTGCTTTGGGATGAAATGTTCTGAATAGATCTGTGATGTCCATCTGGTCCAGTGTGTCATTTAAGGCCTTTATTTCCTTGTTGATCTTTTGCTTGGATGATCTGTCCATTTCAGTGAGGGGAGTGTTCAAGTCCCATACTATTATTGTATTATTATTGATGTGTTTCTTTGATTTTGTTATTAATTGGTTGATATAGTTGGCTGCTCCCACGTTAAGGGCATAGATATTTAAAATTGTTAGATCTTCTTGTTGGACAGACCCTTTGAGTAGGATATAGTGTCCTTCCTCATCTCTTATTATAGTCTTTGGCTTACAATCTAATTGATCTGATATAAGGATTGCCACCCCAGCTTTCTTCTGATGCCCATTAGCATGGTAAATTGTTTTCCACCCCCTCACTTTAAATCTGGAGGTGTCTTCGCGTCTAAAATGAGTTTCTTGTAGGCAACATACTGATGGGTTTTGTTTTTTTATCCATTCTGATACCCTGTGTCTTTTGATTGGGGCATTTAGCCCATTAACATTCAGGGTAACTCTTGAGAGATATGAATTTAGTGCCATTATTAGCCTGTAAGGTGACTGTTACTGTATATTGTCTCTGTACCTTTCTGATCTACTACTTTTAGGCTCTCTCTTTGCTTAGAGGACCCCTTTCAATATTTCCTGTAGAGCTGGTTTGGTGTTTGCAAATTCTTTCAGTTTTTGTTTGTCCTGGAAGGTTTTTGTCTCTCCTTCTGTTTTCAATGATAGCCTAGCTGGATAGAGTATTCTTGGCTGCATGTTTTTCTCGTTGAGTGCTCTGAATATATCATGCCAGCTCTTCCTGGCCTGCCAGGTCTCTGTGGATAAGTCTGCTGCCAATCTAATATTTTTACCATTGTATGTTACAGACTTCTTTTCCCGGGCTGCTTTCAGGATTTTCTCTTTGTCACTAAGACTTGTAAATTTTACTAGTAGGTGATGGGGTGTGGGCCTATTCTTGTTGATTTTGAGGGGTGTTCTCTGCACCTCCTGGATTTTGATGCTTGTTCCCTTTGCCATATTAGGGAAATTCTCTCCAATAATTCCCTCCAATATACCTTCTGCTCCCCTCTCTGTTTCTTCTTCTTCTGGGATCCCCATTTTTCTAATGTTGTTTCATCTTATGGTGTCTCTTACCTCTCGAATTCTCCCTTCATGGGCCAGTAGCTGTTTGTCCCTCTTTTGCTCAGCTTCTTTTTTCTCTGTCATTTGGTCTTCTAGATCACTAATTCTTTCTTCTGCCTCATTTATCCTAGCAGTGAGAGCCTCCATTTTTGATTGCACCTCATTAATAGCTTTTTTGATTTCAACTTGGTTAGATTTTAGTTCTTTAATTTCTCCAGAAAGGGCTTTAATATCTCCAGAGAGGGTTTCTCTAATATCTTCCATGCCTTTTTCGAGCCCGGCTAGAATGTTCAGAATCATGATTCTGAACTCTTGATCTGACATATTACCAATGTCTGTGTTGATTAGGTCCCTAGCCTTTGGTACTGCCTCTTGTTGTTTTGTTTGTGGTGATTTTTTCCACCTTGTCATTTTGTCCAGATAAGAGGATATGAAGGATCAAATAAAATACTAAAAGGGTGGCAAAGACCCCAGGCAAATGTGCTTTAACCAAATCAGAAGAGACCCCAAATCATGGGGTGGGGGGGCGAAAGGGGATAAAAAGAGAGTCAGAAAAAAAAAGAAAAAATTAAAAAAAGAAAACAAATAAAGAAAAAATATAAAAAAGAATGAAAAAATATATATATTTAGATAAACTAGTCAAAAAACTTTAAAAAAGAAAAGGGTAAAAGTTTAAAAAATTTAGCAGAAAGAAGAAAAAAGAAAGAAAAAAAATTGAAAAAAAATTGAATTAACCGCAAGACTAAAAAATCATAGGGAAAAGCCATGAGCTCCGTGCTTTGCTTTCTCCTCCTCTGGAATTCCGCTGCTGTCCTAGGTATTGAACCTACTTTCCTTGATAGATGAACTTTGTCCTGGCTGGATGTTCTGGGGGAGGGGCCTGTTGTAGTCACTTTCAAGTGTCTTTGCCCGAGGCAGAATTTCACCACCCTTACGGGGGGCCGGACTAAGTAATCCGCTCATTTTCACTTTTGGGAGCTTTTGTTCCCTGAATGCTTTCCGCAGAGTTCCGGAGGATGGGAATGAAAATGGCATCCTCCCATTCTCTGGCCCAGAGGAGCTGAGAGCCTGGGGCCCCACTCCTAAGTGCACCCCCAGAGAACAGCACCCAATCACTCCCGTATCCCCAGCCTCCAGCCGCACTCTGAGCTCACCCAGCCTGGGACCAGTTCAAGGTAACCCCGAGCTGAGAGTTCAGTCCTCGGCTCTGTCTCTGTAGCCGGCTTCCCTGTTCTAATACCTGTGAGCTCTGTGACACTCCGACACCCCCGATCCTTCTGTGACCCTGCGGGACCGGGACCACGCTGACCCTGCGTGGGCTTCACCCCAGTTTAGCTTCTGGAGCAATGTCCCTCAGTGGAACAGACTTTTAAAAGTCCTGATTTTGTGCTCCATTGCTCCACCGCTTGCTGGGAGCCGGCCCCTCCCCCGCGGGCCATCTTCCTGGTCGTTTTGGATTCACCTCTCTGCCAGTCTTACCTTTCAAAAGTGGTTGATTTTCTATTTCTAGAAATGCTGTTCTTCTTCTCTTCGATCTCCCATTGGATTTGTAGGTGTTTGCAATGTTTAGATAAGCTATCGAGCTGATCTCCTGCTACCTGATGTAGTCTCAGCCTGCTACTTCCCCGCCATCTGGACTCCCTCTTCCACTCTTTTTTAATCATGCTTCCATGTTTGTTCCCTCTGTATGAGAAGGAAACTGGGTTGCATACACTATTTCTCCATGGTAAATGGTAAGAGAAAAGAAAACCTACTCTCATAGTTGTTTCTGAATCATAATTATTCAGTCATTATTTTTAATCCATTTGGTTATTTATCACTCAAATTAAATAAACTGGAAGGATCAGACATGATTTGACATCTTTCTCTGAACCAAAGTGTTAAAAAGCCTTCACAATTCCTACTGTCCTTACCATTTTGGAAAAGTAGAGTCAAAATATCGCCTTCATTGTATTTGAAAGAAACTTGATGCACATAAGCAATTGTCTCCAAATTTATATTCACTTGTCAATAATTTAATAATGGTGTTCCTTCCATTTTTAGCTGAGTACAGTGACACATAGTTGACTTTCAGTAGCTAATTTCTATATTTTAAGAAGTATTCATTTGTAATTAACCTTTGGGCACATTTTTAATATGTAATTTTGGCATACAGCTCATAACAGGCGGTACCTAAGAATAAAATATTATCCTGTGCAATAATTTAAAATAAATGAAGTAACTAGTTTAAAAAAATGACTCACCAATTATCAGTGACCTTTAGTCATTTGTCATATAATTACAGAGTGTGCTCTTTTTAACAAACAAACCTCCTTCTAGTTGTTCAACCCAAAATTAGAGATACCGATATTCAAATTGTCAGTAACTTTAAGTGATTTTCCTAAATATCTCCATTTACCTCTTTTTTCAAAGTATTAATATAGAATGTACCTATGTTACTAAGCTACTCAGAAGACTGAACACGTTATTAAATATACACACCACTGCATGTCACCCAGCTGATAGCTAAATTGATAAAAATGATGGATAAATAGATTGATAGTCAATGCACAATAGATAAGTGGACGGTTGATGGATGGCAGATAGCTAGGTGGATAGAGGCAGACAAGCCCCCATTGCTCAGTGCTTATTTGGCCTGCAGAGTGCTCATGTGTGCATGTGCATTTGTAAATACTTTAAGTCAACCGCTAATTTGATGTGCATTGTTGTTCCCCAGTACTAAGTCACTCGAAGTTGAGATGGTTAAATTCACTTATTAGCACTTAAATTACTCCACTGATAGGCCAGGTCTCTCTGTGCTGTTAAAATAGTATCCTGGGAGTGTGTCATGTCTGCTCGTCTACTTTTAGGCGGACCAATTGTGGCTCTTTACCCAGAGCCTTGTCCTACAGGTTCCTCTTCTCATCGATTCATTCCTGTGACGCACTTGAGTTCCACACCCATTCCTGACCAGCCGCCACGCTCAGTGTGGAGTGTTAGAAGATCAAGACAGGTGACACTACGATCTTTTCAGCTGCAGTCACACACCAAGCCGGCACACTCAGACTCTCATTCATGTTCATCCTCTTTTGTCAAGACTTATCCACACTGTTGATGTCTCATAACTCTGTGTCATCGGGGAGGAAAGAGGGTGGGTCCTGGAGCCACTTACCAGTTCTCTGGCCTTGGTGTATGCACCCGATGCCTTCTTAGGTGAAATGAGGATGGTCCTAGTACCCTCCCAACAGGCTGCTGTGTGGGTTGGTGGAGTTAATGCATGCAACGCTCGTGAAGAAAGATCTGGGAAGGCTTCATGGCTGTTGCCATGCTTGTTATGTTGTAAAGATGCCCCTTGGCAGAGGCAGATGTGAGGCTCATTATTTTTGATTGTGAAGTCCTGTCAGGGATTTTTGTTTGCTGCTGTAGGTGAATATCATTGACTCTTAGCTACAGGCTCCCACTTGATCCTGGGTGGGTGGTGGGTGAGCGCTTTCTGCAGCATTCCTGGCCAGAGGCGGTCCCGCTCCAGGGTTCCAGACAGTCCCAGCTTTCACTGAGCACCTAGTACACAACCATCATTGTTCTGGGTGCTTTTCTTCTGTCACTCCCTACATCTTGGTGACCCCCTGGAGGTAGCTGAGGTAATGAGGCATGCTGCTCATTAGGCAGACCTAGAACTGACAGAATTTGTTCAAGGTCATAGAACTGGTGAGGCCAACCTCAGTGATCTCTTACTGTCTAGTAGCCCTATGTTCTGAAAAAATGTTGCTTTGAAAAATGTGTCACTGAACTTCAGAGCACTGTGTTCCTCAGTCAGTACCTCCCTGGCCCCACCCCACCCCTCGCCATTTTTCCTCCCCCCCCCCCCCCGCAAGTTCCCTTGATATTTGTCATTTGGCCTATTTACTCTAAATTAGTGGTCTACAAT
Source organism: Meles meles (assembly GCF_922984935.1). NCBI lineage: Eukaryota > Metazoa > Chordata > Mammalia > Carnivora > Mustelidae > Meles > Meles meles. Next base: position 30,579,627 of record NC_060081.1, read on the forward strand.
TTGGGCGGCACTCAAGGCATTTTATCTTATCTACCTCCTCCAAGAACTTGCTGTTGTGGAATATTTCATATTCTAGCCAGAGGGATTAGTTAGGGACTATTAATATTTCCACTTTAAAGGTTTAATCATGTGTATGATACATCTGTCTAACCACACTAACTTGAAGTCAATCTGGGAGAAAATTTGGTCTATCCTGTAGAACTCGTGGTTCACTCATCTCTAAGAAGTTTTGAAATATTGCAAATAAGTCGCTGGCCCACGATACAAACTCGGGTTTCCAAGGGGTTCAGAAACATCACCGTACAAATTTCATTCTGCATTTTGTTTTGCTGTCATTGACTCTGCTGTGATATACAATCACGTCGTCCCATGGGGGCTGGCGCCCAGTGCGTCTTCCTTCCTCTTTCCCTTGAAAGCCACGCTCACCCTCGTCTAGATACATCATTGTGCTCAACGGTTCCCTCTTCCTTCTGTCAATTCACCTCCATCCCCTGTCTCCCCCTCGGCACACACTTCACCCTCCAGCAATACCAGACGGTGCACTAAAACAATGTGGAATTGAAAATGAATTATTTAGGGGATATTTACCACAGGCTGTTCTGTGAGCTTGCTCTCCACTTTCAACCGCTCTTCTCTCCTTGGTCAGTTACCACTGTGGTAAGTGTCCGTCCCCCGACACTGCCCAGGAAAGATTGGTGAAGGCCCAGTTCATGTGCAGGTACCTGGTTTTTTGGTTTTGTTTTGTTTTTGTTTTTTTAAGAGATTTTTTTACTTGAGAGAGAGAGTGTGTGTGTGCACACACAGGTGGGTGGGTGGGAGGAGGGAGAGAGCATGCCAAGACTCAGCACTAAGCATGGAGGCCAGCATGGGGATCAATCTCACGACCCTGAGATCATGACCTCAGCTGAAACCAGGAGTCCCAGACATTTAACTGACTGAGCCCCCCAGGCACCTTGTGGAGACCTGTTGGCAGCCTGGCCTGGATTCCTGTGTGGCAGCAGGAAGGGCTGCTTCTACATTCTCTCGTCTTGTTGTAACACCTCACACAGAGCATCACCCTGAGGACGGAGGCTGTGTTTTATTTATCCGTGTTTCCAGAATCCATTATGGCATTGTTTTCTCAGTAAGAATTGTTGCATCATATCCCTACTAAGCTATTGCTCTGCTCATGCACATTTGAATTTTAATGGGGAAGTCAAAGAGAATAGGAAAAAGGAAGGGGAAGGAAAGAAAGAGGATTCCTTGAGGAATGATGTCCCGTGGCTGTGGGGATTTTTGGTGGAATTTATCCTGGGAAATGATTCAGGGAGGACACTTGTCTTTGTAAAAGGCTGCCTGCATTCAGGTGGCTGTGTATTTCTCAGGACCCAGATTCTTTGTTGGAGCATAAGCTGATGAAAGTATATGAAAGTACATGAATGCTCAGTCATTCCTCTTACTCAGAGGAAGAGGGAGTCTCTCACATTGCTGGGAAGGATCAGCGAGCATAATGGTTGCCCCATCTCAGAAATCTCGGAGACCATGACCACACCAGTGAGGGGTGTTTGTGAACACACACAGATTAATATTATGTGATTAATATTAATTAATTAATGCACAGATTAATATTACGTGATTCATGTTTTAGAGATTCAGTACAGACCAGTGTTTTCAAATAAGAATTCAAATATTAGCTCCAATGTATTTCTAATATAATCTTGAGAAGTCAGACAACAATTCTCTATCAGTTTTATAATTTGCAGATTAGAATGATTCTGTATATAACAAGTGTTGTGTATTCTTAAAGCATCATGCTTTTCAAATGCATTGTAAAGTTAAAGGTGTTTAGATACAGAAGCTTGATAAATTAGAAATATTTGTTGAGCCCTTCTCCTAAGCATTGCCCGAATTCCAAAAATAAATCAGGCCTGGATCTTGCCCTCAGAGAGATTTATATACTAAGGAAGATGAAAAGAAATGCAGGTTAATAACAGTAATCAGGATAGGATATATTCCATTAAATGAGAGAGCTTCAGAGGAAGTATCAGAAGAGAGAAGGAGAATTTTCCCACAGTCGCTCAGTCCTTCTGGCTTGCTTTCGAGAGAGCGACGGGAGATGGGTAGCCTCTGAATGTGTGTTGCTGGGAAGAGAAAGGGGTGGTCCCTGAGCCAGGGATGATAGATGCGCGATCTGATCTTTGCGGCTTTTGTGAATGCTGGATGCTTGTACAGTAACAGGCTTTACCCATCACAGTGGAGAGAGAGAGGACTGAAGGCTTATCCCTGCCCTGGAGGATGAATCAGACCACAGGAAGAACATGGCTCCACGTTGGTGCATGGCTCACACACGTGGGTGAGGCATCGGGACCTCCCACAGAAATAAACTGTGTCTTGAAATAACAAGAGATAATGGGTTGTTGGATGATGGAGTGAGTGACGGCATCATTGAGTTATGGTAGATGGATGATCACGTGAGTCAACAGAAATTGTTACATACACAGACATTCTACACTGATACAAGATCCCCTTTTTTTTGGAAAAATACATTTCTCATCTCTTATGGAAGAAGTCACTGATGCTACAAGCAATTTTGAATTGATACTGGAATAAATCCAACCTGAGAGTTGGGAGAACTTGAGGAACATGATGAATTATTAGAAGAATTTAGAAAATAAATTGTTTTTAATGGGAACCTTTGGGAATCGTCATCAGGATTGTGCAGTGACTTGGGTTTCAAGCAGTGCAATGTTTGGATTTTTATTAGATTCCTTATTAACGTGCATTTGCAAATATATACAGTATTTTAAATACTGGTGGTATCCTCTAATTATTTTCCTTCCTTGGAAGACACTGTATGGCCAGAAGAAATTCCTTTTAAATTGACAAATGGAGGACAGCAGCTGGAGACCTAGTGATGGGTCCACTAAGAGCTGAAGTTTCCAAAATTGATCTCGGGTGAAATTTTACACTTTTAAGGTAGCCTCTGTCCTTTCTCTCCCTTTTATCACTTCCTCTAAACTTCTGCATTTAAAAGGGTGTTCAGCCTATCTGATGACCTTTATTTATTTATCTATTAACTTCCCCTGTGTCGTGGCCAGTGCGACAACATGACAAGGGTTGAGAGGGTAAGAGGGTGGTGAAAAGAGGTTAAGATACAAAGAGATGGGAGCAGGAGGGACAAAGTGGATGATGTCCAAACAATGCCAAGTTTATTTGAGATTGTAAAGCCATTATATAGTGTACAGAAACAATTACAAGGAAATTTCTTACTTGACTGATTGTAAAGGAAATTACTACATATACATGCTAGCCCTCCAGGCCTCCCCTTGTTCTGTTTCCCATGCCCTAGCAACAGACCCTCTGACACCAGTGATCTTTGTCCTTAAGTAACCTATTAACCAGGTACACTATCTTCCAAGTAACTCATGATTTATGGTCCATGTAAGAACATTATAAACCCACAATAGCTTAGTAGCCTAGCTAAAGACATGTGGGCAGCCAGATCGGCGAGTCTTGGAATCCATAGCTCAGGCCCCTTCTCAAGCATACTCTACTTTTACACCCACAAGGTTATTAACCCTTGAGCTTCAAGGAGGTGCAAGTTAGGGCCTGGTTTGGTCTCCTGACTCCAGCTCAGTCCATGGCCACCCACATTTCCCCCTTTTTGTTTTTAGATCCAAAAAGTACAATTGAGCCGTCACTCTGAATCGCTGTTGCCTTGCACGAACCTGTACAATGCACCATATCAAAGCAAGAATTATTAATACAAAGAGAAGTCCGATAAACAACCAAAATGAATGTCTTAACAAATTGCCGAGATTGAAACCATGTAACCCATCAAGAATGTGAGCAACAGGGGCACCTGGGTGGCTCAGTGGGTTAAAGCCTCTGCCTTCAGCTCAGGTCATGATCCCAGGGTCTTGGGATCGAGTCCCGCATCGGGCTCTCTGCTCAGCAGGGAGCCTGCTTCCTTCTCTCTCTCTCTGCCTGCCTCTCTGCCTCCTTGTGGTCTCTGTCTGTCAAATAAATAAATAAAATCTTAAAAAAAAAAAGAATGTGAGCAACAACCTCCACGGGATTGATCACATCTAGTTGAGAATGACTTATGTCAGATATTTCTTTTGCAGTTCCATTAAATCAAGACTAGTATTGGTATGATGCCATATCCCCTGTAGATGTTTTTTCACTCGATCCCAGGTAATATTGTTCACTTCCAATGGGGTTACACAAATATGTTGAAACCCCCATGACAGACCAAAGACATCTGGGTTTTGAGGATAGATAATTGATTTCCCAAATACTCTATTCCTTCTTCTAATCCATCAAGGCGACTAAGAATTTTCTTATCAATGTGTTCTTGAGTAGACAAGGTGTGTGAAACATTTCTTGCAAAATTGTTCACATGCTCAGCAGTATGAACACTCTGAGACAGGGCTACTGAGGCTACCATAGCTGTAGCTATAAGGGCTACCAATACAGTTATTCCAGCTATCAGGAAGCCCAAAAAGCACTTGATCCATTTGAGCTGTAACTGCATTTTGAGAGAAAACTGATAACCATAATGAGTATACCATGGTCCTTCTACTTCTACGGGCAACAGTACATATGGAGGTGGCATAGTCATTAACACTATTGTGGGACTAGTGCCCAATAAAGGCAATGTTACAGGCAGACAATTGGTCAACACACAATTGTTACAATGGATGTTATACAACAAGTGTTCCCCTGAAAAAGAAGTTGATTTTATTGTCCCCAAACCCACTACCAGTAAGAAAGGTCTTGGGACACATGCCCATAAGGTTAGGTTGAAGTCTCTGGTAGAACTGTAGCCACTCCTGCCTTTATGCACCCCGATAGGTCCATGGTAGCAACTAGCTTCCAAAGTTCTGTATGGAATATTCCTCCAGCCATAGAGAAGATCCCTCTTGGAATGGTTATTATGCATTGCGAAGCTAGGAGGGAAGGCAATGTCTCACAGAGGTTCTTCTCTATCCATTCTTGACCAATTGGTGATGGAGAAATCAGGGATGCCATGAAGAGAGATGATCAAGGGCTTTTTCTTGGAGACATTCTGTCCAAATGGGGCCTGGATTAGAATGGAGGTGTCTTCTTCTTCTCTGTCTGTTCTGGCCGTTCAACATGAGGCAAGCCATCCTTTGTTGGAGATGCGAGGATTCGGCACCACCTCTCTGGAAGCCAGCGCGGGGTGTCCTCATCCTGAGGGAAAACACAAACAAAACCGCGCCCTTCTGTGGAGGACAGGATCAGAACCCTTCCATGTGCCCGTCAGGGGGTCCGTCCACCTAGCATAAGGGAAAAAGAGAAAAATCTGGATGCCAAAAGCGTTCAGCTGCTGTTCACCCTATATCGTTGGCATTCAAAAAATTTAAAACATAGAGAGTTAAAGTTAAGTGCATATGAGGTGAATATTTCACTGGTCCCTGTAGTATCTCCCCCTCTTTTAATTTTTCTAGATAGGATTTTAGGACTTTATTAGCTCTTTCTGTAATGGCTTGTCCTTGAGAATTATAAGGAATACTCATTGAATGCTTAATTTGAAAGGTTTGGCAAAATTTTTGAGAAGCCTTGGAGCTGTAAGCAGAGACTTTATCTGTCTTACTAGCTTTTGGAGTCCCCAGTTGGGAAAATGCAGAAAAGAGGTGGTTTTGAAAGCTTCTCCTGAATGTGCAGTAGCATGTACAAATCCTGAAAAGGTATCAATAGAGACATGTATATATTTCAAATGGCCAAAAGCAGGGAACAATGTGACATCCACTTGCCATAAGTGATTAGGCATGAGTCCCCTAGGATTTACTGAATATGTAGGTGAGGGGTGATAGATTGGACAAGCAGGACAGCTTTTAACTATTTGATGAGCCTCTTCGTGAGTAACCCGGAATTGTCGGCGTAAGGTCGAGGCATTTTGATGAAATTTGGCATAACTATTTGTTTTTCTTTTAGGGTAGCTGGGGTACCTGAGGAATGTCACACATATTACTGAGGGGAGCAGGTGGAGAGGGGGTGCAAGGTGCCAGCTTTTGCTTTGTCCTCAGCCAGCCTCTTGCTCCCTCATCATTCCCCCCTGAACAATCTTGACCCTTAAATCTTTAAGGTAGTTGAAGGTGGAAGGTCTCATCTTCTGTAACTTCTTCCTGCTGAATAGGGGCATAGAGCTGTCCCTACCTACTCGGGTCAACATTGATCAGTTGAGGAACATATAGGGGAGTTACAAAAGGCAGAAGCAGCTGAATCCAGCGCTGACAGTGAAGAAGTGTCTTTGTGCGTGGTAAAGATCATCTGTCGTTGTGAAGTCATTGCAGCAATGAAATCTCGACACCAAGTAGAGAAACATTGAAGAAAGCAACACATTAAGATTAATAAGGCTATAAGAATGAGAAGCCTGGAAAGGAGATTTTTAATTGTTGGCCATAGTCCTCCCTTAAACCAGGAACTTAACCAATTACTGAGAGAGAGAGAAGGATCTTGTAGAGCCTTATGCCATCCTCAGTATAGCAATAAGTAGGGTTTTGTAACTTAGGCCCATATTACTAAATCTGGTTTAGTCCGAATGTAGCCTTACTTCTGGAAATTCTTACCCATTTCAGTTCCAGGATTTTAACATATAAAAGACCTGTAGTTGTCCTGAAAGTCCTTTATATGAATCTTCTTTAAGGTGGAATTCATCTTACAAAATAATTAAAACAATTACAAATGACAAAAACTCAGAATAGATATGGTTAAATTACCAGGTGATGACCTTATCAAAACATTAAAACTTTAGGAAATGTATAGAACGCTTAGAGTAGTTACAGCACTTACCCAAATGCAACCTAGGGTTTATTATTGGTTTAGTAGTAGTTACTGAGTAACTTAGTATACCAAGGAAAAGCCTTATGAGTCAAAGAGATCTCATTTATAATTTAAATCTTGTCGACAATTGCTAAAACCTTAGAAAGTTTTAAAACACATGTCTAAATAGAATTAGGGATGTTAAACACCTGATAAAACAAAACAGAAACTGGGTTTTCTGGGCAGGCAAAGAGAAAACCATAACAGATCAATTAACCTAAGAAAACTTTGCCCTTTTAAACAGAGGGAAAATTAGCTTTTTTTATACTAGTGTCTTTTCCTTTTTTTTTTTTTAATTTTAAGCATGCAGTCTTAAGATAGTGGGTTTATAAGGTTTCCCTCCTACCGTGAATGATGTCACAGACAAAGGGAGGGGGGTCTTTCAGATGCTGTCCTGCTCGCATCCCTCACAGGAACTTTGGAGTGTCTTAGCTAAAGTCTGTCCATATAAGCCCCAGACCAGGCTACTCTGTGGAGTAGATGACTGTTATGCCATATGACGCCCCATGAGACTCAGGGTGCAGCCCACTCAGACTCCGTAGCCGAAGTGGTGGAGCCATACAGACACATTCACACAGGCAGGCACTTTTCAGATTCAAACAGGTTGGACACCCTAGCCTTTGGGCATCCCTGGCTAATGGGAGGTGATCAGTCTCCCCTTTCATTTTTTATGAATAAGAGTGAGTTTCTATGGTTACAGGCAATGGGGGATGGTAATGGGGTGTTTTTGTAGTCCCTCAAGATTGGGGTGCTTTTCCAATCTCTCAAAGCCAAATGGCCCTTTTACTCGGAAGTATAATCTATGTGGAGGTATGTCAGGAGAATGCTAAATCACTTTGGGGGCTGTTTTTCTTTCCTCTCTCTTTTTTTTTTCTTTTCTTTTTTTTTCAAACAACCATTTTATTTAGGATAAAATTATCTTTTATCTTTAATAAAATGAATTTCCATTCCTTAAATATTTCTTACATATCATCTACTTTTCCATAGAGTTGTTTCCCTTATTTCCATCAGTCTTAGTTACACTTAGCAGAATTTCGTGCTCTTAGAAATACCTTAATCTCTAGTGAAGACTAAGTATTAACCAATTGTGAACTGTTATGACAGAATTCTTTAGACGGCAAATTTATGAATCAGTTAAGCCCAAAACACGTTTACTAACAGACTTAAATATTCTTAGTTTCTTTGCAATAAGAAGTCAAAAGTACAAACCTATGTTCAGTAATCAATGCTTTAGTATTTTATTCTATCTGGAAAAGACCTAGATGTCTAACAAATTTAATTTTATTTGTTATTTAACCAAAACTTTAAAGTTTCAGGTTATCAAAGACTTTGAAAGCTACTTCAGCAATTACCCATTAAAACTTTGAGACAGACAATTAACCATCAGTTTAGTCATTTCTTTGCTAACAAATTTGAACAAATAACATAAGCTCATTTGACCTTCAGTAAGCTTTGATGTTTTACATTTACTGCTGATAACTTAAAAGACATATCTATCTTTTTTTTAGATTTTTATTTATTTTTTTCAGCGTAACAGTATTCATTGTTTTTGTACAACACCCAATGCTCCATGCAATACGTGCCCTCCCTATTACCCACCACCTGGTTCCCCCAACCTCCCACCCCCCGCCCCTTCAAAACCCTCAGGTTGTTTTTTCAGAGTCCATAGTCTTTTATGGTTCACCTCCCCTTCCAATTTCCCTCAACTTCCTTCTCCTCTCCATCTCCCAATGTCCTCCAAGGACATGTCTATCTTAATTAAACCACCAAACTTAACTGAGGGTTAAGCAGTCCAAGTCAGGCTAGAGAAAGCAGGGAACTTCCCCAAAGCAAAGAGAGTTTCCGCAGCTGCTTGGGAATATTCCTTAAGGTCTCTGTCTTGAGTTAGACCAACCCCAGTTGGCTCCAATTACAGCCATTGGCTCCCCTATAACCTCTGTTTCCTTGGGCAAATCGTCAATCTCATCTGGAGGTTTCCGGGAAGCTATAGAAACCAGTTTAAAAGAGTGTTGTGGATCTAATGCCTCACGAATATTATCCTAGACCTGCATAGTATCAGGGGGAACAGCAGTGGGGCTGCGTATTTTGATCTGGTTCTTTATTTCTTGCCTCACTCTTTGCCATGCATCCAAACTCACGGTTCCTTCTTTGGGGAACCATGAGCATAATTCTGAAACTGTGCAAAAGAACTGCTGCAAGGCCTTTTTAGAGACCTTGGACCCTTTCTGTTTCATAAGGGCCTGCAAAGTGGTCATAAAGAAGACCTGTTCCATAGACTGTGACTGCCCCATATTATTTTACTCCTGCTGTGGCCCTTAAAGTCCGGGCTCCTCTTACCTGAATGCCGGTACAATTTACCTAAAGACGAGCTCCTCTTGAATGTACTCAGGTCCCTGTTTCGGGTGCCAGTTGTCGCTGCTGGCGGCGACACCCCTATAGATTGATCTCTCTGATTTGCTTTGGTTTTCACTGCTGTTTTCTTCTTCTTTGCATTACACTCAGGTCAGAGTATTTCAGTCTTCTCATTAAATGCATCATGAAATCAAATAAAAATCCATACATGTCACTTTCCTGATGGACCAATCGTTCTTTAAAAAGAATGACAGAGAGGAGAAACGAAATCACAGCACTCTGGGCTCACAGGGGGCAGGATCGCTAATCATCAGTCAACTCCGAAGCAGGCATGGAAGGAGGAGCCACCGACACTGAAGACAGAAGATGAACGGTGGCCCGTTCCTAGTGACAAAGGGGTACAAAATCCTCAGCAAATCGCAGCAACAATTTTTTAAAGCTTAACGAAAGCTGTCTCCATATGGACATGTAAAGTTAAAAAAAAAAAAAAGGAGAGGGGCGCCTGGGTGGTTCAGCAGGTTAAAGCCTCTGCCTTCAGCTCAGGTCATGATCCCAGGGTCCTGGGATCGAGCCCCGCATCAGGCTCTCTGCTTAGCGGGGAGCCTGCTTCCTCCTCTCTCTCTCTCTGCCTGCCTCTCTGCCTACTTGTAATCTCTATCTGTCAAATAAATAAATCTTTAAAAAAGAAAAGGAGAATCAGGAGGACACTAGTGCTGTTAAAGAAACTCCTAAGATATTTTGAGAAACATTAATATTTTTGACATTGATCTCTTAGGACACTTAAAAAATAAACAGAGTCCTGCTCTCTTGTCCATAAAGTAAATAATACATAACACGTGAAGTAAAAAATACAAGCTCCTAGTAATCTCTTGACCAAAAACCCTCTCGAAATTAAAAACAATTAGAAAGCTTCTTGACTCCAAACTGATGCCTGCCCAAGAAGCGTGGAAGTTCTAGAGAGTGGGTGGAACAGTAGGGGCTCCTCGACCATCACTGGCTCCCCAGGCTCTTGCTCCTGTGTTGGCCTCGTCAGGGGTCTGGAGATGCGAGAGCCAGCCAGCCAGCAGAACCCGTATCACCCTTCACCTTCCTTTCACAGCACTTCTGCTAAGCCTCATCAGATGACACAGTCCAGGATACCCCCTAGGCTCAGAAGAAAGGGACTCCAGGTCCGCCTCTGGAAGGGGAGGGTCAAGGTTCTGTAAGAGCCTCACAGGCCAGAGACACCATGGAGACCATTTTTGAAAAATTCATTCTTCCACACTTTCCTCTCATTTCTTATCATGTCCACTTCCATTTCATGGGTCATGTGTTTCCTGTCATCCTATAACATAAGAATTTATTAGGTGTATCAGTCCTCGAGGGCTGCCATGACAAAGTACTACAGGCTGGGCAGCTTTAACAGCAGGCAGCTGTTTTCTCACAACCCCAGAAGTTAAAAGTCCAAAAGCAAGGTGCTCTCAGCATTGGTTTCTTCTGAGGCCTCTGTCCTTGGCTAGCAGGTGGCCACCTTCTCCTGGTGTCCTTACATGGTCCCTGCCCTGAGTGTGTCTGTGTCCTGATCTCCTCTTCTTATGAGGACACCAGTCATACTGGATTAGACCCACCCTGATGACCTCATTTTAACTTAATCACCATTTTAAAGCCTCCATTTCTAAGTATGGCCACATTCTGAGGTCCTGGGGGTTAGGACTTCAGCCTATGGGTTTGGCGGTATGTGATTAAGGTCCATAACCCTGGCCCTGCTTCTAAGTTTTTCCGACATGCTTTTCAGTACGTTGACACGAAAATGGAACAGAGGAAGAGAGTTAAGCTAGCATCCTTTGGCAATGTGGAAGATACGGAAACAGAAGGTGCAGCATGTGGCTGGGGGGTGGGGGGCATCCATGGGGGAAGAAGTGACCTGACGCAGACCTCACGGGGTAGTAATTATGGACCCCCCAAAATAAGCAGGATATTTGTAAGGCAGGAGAGGAGAGGCTGTGGGAATATGTGGTCCCTGTCAGCCCAGCGAGACCCTTGTCATCTGAGACAGCCCGGCTTTGAGAAGTGTGAGGGCAGAGGTCAGGAAGAGGGCTTGCTGCTTCACAATGTAGCTGGCTGTACACTTTCCTTGGGTTCGAAGCAAGTCCCCAACTATAAAATATTTGATTCCATTTTTCTCAGGTTAAAAATTGTTTTCCCAGATATACAGAGATAAACATCTTGAATTTGCACTGGAAAATTTAAAGGACTCACAAAGGCTAGAGGCTCCTTTTAATTTTCTGAAAGATTCTTTGGACTTCTGCAAGTGAATAAAAAAAATAACACTTTAGCATTGATGGTGCTCAGAATGTGTAAAGCTGACCTGTAGGTTATGAATCTATACAGACATTCATTTTAAACAAATTGGTTCTTTCTTAAGTACATGACAGTGTCATAAACACTGGTTTTGCTTCTTTTTATAACTCTTGCCCTCAAAAATGTAAATCACTTTGAGGATAAAAGACACATATTTTGAAATAAAATAACATAGAATGTTTTATGGTTGCCCGTTATTGTAGTAAATGCTAGTTAGAGCAGTCTGAGTGAGGACAAATAATGTTAGAATGATCTGATTTGAGGACAGCCAGCGAGACTGTGAAGGTCTGATAATTTGTAATTCTGGGAAGAATTATGGGAAGGATTTTCCAAGTTTGAAAAAAAAGCATGAGCGAAGGTCTGATGGTAGAATGATCATACAATTTCTATGGGATTTTAGGAAAAGTAGGAAAATAAACCGATATGACTAAATTAGCCTCTTTTTCAATTTCCATAAATATTTCATATATAGTGAATAAGAAATCATATTCTCAGTATTTCAGATTTGTTTGACTTGCCTGAGCACATACAAGCAAAATATAGTCTGTATTTAAAATGCTAATTTGGGGGAGCGCCCAGATGTTGCAGTTGGTTAAGCGTCTACCTTCAGCTCGGGTCGTGATCCCAGGGTCCTGAGATCAAGCCCCAGGTCAGAATCTGTGCTCAGCCAGGAGCCTGCTTCTGCCTCTGTTCCTCCCCAATGCTAGTGCTCTCTCTCTCTCAAATGAATTAATAAATAATCTTAAAAAAATAAAATGCTGATTTGGCCTTTAAGATCTGACTATATTAATTAGAATGAATTAGAGAGAACCTGTCTATCAGATTTACCAATTAATATGTATGACCATTAGATTGAAACCCAGTTGCCTGATGAAAACCTTAGCACACGGGTAAAATGACTTAAAGGAAGATACTTCCAGCTCGGTGCTAGGGATCTTGAATATTACATACTTCATAGAATGCATTTATGTGCTCTCCTCATACTGACGAGTTAACTTCTGCCGTCAAAATGCATGGCAGAATTCCTGTCTCATGATAGACACTTAGACTCTAAAATGGACTTCTGGGGTGGATTGAACTAGGCATGTAGGAGTCCTAGCATCATGCTTTAGTTGATTCATGTTATAGAGTTAGATACTAGGAGTTTTCCTTAATCTACAAAATATACTACAAAATCCTAGAACTGAATGCCACAGAAGACTTACCCTTTCTTTTTTTATTATTATTAATTCAGAGACACGTCAACAGCTAACTACCTAAGAAGGTCAGAGAGGAAATATCATTCATACTAGGGCACAAACAGGTAATGTGCGTGGGTCAGCTGCCAGGAGACATCCTGAAGTGTGATGATCTGATCCTTGACTCTTCGCCTTATAAATTCAGAATTTTGTACTTCTGATGTCTTCAGGGTCATGGATTTGACTGCATTCTGTATATCAGGTACAAACTGATCCACCCACAAGTCGCTCAAATATAGAAAATAATATGGCAATAAAATGGTATGCTTAGTAGGGTCTCCTGACAATTTAAAATAGTAGGTAGTAAACTAAGTTATATATATAATAAGTATTATTTAGTGAGCATAAGACTACAGATATTTATTGAAATAGCACAAAAGCAAACATCTGTAATTCTGACAGCAGCTCTAGTTTTTAGCTAAGAGAGCACCAGCTAAAATCCAGACAGTGCTGGCACACATGGATCTGTTAAGAACAGGTGGAGGGACATCTGGGAGACTCAGTGGGTTAAAGCCTCTGCCTTTGGCTCAGGTCATGATCTCAGGGTCCTGGGATCGAGCCCTGCATCAGGCTCTCTGCTCAGCAGGGAGCCTGCTTCCCTTCCTCTCTCTCTGCCTGCCTCTCTGCCTACTTGTGATCTCTCTCTGTCAAATAAATAAATAAAATCTTAAAAATAAAAACCACAACAAACAAAGAAAAAAGAGACAAAGTAAAAAAACATATCTGTCAAATGAATAAATAAAATCTTAAAAAAAAAAACAGGTGGAAAGAATATTGGTTTCCCACATGAAAAAGGTGTTGACAAGGATGTGGAGAAAAAGGAACCCTCACACACTCCTGGTGGGAAGGCAAACCAATGAAGCCACTGTGGAAAACAGCACGGAGTTTCCTCAAAAATTAAAAATGAAACTATTGTAGGACTCACTAATTGCACCTTTGGGCATTTACCCAAAGGAAATGAAGACACTAATTTGAAAAAAGATGACCCATAAGTCCATTGCCATATGACTTATAATAGCCAAGATATGGAAGCAACCCAGGTGCCCACTGATGGATAAATAGATAAAGAAGATGTGTGTATGTACACAATGGAATATTACTCAGTCATTAAAAAAAGAATAAAATCTTGCCGGTTGCAACAGCATGGATGGATCTAGAGGGCATAATGCTAAGTGAAATATGTCCATCAGAGAAAGACAAATGCCATATGATTTTATTTGATTTAAAAACCACAACAGGGGCACCTGGGTGACCCAGTGGGTTAAAGCCTCTGCTTTCGGCTCAGGTCATGATCTCAGGGTCCTGGGATCGAGCCCCACATCGGGATCTCTGCTCAGCAGGGAGCCTGCCTCCCTTCCTCTCTCTCTGCCTGCCTCTCTGCCTACTTGTGATCTCTCTCTGTCAAATAAATAAAATCTTAAAAATAAAAAATAAAAACCACAACAAACAAAGAAAAAAGAGACAAACTAAAAAAACATACCCTTAATACAGAGAACAAAGTGGTAGCTGCCAGAGGGGAGGTAGGTTGGGGGATGGAGTGGGAAAAGGTGAAGGGGATTGAGCCTACACTTAGACTGATGAGTACTGAGTGATACACAGAATTGTTGAATCATGATGTTGTGCCCCTGAAACTCTGTTTTGCCACACATGCTGAAATTTAAAAAATAGGTGATGGTGTCCATTATATTGGGCTCTGAAGAATATATATATTAGATTATATTCATTTATTTCACAGAGAGAAAGTACACACTGGCAGGGGACCATCAGGCAGAGGGAGAGGGACAAGCAGGCTCTCTGAGTGGACAATCTCACATGGGCCTTGATCCCAGGACCCCAAGATCATGACCTGAGCCAAAAGCAGATGCCCAATCAACTGAGCCACCCAGGCACCTCTATTATTTCCATTCTTAATAATACTTTTGTTGAGGAACTTTCTTCTCCATGTGTCCACAGATGCTTGCATATTTGTTTCTTTAACTGTGCACATCGTGAAGGGCGTTTTGTTTTGTGTTTGGTCTTTTCTTCTGTCCTAATCTAAGATGGCAGGGAGTCTTATCCAGTGCCTTGAGTTGCGGTGGCCCCATTGGCCGGGGCTGTGCAGAGCTTATTGTGAGGAGTGGTCTGGAGCTGAGCCTGGTGCCCTAGGAAAGAGTTGCCCTCTGTAAATTGTCAGAAATTCCTAGGAACCCAGGAGCCCAGGGTGGCTCAATCAGTTAAGCATCTGACTCTTGATGTTGGCTCAGGTCATGATCTGAGGGTCATGAGATCGAGCCCCGCCTCAGGCTCCACACTCAGCAGGGAGTCTGTGGTTCTTTCTCCCTCTCCCCCATCCCTTCCAACTCATGTTCACTCTCAAATCAATCAACCAATCAATCAGTCAATTAATCTTTAAAAAAATTCCCAGGAGCCCAGAGAGAGGAAGTGGCCGATTGTGTGGCACATATATGCTGCTGCTGGGATACATGTACCCAGATAGAAACATATGGACACTGTAGTGCATGTGAACACATGTGTGTGGTTCATACCTTCCCGAATTCCTTGTTTCCGACCACGCTTACTGTAATTTTCAGCATCTCTCAAATGCCTAGTTTGGAAATGGTCTGATTAATTTCAGTTTTTCCAGTTGCTGCTATTGAGGAGTTATTTCTGCAAAAACCTTCGTAATCCTGAGAACGGATTCCCACTAGAACAGGAGCTCTGTAAGAGCAGAGATCGTTTCAGTGCTGTGTCCTTAGCCCCTGATACATGGTTGGCTAAGTAGGCACATGGTAACTATCGAAGGGTGAGTGGGGAGAAGGGCTTGCAGATTTAGCTCCATCAGGGTTTCCTCTTGGCCAAAGTCTAGAGCATCAGCCTTTTATATTGAAGGCGAAGCTTTTTCCTTCCTAAAAGGAAATCACAGTCATGACTTTCACTCTTTTAAAGAACTAGGAATGCTATGACTTCCTTTTCTCAAAACTTCATTCCGTTTATGAAATTACTCCCTTTTTCTCTGCCTGATGGATGATTTCTTTTGTTCTGTTTCGAATACCTGACTTCATCTTTCACTGGTTATTTCCCATGAGATTCTTCAGAAGGTTGTGCATGTCAGAGGTACAGGATTCATTCTCCAGGGATGTGAAATGCAGAAGACATCATTGTTTAGCAGAATTTCAAGAGAACTTGTGATATAAATATGCTATCTCTGGGGCAACTGTCCAATCATTACTGTTTATGTTCCTGCCTGAAAAACTTTTGTCTCCAAGATAAACTGGAATGTGTTGATTTTACAGTTTATTTTCAGAGTCTTGGAGATTTTATTGCCACTCCTTAATGAAAAAAAAATATACAGTAGTTAATGCAAGCAAAAGTGTTCTATAAGCTACAAAGAACAGTAAAAGTGCTAAGAGATAATATGGATATTTACTGTATCTCTTCACAATGCACAGATGTGTCCCAAATTATTCTAAGTGTATCTCATACATGCTTCTTCTATTTTTATGCATGTAGACAATTAAGGTAAAAATAATAAAATTTAGAATGTTGTAGACTTTCACTTACGAAGGTCTTCCCAGGGTTTCATTATAACCAACAAATTTTGTTCATCCACAGAAATTTTATTGGTATATTGGGGTTTTAAATCTCTGTGAACCATCGATACAAACAAAAAAACAATTTATTTGGTCAAGGCTCTGATACCCCTAAGTAGTACTATGACTGTTTGAGATATTTGCTACTTCATTCACAATTTGTTCAGGTGGATGGATGGATGGATGGATGAATGGATGGATGGATGGATGGATGGATGGATGGATGGATGGATGGATGGATGGACAGACAGAGGGACAAACAGACGGATGGATGCTTGGATGGACGGATGGATGCATGGATAGATGGATGGACGGATAGACAGATGGACAGATAGATGGATGATAGATGAGTAGACAGAGTGGAACTTCTGATCTTTTTTTCTCAGAATAATTTTTGGACTGTTTTGCATTACTTTGTAACATCTCATACATAAAAATCTGAATTCATGTTATTTTTATTTCAGGATACACATTTAAATCATTAGCTTTTAGATAGGATTTCTGAGGTATTCTTAGACGATGCCTGCTTTATTAGAAATCCTTTCTCGGGGTGCCTGGGTGGCTCAGTGGGTTAAAGTCTCGCCTTCAGCTCAGGTCATGATCCCAGGGTCCTGGGATCGAGCCCCGCATCCGACTCTCTGCTCAGCAGGGAGCCTGCTTCCCACCCTCTGCCTGCCTCTCTGCCTGCTTGTCATCTCTGTCAAATAAATAAATAAAATCTTAAGAAAAAGACATCCTTTCTCACTGTGATTCTCAAAAGGACAATGTCCCAGTTGAGATGGAGAGTTTTCTCTCTCAGTGGCTCCTACTTCATTGCTCCCCTGGCAGGAATCTATAAACTAGTTTTGAGTTAAAATGCAGGCCTTTCGTAAAGTTTTTGCCACATTCTATAAACTATCAGTTTATTAGATTGAGTTTCCCAGTGGAACATAAATTGCTAGAGGATTGACACTGGATCTCATTCACCTTTGCACTGTCTGTGCTCATTGATGAGGTAAATTATTATTATTATTATTTAAAGATTTTATTTATTTGACAGACAGAGATCACAAGTAGGCAGAGGCAGGCAGAGAGAAGGGGAATTAGGCTCCCCGCTGAGCAGGGAGTCAGATGCGGGGCTCGATCCCAGGAACCCGAGATTATGAACTGAGCCAGAGGCAGAGGCTTAACCCACTGAGCCACCCAGGCGCCCCTGATTAGGTAAATTCAATGGAGTTCACTTCTTGAAGCCTAGGACCTGGAGACAACTCATCTTCCTCACTGATGGAGGCTTTGCCTTAATTATGGAAAATGTATTCTCTTTGCATGTTCTTCTCAAACTTAGAGAAAGTCCTGCCACATCTCATATTGTCCGTGGTATGTGCCCCCCAAAAGCAGAGGCTAGAATGATGCTGGAAACCTGGGTCTCACTTGTGCCTGATTAGTCAGCACGACCAGCTAGGATTTCTGTGTGTGTCTCCTCGCTCACCTGAAACCCCCATGTCATGGGAAGCCACTCTGTTAGAACTTTCTCCCATAGGTTAGTCTTGAGGGAAATTTTGTTAAGAATCTCCTTTCCATTCTAAATATCACCATGGCCTTTGGGGTTTGTTTTTCATGCTTTTTGAACAGTGATTCACCAGCAGAAATCAAACATTAAAAAATTTACTCTTGCGGCGCCTGGGTGGCTTAGTGGGTTAAGCCTTTGCCTTTGGCCCAGGTCATTATCTCAGGGTCCTGGGGTCAAGCCCCACATCGGGCTCTCTGCTCAGCAGGGAAACTGATCCACACCCCCGTCCCCGTCTCTCTGCCTTGCTGCCTGCTTGTGATCTCTGTCAAATAAATAAACAAAATCTTTTTAAAAAATTTACTCTTTTCCTATGTTTAATTGTAGAAACTGTATTTTCTTAAAAAAAAAAAAAACAATCGTAGGGCATCTAGGCAAAAACCAGAACATTGTGAGTAAAGTGCTCTTTAAGGCCTTTGAAGAAGGTGCTGCTATTACAGGTAACAGGACATTTTATTTTTATTTGCTTTTCTAAGATTCATTTTTAAGGAATCTCTACGCTCAACGAGGGGCTCAAACTCACAACCACAAGATCAAGAGGTGCATGTTCTGCTGACTGAGACAGCCAGGCGTCCTCACAACAGGACACTTTAGTCCGGAGGCATGAACGCTGAGTGGGCGGAGGATAGAATTCTACAAAATGTGACCTATTTGAATGGTTTCATTCAGCAGACTTGCCCTGATGCCTACAATGTGGCTGGTGTACTAGATGTCTAGGATATACACATGTATGTGCACACACACATACACACAATTCATCCATTATTTTTTTATTAAGACGTTTTCTTGAGCAGTTCTAGGTTCTCTGCAAAATTAAGAGGAAGATAGCGTGTCCCATCTGTGCCTGTCCCTTTCCAGGCATGCACAGCCTACCGCGTTATCAACATCTTCCACCAGAGGGCGCGCCTGTTACAATCAGTGAACCTTTGGCACTGATAAGCCCTTTACCAACTATTAGAGCATCACACAGAATAGTTTCACTGCCCAAAAACCCTCTGTGCTCTGCCTGTTCCTCCCTTCCCCATCCCAGGCACCTTTTCAAGTCCGTAATTTAATTAGGGAAATCAATAACAGAAGAATATTATGTGCCACAAAAAAAGTCTACAGAGCTATGAAGAATCAGCTCTACTTAATGGGAAGTAGGGGGGGAAATCGCAAAATAGGTAGCATTTAAGTTGGATCACAGAGAAAAAGAGAATTACTCCAGGCGGTGAAATCTGGGGCTTTCCAGACTCAACGATCGTAAAGAGTTTTTAAATGGCACGTGTTCAGAGATGGGTGAGATATTTTGGGATAGTTTTGTAAGAAAAGTGAAAAGAGGTAGTGAAGGGCGAGGGTGGGGAAAGAGATAAGGGTCAGATAGGAATGGATCTTGCACCTCATGAGAAGGGACTCAGATCTCACGCTGTAGGCAGTGGAGAGGGATGCGCAGCTTGAACAGAAGGGTACCATAATGAAGTGTATGTTTAACGACAATTTTATGGGAAGAGAGAAGACTTTAGAGGAATGAAAAGACACTAAAAGTGATAGGAATGATTACAGTACAGGAGGGAGATTTTGTTCAGGAGGCAAGGTCACTCCCACTGTGATACTTACTGTTTATGAATATCTTATTATAAATGCCATCGTGGATTGCAGGTAGAAGTGTGGCACAACTTGGACAGGACAGTGGGTGCTTGAGAGTGGGCTTTCATCTTATTTTCCTGCATATTTCTCTCTTGTTAATAATCATTCAAGAAATACTTGAAAATATGTATAAGAGACTATGACTTTGGACATATAAAATGCAAACAAAACAAAACAAACAAAACCATCTAGAACTTTGGGATAATCTCTGATTTGATTGAAGGACAAGGGCATGTATATCCTGGCTTTAACCCTTAGTCTCTGTGTGGTCCTGGGATAGTCAGTTATAAACCCCTCCTCTATGTGGAAGACTTCATGACACCTCCCTTTTTTCCCTGCTGCCAGTGCCTGCAGGTTGGATGGGACCCCAAGGACGAGGGCGGGGTCTGGTAGAAACTGAGAAAATATGGGATCATTTAGATGTGGCTTCACATGACAAGTTTAGGAGAATGCTGCCTGGTTTGCCTCCCTGGCCAGGAGAACAGATGAAGACTGGGGCCTGATAAGGGCTTGGTATCTATAGAGAGAGTAGATTTACATGAAATGGAAATCTCCCTGGGGAGCGCTTTCTTCAGAAAGTAAGACGGAAGTTGTGATGAGAGGGAAAATATGACAGGTCCAATGCAGAGTTAATGCTGGGGTCTTTCCAAATGCCCTTTTTTTTATCACTACTAGTTTTTGGATTGTCATTTGGAACACGAAACTCACCTGTTTGCCAAGTCGTTTAATAATACGTTGTGTAATGCAGGTCCCCTCGGCTTTCTGGAGGCACTACTGATCCTAAGCATTTATCTTTGATTCTTCAAAGTGATAGAAGCAGAGATCATTTTGTTCTTTAGTAATCACAGGCAGAGTCAATAGCAGATTCCATTTCTCTGAAATTCTGAAAAGAAGCAATGTTTTCAAGAAATTAGAAATGCCCTCTTCTTGCCCTCGATGGAGCAGGCTAACTCTGCAAACTGGCGATGCCCTCCGGCGCAGCCGAGTAAGTCTGCATTCCTGTTGGAGTCTCCTGGACCCCACATATGAAGGATTAGGGCAGATTCCACGAGGGACACAATAATCTCTTTGAGTGAACAAGGATGGCTTGTCTGGAAAGATCGTGTATAATGTGCTTACATCCAGCTGAGGCTTAATTCCATCCAGCTCTTTTAAGTTGGATGTGGAGGGGCGACTACTGGGGCTGGAAGGACTCAGGGGTTCGTCTTCATGCCATTGACGGTTTTCCGTACTAGCTCATTCTTGGTGCTGAGACTAGCCTACCCTGCCTTTTCAGAAGTCATGTGGTGTCAACAGTTTTTCAGGGACGTGATTCATCCTAGATTGGAAGATTTGCAGGGGCGCTGATTCCACAACTTTTACTGCTAAATTATTTTGACGTTTAACAACGTCCCCTGCCAGGAAGTTCTTCCTTCTATCTAAGAGGTCAGCAGCCTCTGGCAGGGGTTCCTCCGCGTTTGATTAAGAGGAGATTCTTGTCACTTCAGAAAGCCTTATGGTAGCGTGTAGGAGGAATAGAAGGTTGGAAAATATGTTCAACGTGAGGGGGTGTTCATGTCTCCCTGGCGGAATCCCAGGAGGCCTATGGGGAAGAGTAGATCCATGTGGATGTGTGTAAAGGGGATATCACAGGTGTGTCCACCAATCTGCCTGCGTGGGTGAGGGGCTGCCGGCCTGGCCGATGTTCACCTCCTGCAGCCAGTGAAGGGTGAGTGTGCGATCAGGTGTGAATAATAGTAACCAGAGGAAAAATGTGACCAACACTGCTTCTCAACATTGGCCTCCGTATTCGTATGTTCCCTCCCCACCCCCTAAACTCTTGCTTTTGGTGTCAGTGTCCCAGTGAGTCGTTTTTAACGTGGATGACAGGAAACTAGTCAGTTTTTGACAGTCCCTGGAATCTTTGGACTTTCCGGATGTCTCCGTGAAGCACTTAGAATCTCTCCAAGTCATCCTGTTACTTTCTGCTTTCCTTTTCTACCTCCTGTCTTGATTACAATGAAGTGAGTGAGACTGGAGCTCCATCCCCGTTCCATCCAGAATATTCGGTGCCTTTCCTCATGGGACCCAACCTGAGCCCTGTGTCCATTAACACGACTTTCTCTTACTGCTTTCTTGGCCGTGGAAATGGTTTGCATTCGAATGGCTTCTACATGAATCATGGGAGGTGCTCACTCGTTTCCTGCTGCGTGGAGAGGCCAGCGGTTTTGGCTCCAGCCTCAGAGCTGAGCTCTTGGCGGCCAAGAGGGGCGTCTTCCCAGCACCCAGCAGCACCCAGCAGCGCCCTCCCAGAGGGCACAGGCAGAGGCTGACGGCTCTCTGCTCGTAAGGCAATGACGTATTCAGTTTTCTGCTCTCTGGGTTTATTTATTAAGACCATAAAAGACCATCATGGCACGGAGTGTGCTGGTTTTGGATGGTCCCTGAATTGGTGATTCATCTTCTTGATCGTTTTCTTTTCAGGAACAACACGCAGGTAACCTTTTCTTCCCTCAAGATTCTCGAGAGGTCTGGAATAAACCTGTGGCCTTGGCTCTGTCTTCAAATAGCTCTTCTTTCAGTTGAGAGGGAGAAATAATGCACAAGAGATAGAACTGGAATGCAGGCTGTGACAATGAATAAGTAATGACGTGTGGGGCCAAGCAGTCATTCTGACGGAAGCCCGGTGAGAAGGGGACCATTCCTGAAGGTTCTGCACCAAAGATGTAGGGACAGTCCCAAATCCGATTGGTGCAGGAGAAGGAGGAGGACCCTGGGCTTTCTGTTACAGCTTGGACTGCATGGCAGGAAATCGAGTGAAGCCAAGGGTCTGATGGGGCCAGGCCATCTCTAAAGCCTCTGTTGGACTCATACATGCCTCTTGCTTCTTTCTGGAGGCTTGCTGCCATCTTTGGGGTTCCTGGGTTTGCAGCGGCATCAGCCTATTCTGCCTTCGTGATTGTACTCTGTTCTTCCTGTGTGCCTCTCTCTTCACAAGGCCATCTTCTTACAAGTACTGGGCACGCTGGGCTAGAACTCCACTCTACTCCTTGTCTTGACCCATCCTCCTCATCACATAGGCAAAACCCTGCTTCAGATGAGGTCATATCTGATGTACTGGGAGTTAGGATTTCAACTAAATTCAACCCATAACATGGGATAATATGACACAATCTGAGAAGAATTGCAATTGCTTCTCCATCTTTTATTTGTATACTTGTAAATTTTTACTTTTTATTTCTTGGAATTTGTTTATTTGAGAGAGAGACAGAGAGACAGCATGAGAGGGGCAGGGAGAGGCAGAAGGAGAGGGAGATGCAGGTTCTCCACTGAGTTGGGAGCGTGATGCAGGGCTAGATGCCAGAACCCCGGGATCATGACCTGAGGTGAAGGCAGATGCTTAACCATCTGAGCTGCCCAGGCACCACAATATACTTGTGAATTTTTTGTGTCTAGATTGCATGATGAAAGTGTTCAGAAAAATATTAAGTAATGTGATGATAAAGGATTTTCATCTCTTTAAAAGTGTGTACACTATTTACACTAAGTGTGGTGTGTTTAATAGATTTTTAACGGGTTTTACCAATTGTTTTTAAAAGCCAGATGATAGATTGATGGTGTGAATGGAGAAGGAGTTCTCTGCTGGGAGCACTCAGTACTGTGTCAGTCCTCCTTATTGGAGTTATTAATGGCATAGAAAGATGAGTATTTCACTGATACAGTTATCGGTGACACAGTATGCCAATTACAATGAAAAGTTAAGAAAGCAAACAATAAATATAAAATCATTTATTTAAGGTTTTTTTTTTTAAGATTAACCATATAATTCTAAGGTAAGAGATCCTCAGCTATCAAACCTCATGTAAGAAAGAGCACAAGCTTTTGTCATAGCTGTCAAAATTCATTGCAATTTTAGGTAAAATTGGCACAAATACAATAGGCAAGACGTTCCTAATCTTGTCTTAATCCTGAGAGCTTCTTCAATGAGGACATGCACAAAAAGGGTTAAGCTCAGAGAATTGACCAAGGAAGTACATTTGGTAGGTGAGAAAGAGGAAACTTTGAATACAGTTCTAACACAGTACTTCAAATTCTGCAGCCATGTACTTCTCTCAGGTGGGGACCCGGCCCTGCAGATGCAGGGAAGCCCGACGTGAGAGGGACGGGGAGATAAGCCTTTGAAAGCACAATTGCATTTATAATCAATATATGTCCTTCCATCTATTGTGTCTTTCTCTGATGTGTTTTCCCCATCCCACCCCTTGTTAGAATTGTAGAACGTAGAACAGTTTGCTACCACTCCAAATTAGAGGATGCATCTTGGCTTCTACAGGCATTTCACAGTCTCATTTTTATTTTTGATTTTTTAAACTTTTTTTTTCTTTTTTTGGACGAGAGAGATCACAAGCAGGCAGAGAGACAGGCAGAGAGAGGGGGAAGCGGGCTCCCTGCTGAGCAGAGAGGCTGATGCGGGGCTCGATCCTAGGACCCTGGGATCATGACCTGAGCTGTAGGCAGAGGCTTTAACCCACTAAGCCACCCAGACGCCCCCATCACAGTCTCATTTTTAAATGAGTGAATGGTTCCCCAAAGAGTTGCCCCCACCCAATGCTGGCAGATGAAATTTACTCCCGCCTCCGATAGATGGCGCTCCTGAGACTAAGCACAATTCAGTGCACTGTCCTCTTCTCCAGGAAGGTGTCTGGGGTTGTTTCTTCTACTGTACTGCAGAGATCTCTTGTTTAGGAATGGATGTCATTGGTGCTTGCTTTCTTATTAAGAACAGGTTCTTTACCCACCTCTAATTTTAATAAAAGTGCAAAATCCTTCATCCGCAATGGAGTGTTCTTGACACACTGACCAGCTTTCAAAACAATTTCAACCCTCCTAGGAAGTGAAGTTTGGCAACCCAGTGGCTTCTAAAAATTCACCAAAAATACACTAGACTCTGTTTTAAACACAGGAAGCCTATTTAGGTCATTATCTGATACACGTGCATAGTCGAATGGGGGCTTAACATTAATGCATAAGAAGCTATTGAGGAAGAAATGAAATCTGCTCAAAAGTGTTTTTTTTTTTTTGTAGTAAAGCTTGAAATCAGGTAACATGATGCCGCCAGTTTTGTTTTTGTTTTTCAACATTTCCTTAGCTATTCAGGGTCTCTTCTGATTCCATACAAATTTAGGATTATTTGCTCCAGCTCTTTGAAAAATACCGGTGGAATTTTGATCGGAATGGAATTAAAAGTATAGATTGCTCTAGGCAGTATAGACATTATAACAATGTTTATTCTTCCAATCCAAGAGCATGGAACAGTCTTCCATCTTTTTGTGTCTTCTTCAATTTCTTCATGAGTGTTCTGTAGTTCCTTGAGTACAGATCCTTTACCTCTTTGGTTAGGTTTATTCCCAGGTATCTTAGGATTCTTGCTGCTATAGTAAATGGAATCAATTCTCTAATTTGCCTTTCTGTATTTTCATTGTTAGTGTATAAGAAAGCCACTGATTTCTGTACATTGACTTTGTATACTGCCACGTTACTGAATTGCTGTATGAGTTCTAGTACTTTGGGGGCGGAGTCTTTTGAGTTTTCCATATAAAGAATCATGTCATCTGCAAAGAGAGAGAGTTTGACTTCTTCCTTGCCAATTTGGATACCGTTTATTTCTCTTTGTTGTCTGATTGCCGTTGCTAGGACTTCTAATACTATGTTGAACAAGAGTGGTGAGAGTGGGCATCCTTGTCATGTTCCTGATCTCAATGGGAAGGCTGCAAAATTTTTCCCATTGAGGATGATATTTGCTGTGGGTCTTTCATAGATAGATTTTATGAAGTTCAGGAATGTTCCCTCTATCCCTATACTTTGAAGCGATTTCATCAGGAACGGATGCTGGATTTTGTCAAATGCTTTTTCTGCATCAATTGAGAGGACCATGTGGTTCTTCTCTCTTCTCTTATTGATTTGTTCTATCACATTGATTGATTTGCGAATGTTGAACCATTCTTGCAACCCAGAGAGGAATCCCACCTGGTCATGGTGGATAATCTTTTTAATGTGCTGCTGGACCCTGTTTGCTAGGATCTTGTTGAGAATCTTAGCATCCATATTCATCAGTGATATTGGTCTGAAATTCTCCTTTTGGTAGGGTCTTTGCCTGGTTTGGGGATCAGGGTAATGCTGGCTTCATAAAAAGAGTCTGGAAGTTTTCCTTCTGCTTCAATTTTTTGGAACAGCTTCAGGAGAATTGGTGTTATTTCTTCTTTGAAAGTTTGGTAGAATTCCCCAGGGAATCCGTCAGGTTCTGGGCTCTTGCTTTTGGGGAGGTTTTTGATCACTGCTTCAATCTCATTACTAGATATCGGTCTATTCAGGTTGTCAATTTCTTCCTGGTTCAATTTTGGGAGTTTATAGTTTTGCAGGAATGCAATCATTTCATCTAGGTTGCTTAGCTTATTGGCATATAACTGTTGGTAATAATTTCTGATGATTGTTTATATTTCCTTGGTATTACTTGTGATCTCTCCCTTTTCATTCATAATTTTATTAATTTGGGCTTTCTCTCTTTTCTTTTGGATTGTGTGGCCAATGGTTTATCAATCTTATTCTTTCAAAAAACCAGCTTCTAGTTTCATTGATACGTTCTACTGTATCTCTGGTGTCTACCTCACTGATCTCTACTCTAAGCTTGATTATTTCCCTTCTTGCATGTGGAGTTGGTTTGATTTGTTGTTGATTCTCCAGTTCTTTAAGGTGTAGAGAGAGCTGGTGTATTCTGGATTTTTCAATTTTTTTTGAGGGAGGCTTGGATGACTATGTATTTCCCCCTTAGAACCACCTTTGCTGTATCCCATAGGTTTTGGACTGAAGTGTCATAATTCTAATTGGTTTCCATGAATTGCTTAAGTTCTTCTTTGATCTCCTGGTTGATCCAAGCATTCTTAAGCAAGGTGGTCTTTAGCTTCCAGGTGTTTGAGTTCCTTCTGAACTTTTCCTTGTGATTGAGTTCCAGTTGCAAAGCATTGTGATCTGAGAATATGCAGGGAATAATGTCAGTCTTTTGGTATCGGTTGAGTCCTGCTTTGTGACCGAGTATGTGGTCTATTCTGGAGAAGGTTCCATGTGCACTTGATAAGAATGAGTATTCTGTTGTTTTAGGGTGGAATGTTCTGTATATGTCTATGAGGTCCATCTGGTCCAATGTTTCTTTCAATGCTCCTTTTTCTTTATTAATTTTCTGTTTGATGATCTGTCTATTACTGAGAGAGGCATATTAAGATCTCCTACTATCAATGTATTCATATCAATGTGACTGTTTATCTTGATTAATACTTTTCTTATGTAATTGGCTGCTCCCATATTGGGGCCTAGATATTTACAATTGTTAGATCATCTTGGTGGATAGTCCCTTTAAGAATGATGTAGTGTCCTTCTGTATCTCTGTCTACACTCTTTAGATTAAAATCTAATTTATCTGATATGAGAATCGCTACCCCGGCCTTCTTCTGAGGCCCATTGGCATGAAAGATGCTTCTCCATCCCTTCACTTTCAGTCTGGGTGTATCCTTAGGTTCAAAATGGGTCTCTTATAGACAACATATGGATGGGTCCTGTCTTTTTATCCAATCTGCAACCCTGTGTTGTTTTATGGGTGCATTTAGGCCATTCACATTGAGAGTGATTATTGATAGGTTGTGATTGACATCGTGTTACCTGTGAAGTCTTTCTGTCTGCAGATTGTCTCTATATTTCTGTTCAATGATATTCTTAGGATTTTTTCTCATTTATAGGACCCCCCCTTAATATTTCCTGAAGTGTCGGCTTGGTGGTTGCATAGTCTTTTAGGCCTTGCCGGTCTTGGAAACTCTTTATCTCTCCATCCATTTTGAATGTCAGTCTTGCTGGATAAAGTATTCTTGGCTGCATGTTCTTCTCATTTAGTACTCTGAATATATTTTGCCAGCCCTTCCTGGCTTGCCAGGTTTCTGTGGACAGGTCTGACGTTATTCTAATGGGCTTTCCTCTGTATGTAAGGAGCCTCTTTGTCCTAGCTGCTTTTAAGAGGGTCTGTCTAGAAGCATAATTCTTCATTCTAACTATTAGGTGTCATGAGGACTTTTGAGAATCTAAGATCTTGGGGGGAAACCACTCTGCCTCTAGTACATGAACGTTGTTTCCATTCGTGAGATTGGGAAAATTTTCATAGACAACGTCTTCCACTATATCTTCTAGACTTCTTTCTTTTTCCTCCCCTTCAGGGAGTCCAATAATTCTGATGTTGGAATGTTTCATGGCATCATTTATTTCCCTGATTCTGTTTTCGTGGTTTATGAGCTGTTTGTTCCAGGCTTTATCCTGATACTTTCTCTCTCTCTGTTTGTCCTCCAGATCATGAATTCTATCTTCTGTCTCAGTTACCCTAGCTTTTAGAGAATTTATATCAGATTAGAATTCATTGAGAGCATTTTGAACATCATCCCTGGTGGGTTTCAGTTCTGCCCTAACATTGTGAACATCATCCCTGATGGCTTTCAGTTCTGCCCTAATCAATTCTGTTTGGTCATCCATGGCTTTCTCCAACCTAGCTATTGTCTGGATAATTGTTAGCCTGGATTCCTTTTCCAACATATTGTCTATGTCCATAGCCATTAGCTCTGTTGCAGAAGGTCCATCCTCTGTATTTTTCTTCTGTTGGGCATTCCTCCTCTTAGTCATTTTGGTAAGAGATGACTGAACAGATGTAGCTGGATGTATCAATTGTGGTGCAGTCAAGGTGCACCCTGGAACGTTTCTGTGCAATCAGGATTCCCTACCCAAATGAGAGAAAAAAGAAAAGAAAAAGAAATAGAGAAGAAAGAGACAAAAAAAAAAAAGAAAAGAAAAAAGAAAAAGAGAAAGAGAGAGAGAGAGACAGGGAAAAAAGGGAAGATAAAAGAGAAGGCTCAGCTCAAATGGGCCCCAAGGTAATATTTATGAAGTATACAAACAAAAACAGACAAACAAAAAGACTGATAAAAAGGAAGAACCTCAGTGTGGGTGAGGAAGGTTATTTTGATTCTTCCTGGATGTATCTTGATGTTTTTGTTAAGGGACTCAACTTTCCTAAGATAAAGGGGGATTAAAAATTGGTTTACCTATAGGGGTAGCATTGATTGGGGAAAGGGGATTACCCTGAAGTTTAACTCTATATGCATATTAGAAAATAAAAATTAAAAAAGAATAAACTAGACTAAACTAAATTAAGATTTTAAAAAATTTAAAAAATAATAAAACAAAAGAAAAACACGGGTATATGTAACAAAAAGTTCAGGTTAGAAGTTTATTAAGGCATTTTGATGTACTGGACATCTCACTGTGATGGTAAATAGGTTAAAAAATTATCTATATGTATAAAAAAAAGAACCAGAATATTGGTAAAGAGTTAAAAATAAAAGTTGTATTTATGAAGTAGTGGTGGTTGTTCCCTTGTCATTTTTTTTTCTTCCTTCCTGGTTGGTTTTCTGAGGGAGGGGCCTGCCACGTGGGTTTTCAGACAATGATGTTCCCTGAGTTAGGTCCTCCTGCCCCCTCAAGGGGGTGGGCTCTGAGGAAACCGTTTTTTTTTTTTTTTCAGGCTTTGTTCTCTGGAGGATTTCATGTTATTTCATCTGTTTTCTCTCGTCTTGACAACTTTTGATGGTTTTTGGAGGTTTAGAGGAGAGCAAACTGCACCCTGACCTCCCTCTCAGAGAGAAGCCTCAGAATGCTCTTCAGAGCTGCTGGCAGAGTAGGTTCTGAGTCATGGTCCCTGGGGATGAAGGATCTCCTCCTTGTACCCAATACCATGGCAGCAGTGGCTGTCTGGGCAGCTCCAGACCGCCAGAGAGGTTCCAAGCAGTGATCACCCACTGAGATTTTCCCACTGGCCCAGGCTGGGAATGCCTGGTTTTTCAGGATGCCAGAGCTCCAGGCTAGTACCTGTGCACACCTCTCCCAGGGGAGGGTGTGGGATGAGCGCGTTTGGGAATGCCATCTGGCCAGGCTCCCAGCCCATCTTGGGAGCCAGACCCCATGCGTTCTCAGGTTCGCTGGTGGCTCAGGCATGCCAGCAGCTCAGGGACCAAGACCTGCTTTCTCCGCTGCACTCTCTCTGGCTCAGCACTAGGGGAGGTTGTCCTGGGTCCGGGGACTTAAGCCCCTGTCCCTAACCACCCTGATTCCCACAATATCCCCCCGCAATCTTTTGCTCTTTTTTTTTTTTTTTGAGTGCTTTCAACCAGACTCCAAGCTAATGCTGGCCCCCAGACACAGGGCACTCTTGTATTGGGGTTTTACTTTACAATTGGTCACCTCTGGTGGCTCCCTCCTCCTTTTTGTTTATCTTCAGATATCAGTCCGATGTTCCCACTCTGCTTTACCTGCCACTGGTGTCTTCTGCTCCTGTAGAGATCCAGACGTGTATAATTCTGATCTCAGGCTGATTTCATGGGTGATCGGAGTTCTTTGGTAGGTAATCAGCTCACTTTAGGGTACAGGTTGAAATGGCACCTCCTCCTACTTCCCCGTCATCTTGACCCCCCCCCATTGCTGAAATTTTAAAATCACTACTCTGCTTTCCCTAATTTCTGTTGATGTACTTTTATCTCACACAAAAATGAATTACTAAGGACTAAATCATACTTCACTGAAGGCATTTCAGCTGAAGTAATGCACCAAGATGTACAGCTTTGGTCAGACTTATGCTGTTGTTGTCAACATAGCATACGAGGTGTAAGAGCTACTGTCTTTTCCTTCTCCCATGAATATTAGTCTTAACAGATTCTTCAAGTGGAAAGAAAACTTAGTCTAGAAGATAGACTAATTCCTCTCCTCCCTGGTGAAAAATACTGTTAGAGGTATTAGTTTTAGATAGAGAAGCAAGTTCAATTTGGAAAAAAGCACACACACACAAAAACCCTCAAGCATGACCTTTAATACAGTGATAAGGGTGAAAGTGTAAACTTCATTTGGAAACAGCACTCAAAATACTGTTTTGAGGGGCCTTTACAACAGCAGTATACTCTTTGAAAAGAGATTTCAGATCAACTGATTCATATTTACTTTACCTAGGGACAATTAGATTAAATATAAAATTCTAAACAAAAACTTTTAGGACACAAATAAAATTATATGTGCTTTTATTCCTGCAACTATCTCCAAAATCTAATATTCAATGATTTAAATTGCTGCATTTCTCATTTGCAATGCAGATGAAGAGAGGAACACAGCAGACACATATGAGGTGAGGTGTGAGGCATAAAAGGGACTACAGGAGGCAACGGATCAGCTGAATAGTGATTGCCCCAAAGATGCCCATACCCCAAGCCCCAGAAGCTCTGAGTACTTTACCTTACCTGGCAAATGGGATTTAGCATGCATGATTAAATTAAGGTGTGAGGGGAGAGAGATTACCCTGGATTACCTGGGTGGTCCCAATGTAATCATGAGGATCGATAAGGAGACAGGAGGATCAGAATCAGAAGGTAAGAGAGGAGTCAAGATGGCAGAGAAGTAGCAGCCTGAGACTACATCAGGTAGCAGGAGATCAGCTCGATAGCTTATCTAAACATTGCAAACACCTACAAATCCAACGGGAGAGTGAAGAGAAGAAGAACAGCAACTCTAGAAACAGAAAATCAACCACGTTCTGAAAGGCAGGACTGGCAGAGAAGTGAATCTAAAACGACGGGAAGATAGACCGCGGGGGGAGGGGCCGGCTCCCGGCAAGCGGCGGAGCAATGGAGCACAAAATCAGGACTTTTAAAAGTCTGTTCCACTGAGGGACATTGCTCCAGAGGCTAAACCAGGGTGAAGCCCACGCGGGGTCAGCGTGGCCCCAGGCCCCGCAGGGTCACAGACGGATCGGGGGTGTCAGAGTGTCGGAGAGCTCGCAGGTATTAGAACGGAGAAGCCGGCTGCAGAGACAGAGCCGAGGACTGAACTCTCAGCTCGGGGTTACCTTGAACTGGTCGCGGGCTGGGTGAGCTCGGAGCGCGGCTAGAGGCTGGGGATACGGGAGTGATTGGGTGCTGTCCTCTGGGGGCGCACTGAGGAGTGGGGCCCCAGGCTCTCGGCTCCTCCGGGCCGGAGACTGGGAGGCTGCCATTTTCATTCCCGTCCTCCGGAACTCTACGGAACGCATTCAGGGAACAGAAGCTCCCAAAAGCGAACCCGAGCCAATTACTTAGTCCAGCCGCCGGTAAGGGCGGTGCAATCCCGCCTTGGGCAAAGACACTTGAGAGTCACTACAACAGGCCCCTCCCCCAGAAGATCAACAAAATATCCAGCCAGGACGAAGTTCATCTATCAAGGAGAAAGCAGGTTCAATTCCTAAGACAGCAGAGCAATTCCAGAGGAGGAGAAAGCAAAGCACGGAACTCATGGCTTTCTCCCCATGATTCTTTAGTCTTGCGGCTACTTCAATTTTTTTTTCTTTTTTCAATTTTTTTTCTTTTTTCAATTTTTTTTCTTTTTTCTTTTTTCTTCTTCTGCTAAATTTTTTTAAAACTTTTACCCTTTTCTTTTTTAACGTTTTTTGACTAGTTCATCTAAATATATATTTTTTTTCTTTCTTTTTTATATTTTTTTATTTGTTTTATTTTTTAAATTTTTTCTTTTTTTTCCTTTTTTTTTTTTTCAGAACCTGTTTTTATTCCCTTTCTCCCTCCCACAATTAGGGGTCTCTTCTGATTTGGTTACAGCGCATTTTTCTGGGGTCTTTGCCACCCTTTTAGTAGTTTATTTGCTCCTTCATATCCTCTTATCTGGACAAAATGACAAGGCGGAAAAAATCACCACAAACAAAAGAACAAGAGACAGTACCGAAGGCTAGGGACCTAATCAACACAGACATTGGTAATATGTCAGATCAAGAGTTCAGAATGACGATTCTGAACATCCTAGCCGGGCTCGAAAAAGGCATGGAAGATATTAGAGAAACCCTCTCTGGAGATATTAAAGCCCTTTCTGGAGAAATTAAAGAACTAAAATCTAACCAAGTTGAAATCAAAAAAGCTATTAATGAGGTGCAATCAAAAATGGAGGCTCTCACTGCTAGGATCAATGAGGCAGAAGAAAGAATTAGTGATATAGAAGACCAAATGACAGAGAATAAGGAAGCCAAGCAAAAGAGGGACAAACAGCTACTGGACCATGAGGGGAGAATTCGAGAGATAAGTGACACCATAAGACGAAACAACATTAGAATAATTGGGATTCCAGAAGAAGAAGAAACAGAGAGGGGAGCAGAAGGTCTATTGGAGAGAATCATTGGAGAGAATTTCCCTAATATGGCAAAGGGAACAAGCATCAAAATCCAGGAGATGCAGAGAACCCCCCTCAAAGTCAACAAGAATAGGTCCACACCCCGTCACCTAATAGTAAATTTTACAAGTCTTAGTGACAAAGAGAAAACCCTGAAAGCAGCCCGAGAAAAGAAGTCTGTAACATACAATGGTAAAAATATTAGATTGGCGGCAGACTTATCCACAGAGACCTGGCAGGCCAGAAAGAGCTGGCATGATGCATGCAGAGCACTAAAGGAGAAAAACATGCAGCCAAGAATACTCTATCCAGCTAGGCTATCATTGAAAATAGAAGGAGAGATCAAAAGCTTCTAGGACAAACAAAAACTGAAAGAATTTGCAAACACCAAACCAGCTCTACAGGAAATATTGAAAGGGGTCCTCTAAGCAAAGAGAGAGCCTAAAAGTAGTAGATCAGAAAGGTACAGAGACAATATACAGTAACAGTCACCTTACAGGCTAATAATGGCACTAAATTCATATCTCTCAAGAGTTACCCTGAATGTTAATGGGCTAAATGCCCCAATCAAAAGACACAGGGTATCAGAATGGATAAAAAAACAAAACCCATCAGTATGTTGCCTACAAGAAACTCATTTTAGACGCGAAGACACCTCCAGATTTAAAGTGAGGGAGTGGAAATCAATTTACCATGCTAATGGGCATCAGAAGAAAGCTGGGGTGGCAATCCTTATATCAGATCAATTAGATTTCAAGCCAAAGACTATAATAAGAGATAAGGAAGGACACTATATCCTACTCAAAGAGTCTGTCCAACAAGAAGATCTAACAATTTTAAATATCTATGCCCCTAACATGGGAGCAGCCAACTATATCAACCAATTAATAACAAAATCAAAGAAACACATCAATAATAATACAATAATAGTAGGGGACTTTAACACTCCCCTCACTGAAATGGACAGATCATCCAAGCCAAAGATCAACAAGGAAATAAAGGCCTTAAATGACACACTGGACCAGATGGACATCACAGATATATTCAGAACATTTCATCCCAAAGCAACAGAATACACTTTCTTCTCTAGTGTACATGGAACCTTCTCCAGAATAGATCACATCCTGGGTCACAAATCAGGTCTCAACCGGTATCAAAAGATTAGGATTATTCCCTGCATATTTCCAGACCACAATGCTCTGAAGCTAGAACTCAATCACAAGAGGAAAGCTGGAAAGAACCCAAATACATGGAGACTAAACAGCATCCTTCTAAAGAATGAATGGGTCAACCAGGAAATTAAAGAAGAATTGAAAAAATTCATGGAAACAAATGATAATGAAAACACAACAGTTCAAAATCTGTGGGACACAGCAAAGGCAGTCCTGAGAGGACAATATATAGCGGTACAAGCCTTTCTCAAGAAACAAGAAAGGTCTCAAGTACACAACCTAACCCTACACGTAAAGGAGCTGGAGAAAGAACAAGAAAGAAACCCTAAACCCAGCAGGAGAAGAGAAATCATAAAGATCAGAGCAGAAATCAATGAAATAGAAACCAAAAAAACAATAGAAAAAATCAATGAAACTAGGAGCTGGTTCTTTGAAAGAATCAATAAGATTGATAAACGCCTGGCCAGACTCATCAAAAAGAAAAGAGAAAGGACCCAAATCAATAAAATCATGAATGAAAGAGGAGAGATCCCAACTAACACCAAAGAAATACAGACAATTATAAGAACATTCAATGAGCAACTCTACGCCAACAAATTGGACAATCTGGAAGAAATGGATGCATTCCTAGAGACATATAAACTACCACAACTGAACCAGGAAGAAATAGAAAACCTGAACAGGCCCATAACCAGTAAGGAGATTGAAACAGTCATCAAAAATCTCCAAACAAACAAAAGCCCAGGGCCAGACGGCTTCCCAGGGGAATTCTACCAAACATTTAAAGAAGAACTCATTCCTATTCTCCTGAAACTGTTCCAAAAAATAGAAATGGAAGGAAAACTTCCAAACTCATTTTATGAGGCCAGCATCACCTTGATCCCAAAACCAGACAAGGATCCCACCAAAAAAGAGAACCACAGACCAATATCCTTGATGAACACAGACGCAAAAATTCTCGCCAAAATACTAGCCAATAGGATTCAACAGTACATTAAAAGGATTATTCACCACGATCAAGTGGGATTTATTCCAGGGCTGCAGGGTTGGTTCAACATCCTCAAATCAATCAATGTGATAGAACACATTAATAAAAGAAAGAACAAGAACCATATGATACTCTCAATAGATGCTGAAAAAGCATTTGACAAAGTACAGCATCCCTTCCTGATCAAAACTCTTCAAAGTGTGGGGATAGAGGGCACATACCTCAATATTATCAAAGCCATCTATGAAAAACCCACTGCAAATATCATTCTCAATGGAGAAAAACTGAAAGCTTTTCTGTTAAGGTCAGGAACACGGCAGGGATGTCCATTATCACCACTGCTATTCAACATAGTACTAGAAGTCCTAGCCTCAGCAATCAGACAACAAAAAGAAATTAAAGGCATCCAAATTGGTAAAGAAGAAGTCAAACTATCACTCTTCGCAGATGATATGATACTATATGTGGAAAACCCAAAAGACTCCACTCCAAAACTGCTAGAACTTCTACAGGAATTCAGTAGTGTCAGGATATAAAATCAATGCACAGAAATCAGTTGCATTTCTGTACACCAACAACAAGACTGAAGAAAGAGAAATTAAGGAGTCAATCCCATTTACAATTGTACCCAAAACTATAAGATACCTAGGAATAAACCTAACCAAAGAGGCAAAGAATCTATACACAGAAAATTATAAAGTACTCATGAAAGAAATTGAGGAAGACACAAAAAAATGGTAAAATGTTCCATGCTCCTGGATTGGAAGAATAAATATTGTGAAAATGTCTATGCTACCTACAGCAATCTACACATTTAATGCAATCCCTATCAAAATACCATCCATTTTTTTTCAAAGAAATGGAACAAATAATCCTAAAATTTATATGGAACCAGAAAAGACCTCGAATAGCCAAAGGAATATTGAAGAACAAAGCCAAAGTTGGTGGCATCCCAATTCCGGACTTCAAGCTCTATTACAAAGCTGTCATCATCAAGACAGCATGGTATTGGCACAAAAACAGACACATAGATCAGTGGAACAGAATAGAGAGCCCAGAAATCGACCCTCAACTCTATGGTCAACTAATCTTTGACAAAGCAGGAAAGAATGTCCAATGGAAAAAAGACAGCCTCTTCAATAAATGGTGCTGGGAAAATTGGACAGCCACATGCAGAAAAATGAAATTGGACCACTTCCTTACACCACACACGAAAATAGACTCCAAATGGATGAAGGACCTCAATGTGAGAAAGGAATCCATCAAAATCCTTGAGGAGAATGCAGGCAGCAACCTCTTCGACCTCATCCGTAGCAACATCTTCCTAGGAACAATGGCAAAGGCAAGGGAAGCAAGGGCAAAAATGAACTATTGGGATTTCATCAAGATCAAAAGCTTTCGCACAACAAAGGAAACAGTTAACAAAACCAAAAGACAACTGACAGAATGGGAGAAGATATTTGCAAACGACATATCAGATAAAGGGCTAGTATCCAAAATCTATAAGGAACTTAGCAAACTCAACACCCAAAGAACAAACAATCCAATCAAGAAATGGGCAGAGGACATGAACAGACATTTCTGCAAAGAAGACATCCAGATGGCCAACAGACACATGAAAAAGTGCTCCATGTCACTCGGCATCAGGGAAATACAAATCAAAACCACAATGAGATATCACCTCACACCAGTCAGAATAGCTAAAATTAACAAGTCAGGAAATGACAGATGCTGGCGAGGATGTGGAGAAAGGGGAACCCTCCTCCACTGTTGGTGGGAATGCAAGCTGGTGCAACCACTCTGGAAAACAGCATGGAGGTTCCTCAAAATGTTGAAAATAGAACTACCCTATGACCCAGCAATTGCACTACTGGGTATTTACCCTAAAGATACAAACATAGTGATCCGAAGGGGCACGTGTACCCGAATGTTTATAGCAGCAATGTCTACAATAGCCAAACTATGGAAAGAACCTAGATGTCCATCAACAGATGAATGGATAAAGAAGATTTGGTATATATACACAATGGAATACTATGCAGCCATCAAAAGAAATGAAATCTTGCCATTTGCGACGACGTGGATGGAACTAGAGCGTATCATGCTTAGTGAAATAAGTCAATCGGAGAAAGACAACTATCATATGATCTCCCTGATATGAGGACATGGAGAAGCAACATGGGGGGTAGGGGGATAGGAGAAGAATAAATGAAACAGGATGGGATTGGGAGGGAGACAAACCATAAATGACTCTTAATCTCACAAAACAAACTGAGGGTTGCTTGGGGGAGGTGGGATTGGGAGAGGGGGAGAGGGCTATGGACATTGGGGAGGGTAAGTGCTATCGTGAGTGCTGTGAAGTGTGTAAACCTGGCGATTCACAGACCTGTACCCCTGGGGATAAAAATACATTATATGTTTATTAAAAAAAAAATTGGAAGGGGAGGCGAACCATAAGAGACTATGGACTGAAAAACAACCTGAGGGTTTTGAAGGGTCAGGGTTGGGAGGTTGGGGGAACAGGTGGTGGGTAATGGGGAGGGCATGTTTTGCATGGAGCACTGGGTGTTGTGCAAAAAGAATGAATACTGTTACGCTGAAAAAATAAATAAAATAGAATCAGAAGGTAATGTGAAGTTGGAAACAGAGGGATGAAAGGTGGTGCAATGAAGGGCCACAAGCCAGGGAATGCAGGAAGCTTCAGAAGCAGGACAAGGCAAGAAAATGGATTCTCCTCTAGAGCCTCCAGAAGGAACATAGGCCTGTTAAAACCCTGATTTTTACCACACTGAGACTGATTTTTGAACTTCTGACTTCCAGAACTTCAAGATAATCAATTTGTGTTGTTTTAAGCCACTGAAAGTTTGTCATTTGCTACAGGGGCACTAAAAAAGTACTAGAACACCTCACTCTGAGGCATATTGAGTCTGTACAATGGCAGTGACCATTTCTAGGTAGGGCTGTCTGCAGGGTGTGGTAGTACTGGGCCTGGATAGTTCACTGCCAGCACCCATTCCCCCTCCCCCTCCCTGAACCCCAGTGCTCTGTGTGTCTCCTCCACTGAAGCCCAGGTGACTTACAGGAAGCTGGCCCCATCCACACTACCAGGGAAAGGTTCTGCCATGGAAGTCAGTCATGTTCCTCCTGGGCCATTCACACAGCCAGCTGTATGAGAGTCAGTGCCTTGTTACTGTTCTATGAGAGACAGTAACCTAGGTTGTCCCACTCACACAAACGGGAAGGGCTTTACAGAAATATCTGGGTTGTCTCTGAATGTGAACAAGGAAGGCAGTGCCCCCACCGCTGGCAGCCATCGCACAGTCAGCAGGAAGACAAACCGACCAGAGGGAAAGGGCAGAGTAGGGGGAAATGGAGAGAATCATGGAGACAGTGAATAAAACACATTCTCCACAAGCCCTGCCATGAGCTGCTTCTTCATGAGATTGAAGTATTTCTTTTTTTATCTTTAAGACAGTTTGAGTTAGGATGAGACAACCATCCAAACTGATTCAGGAGGTCAGACTTTATGGACACTAAGAAAGCCAGATAATAAAAGTAGATGACTCACATGTGTGAAAGTTTCCTTTCCAACTAAGGGGGAAAAAAAAACTAGAACCTTGAATTTGTGGTTATTCTGCTATTCTTGGTATTTTTCATCATTCAAATGTATTTTTCAAGAATGAGGAACTTAATCTCAATAAATACAGTGATGGTTCCCTGAAAATTTGTAACCAAGTAGGGAACAGTCAGAGCCTCTAAATAGATTGTTTTGAATTGACTTAACAATCACACAAGATACACTCTAAAATTTATCAAAGAGTGGGATTGAGTTTCTTATTTATGATTTCATGCAAATTTTGGTCTACCTGATGATTTTTAGTTTTTGTCTACTGGATGAGTGAATAAAGGTGTCTCAACATGGTCCAGAACTAATGATGTTCCCTAGCTTAAAGTGAAATCCAGGGTCATTTTTTATTTCCTTTTCCATGAACTTCTCCTTCCTCTCATTTGGTCTGTTTTTCAATTGGACTGTTTGTCTTCTTCTCAGTTTGTAGGCACTCTCTATATATCAGAGACATGAACTCCTTGAACAGGAGTTCAGATGATTTTCACAGTCTGTTGCCCACATGCAGCTTTACCCTATCTTTTGATATACAAATCTTTTTCATATTTTTAAAATAAAGTGGCATGTCATTTCTTCTAGGGTCTGTGGGTCTTATCTCTACCTAAGGTAGTCTACCATTTCCCAAATTTTTACATGCCCATAGATTGTCTCCAAATTCTTTATCATTTTGTTTGTAGAGTTAGAACTTAAATCAATTTAGAATGTTAATCAATCTGACATCTGCTTACATATGTGATAGGAAGCAAGGGTTCTAAGAAAGAGAGACAGTTCTTTCAGCTCTGAGGGATAGAGCTTAGAGTCAATATCCAATGATACTCTGTCTCATTTTCTAGAAGGAATTGGTGGTTTCTGTTTGGAACTCTGATAATTTATTTTAGTCCCTGAAAGTCAAATAGGATTATGTCTGTTTTGGTTTGTGTCTGTTCAGCTAATTCTCCCTGGGACTTGAAGGCCTTATGAATTGAAGGCATGACTATTTTTCAGCTCAAGTAAATTCTGCATTAGTTCAGTTATAACTTCTAATATTTTCTCCTTTTGTCCTCAGGATACTTGGAAGGTGGATGTGGACCTGACCTCAGATCTTATTTATTCGTTTCTGATTTCCATCTCTTCAAATTTTTCCTCGGTGTTCTGGGATATTCCATTGGAAAATCAATTTTGTTCTCAGCAGTGATCATTACTGTTTACAGTGTTCTATTACATGTTTAAACTAGTGAATTTAAGTTTTAAAGCTTTCTTGTATTTTTATGTTTTAAAAGATTTATAAAATTTATTTGACAGAGAGAGAGAGAGAGAGAGAGAGAGAGAAAGTGAACACAAGCAGGGGGAGTGGCAGAGGGAAAGGAGGAGCGAGAAGCAGACTCTCCACTGAGCAGGGACCCCCCCCCCCAACACAGGGCTTGATCTCAGGCAGACATTTAACCAATTGAGCCACCCAGATACCCCAAAGCTCCCTTTCAAAATCTTCAGTAACTATTTTGCTGCTCTTTACTGTAACTGTATCCTCCTCAGACTTCCTTGAAAACAATAAGTTTCTCCAGCTCTGTAGTCAGTTCTTAATCAATGAGAACATGTGCTCTGGACCTCAGTTTCGTGCTCCTCCACCAAGATCCTACCTGCCACTCAGGTGTGTGAACTCTTCCAGCTCAGGCCTAGTCATGCTTCTGGGAACTCCAGGACATCAGCAAACCTGCTCTAAGGGGACCATGCTTTGTGCATAAAAGCATGCCCCTGCTATGAAGCAGCTGCTCTCAAACCTCCCCAAGTTGTCCTTTTCTACACAGCGCAAAGTCTCTAAGCAACTCAACCTGCTGGGAAAGCCCATTTCTCTATGACCAAGGACCAAAAAAGAGGGAAGATACACCATGGGACCCACACAAAGAGGTCTTCAATTAAAGCCTTTGAGAGAGACGGCCTTTTCTTGGGCATTCCATCATGGCACCCCAAAATCCTGAGATGCTCTTCCATTCCTCCCCCTGAGATGACAAAAGGCACTTTGCAGTCGAATAGGTCCTTCCCACAGCCCACCTACATGATTCTTGAGGGCCTGCCTGGTGTTGGGGATTGGCGAAGGCAACACAGGCCCCTGGTCTTGCACTCTGAGGTCACTGGTTCTTGAGTAAAGAAGGAAAATGAGAGGGTCCAGGAGACACAACACCATCTTCTCAGAACATCTCCCTGGCCCCCAAGACAAGCTTGTCATGGCAATGTTAACAGAGCATAGCAAGTGCTACCTCAGAAGTCCCTCTGACACCTCAACAATACAGAGAGAGCCCACCCATAAACATAATCCCTAGAATCAGCATCTTTTAGGAACCAAAACTCCTATGAGTCAATTGCTTTGGTATGTGTTAGTGTATTTTTACCTATGTAAAATATCAGAAAAAGAGAAATGGCATACCTGTATGATTTTGGGCAGTACGTCAACTCGATTTTGAGTGTTTTGGATTGTAGTTAGATACTCCTTTTCCAAAAAGAAATTTATAATCCATTTAATAAAAACAATGTGAGCTGCCATGTATGGAATTTTTATACTATAAATGTTTTCATTGTCTCGAGTTGTAGTGATGTACATACACTGGCGTTGGTCTCAAATGGGTGATGTGTGGAAGGAAACAGAATACATCATTAGGGGAGTGAGTGTAACACCCCACACCAAACAGTTCAATTTCTCACAAATATATATCTCAGATATATATTTGGTTGTATGAATAGCAACTAAAACTTTAAAATTAAAGTACCAGAAATTATTAGAGATGAGATTTTTTGGTAGACTTGTTTCTGATTCTGCCTTGTGACCTGACCAAGATGGGATGGTGGCTCCTGTGACTGCTTGCTTGTTATAGCTATGGCATACAGCTGTGGAAGTACTAAGTACTAAACTACTAAGAAATTTGAGAAAGGATAAGCAATTCTAATAATAAGGACATTTTCACATATAATTATAACTAATTTAATATTATTTTAGGGCTGAAATAAATCTAAAAGAATATACAGACATTCTTCATCATTTTATGTACTTTAACATCCAATGCTACACAAATCAAATCCATGGGACTTTAGTTGTATAGCCTTTTCCTTGTAGATGAATCTAATGAATAGAATCAGTATTATCATACTACTTTATATCAGTATAATCATACTACTTTATGCCTGAAAGAATTCATCTTTGAGGTATCAGACCGAACAGTTCCAAAAAGAATTAGTAAGAAGTCCCTTTCTTGGTGAAGCCACAGTGGGAAACAGTGTGGAGATTCCTCAAAAAAATTAAAATAGAGCTCTGCTATGACCCTGTAAATGCACTACTGGGTATATACCGAGAAGATACAGATGTAGTGAAAAGAAGGGCCATCTGTACCCCAATGTTCATAGCAGCAATGGCCAAAGTCGCTAAAGTGTAGAAATAACCAAGATGCCCTTCAATGGACAAATGGATAAAGATGTGGTCCATATACACTATGGAGTATTATGCCTCCATCAGAAAGGATGAATACCCAACTTTTGTATCAACATGGACTGGACTGGAAGAGATTATGCTGAGTGAAATTAAGTCAAGCAGAGTCAATTATCATATGGTTTCTTACATCTGGAGCATAAGGAATAACAGAGGACATTGGGAGATGGAGGAGAGAAGTGAGTTGAGGGAAATTGGAGGGGGATACAAACCATGAGAGACTGTGGACTCTGAGAAACAAACAGAGTTTTAGAAAGGAGGCAGGTGGGGGTTGGGTGAGCCTGGTGATGGGTATTATGGAGGGCACGCATTGCATGAAGCAATGGGTGTGGTGCATAAACAATGAATTCTGGAACAATGAAAAGAAATAAAATAATAGAAAAAAGAAGGCCCTTTCTCCTTTAAATTTCATAACCAATACAAAAAATTACATGGTATTGGACTTGAGCTACTACTTGCTGTATGTCCAGCTCTCTTACTAACTTTTATATACCTGGAGGCACTTGCATGAAGCAGACAAGTTCTCAACAAAGAACTTTAATTTCAATATATTAAAGTATACTATGTTTTCCACAGTGAATATAGACTATTTATCAAATCAGAAACAAGTTCTGAAAAAAATACCCACATACAGATATCTAACAAATAGACAGTCTGGTACTTCTAAAGGTTAGTACTTCTACATCTTTCAATTTTCTGCTGTTTTCCCCTGATCCAAGCATGCACATTTGTGTGTATGCAAGTAAACACCCGAAGACAACTGAATTAGTAGTTCACATCCCCCACACGGATTAATGCCTGTTGTGATCTTTTCCCCTCCAAAATTGTTTCTGATTATTCACTTTAACTAATTTTGCCTGCTTTCGAATAATAGGGAGAATAAAATTTGCTTCCCCACCCCATCACCAATCAAAGGGATACTTCTGTCCTGTGAGCCTTCATTTTTCATAGAAAAAAAAAAAAAAAACCTGAGCAGTGAAACTAGAAATTCCCTCATGTTTCCTTCCTTTCTGGAGCTTACTGCCCCTAGGTTGCCCAGTTGCCCAAATACTGGCCCCTCCATAAGAAGCTGTAAGTAGCACCTACTGGATGAAAGATCCAGGATAAAAGAAAGAGCTACTCTGGGCATGGCCTGGGATAGTCTGCCTCACCACTGGGCAAGGTCTGGGGTCACCATACCTCAACACTTTTAAGAGAAGACTTCAACAAGAATGTTTATTTCAACATCTTTGCATGAGAAAATGAACACTGCCTTCAATAAACAGTTTCAATTTAAAAATTAAAATTTTAAGATATAATTTTTAAATATAATTATACCAAAAAGAATCATGACACATGTTGAATTATTTTAGGAGCCACAGTCTTCCTGAGGTACAAATAAATCATTTGTACAAATAGGTATAATCATTTATTAGGAAACTTTAAACCTCTTA
Organism: Meles meles; assembly: GCF_922984935.1. NCBI lineage: Eukaryota > Metazoa > Chordata > Mammalia > Carnivora > Mustelidae > Meles > Meles meles. The sequence goes on from NC_060081.1 coordinate 30,623,055, forward strand.
CAATAAAGTTACCATTAAATAGAAGAATAAAATGACTATTTTGCTTAAAAATAAGTAAAGGTCACTTTGAAAGAGAATAGACAGCTTCCCTGTGGACATCCTCTATACCCAGCCCAATCAGTACTTACCAAGTACAAGTTTGTAGATTTTGTTAACATGGTAAATGATGGAAATAAATGAGGAAGACAATATTTTCAAAACAATGTAAAAAGAAGTTTAAAACAGGTATCTTGATTCTCCTTATTCTTCCACTCTAAGCTTGTAGCCTTTGGATAATATGTGGGAAAGAATGTATGTACATTTAAATTTTAACTTAAATGTCTACTGAACAAAAATGCTATCTTATTAAATTTCCTATCCTAAATTTTAAAAAAAAGTTATGGTGACAAATAATGTTGACAATCATGTAATGTAATCCTATCTTAAAACTCAAATGATGATAAGAATGAATACTTCAAAACTAAATGGTTAGATTTGTTAAAAATATTCTTAATTAGTATTTAAAAAAAAATCACCCAATGATATGTTTTTAAACTCATTCTACTCATCATGCATGTATTTTTCCCACCAGTTCTCTATAATACTTAGCATTCTTTCTTGTCTGCTCTCCTCTCCTATTTCCTTTGGCCAACACCAGAATGGAGTATTCCATTGTCTTCTAGAAGCTGTGCATTTTGACCCTACTGGTCCATTCCACCTGCCCAACAGGTAAGATTGCCCAATAGGACAGTGCAGTCAGAAAGGGAAGCAAGGACCGAATCTTGAGGGATAACAGAGAGAAAGAATCCCCTTAAGACAACTGGCAAGAATTCCTATCTCATGTTGAGATCTTTCATCCATTTTGAGTTTAATATTTTGTTCTAATAACACAACTCTGGGTGGGCTTTCAGATGGCTCCTGAGTGAAGACTCATCACCAGGAAGACCACACCATGGTTAGAACTTAGAATTTTCAGCACCCCCACCCCAACTCCTCCATTCCTCCAGAGAGGGGAGGGGGCTGGAAACAGAGCACATCTATGTAAGGAAGCCTCCATAAAAATCCTCATAGCAGGGATTCCAGGGAACTTCCCGGTGAGTAAACATATCATGTACCAGGAGGGAGATGAACCCCAGCTCCACAGGAATAAACATTCCTGAGCTTGGGACAATCCCAGACTGTGTCCGTTGTGTCTCTGCATCTGACTGTTCATCTGTATCCTTCATCATACCTTTCAATAATTGTAAATGAAAAAAAAAAATGTTTCCCAGAGTTCTGTGAGCCACTCAGTTGAACCGGAGGAGGAGTTGAAGGAACCTCTGATTTGTAGCCAAGTTGTAGAGAAGTTGTAGGTAACCTGGGACCCTCCTACTTGTGACTGGCATCTGAATGTATTGGAAAAGTATCACGGGACTGAGCCCTTAACCTGTGGGATCAGATGCCATCTCAAGGCAGACAGCGTCAAAGCTGAGTGAAACGACAGAACACCCAGCTGGTGTTGCAGAGTGGCTGGGTGAGGGAAAAACCCACACACTCAGCCACAGTGTTAAAACTGAAGTGTTCTGTGTGAATAATATGAAAGCAGATGGGAAAGGGAGGAGTCAAGATGGTGGAGAAGTAGCAGGCTGAGACTACATCAGGTAGCAGGAGATCAGCTTGGATAGCTTATATAAACATTGCAAACACCTACAAATCCAACAGGAGATTGAAGAGAAGAAGAGCAGCAGCAATTCGAGAAACAGAAACTTTCTGAAAGGTAGGACTGGCGGAGAAGTGAATCCAAAGCGATGGGAAGATAGACCGCGGGTGCAGGGGCCGGCTCCCGGCAAGCGGCAGAGCAACAGAGCACTAAATCAGGACTTTTAAAAGTCTGCTCCACCGAGGGACATCGGTCCAGAGGCTAAACCGGGGTAAAGTCCATGCGGGGTCAGCATGGCCCCACGTCCCGCAGGGTCACAGGAGGATCGGGGGTGTCTGACTGTCACAGAGCTTGCAGGTATTAGAACAGGGAAGCTGGCTACAGAGAGAGAGCTGAGGAGTGAGCTCTCATCTCGGGGTTACCTTGAACTGGTCGCAGGCTGGGTGAGCTCAGAGCATGATCGGAGGCCAGGGAGACGGGAGTGATTGGGCGCTTTTCTCTTAGGGTGCACTGAAGAGTGGGGCCCTGAGCTCTTGGCTCCTCTGTGCCGGAGATTGGGAGGCTGCCATTTTCATTCCTGTCCTCTGGAACTCTACGGAAAGCGCTCAGGGAACAAAATCTCCCGAAAGCAAACCCGAGCGGATTACTTAGCCCAGCCCCTGGTAAGGGCAATGCAATTCTGCCTCGGACAAAGACACTCGAGAATCACTAAAACAGGCCCCTCCTCCAGAAGATCAACAAGAAATCCAACTAGGACCAAGTTCACCTACCAAGGAGAGCAGGTTCAATACCAAGGAAAGCAGCGGAATTCCAGAGGAGGAGAAAGCAAAGCACGGAAATCATGGTTTTCTCCCCATGATTCTTTAGTCTTGCAGTTAATTTAATTTTTTTTTATTTTTTTTTCCTGCTAAATTTTTTACTAACTTTTACCCTTTTATTTTCTAACATTTTTAACTAGTTTATCTAATATATATATATATATATATATATATACTTTTTATATACTTTTAATTTATTTGTTTTCTTTTTTTAATTTTTTCTTTTTTTTTTCTGACCCTCTTTTTATCCCCTTTCTCCCCCCACCCCACGATTTGGGGTCTCTTCTGATTTGGTTAAAGTGCATTTGCCTGGGGTCTTTGCCACCCTTTTTGTATTTTACTTGCTCCTTTGTATACTCTTATCTGGACAAAATGACAAGGTGGAAAAATTCACTGCAAAAAAAAGAAGAGGCAGTACCGAAGGCTAGGGACCTATTCAATACAGACATTGGTAATATGTCAGATTTAGAGTTCAGAATAACGATTCTCAAGGTTCTAGCCAAGTTCGAAAAAGCCATGGAAGATATTAGAGAAAACTCTCTGGAGATATAAAAGCCATTTCTGGAGAAATAAAAGAACTAAAATCTAACCAAGTTGAAATCAAAAAAGCTATTAATGAGGTGCAGTAAAAAATGGAGGCTCTCAATGCTAGGATAAAGGAGGCAGAAGAAAGAATTAGTGATATAGAAGACCAAATGACAGAGAATAAAGAAGCTGAGCAAAAGAGGGACAAACAGCTACTGGGCCATGAAGGGAGAATTTGAGAGATAAGTGACAGCATAAGATGAAACAACATTAGAATAATTGGGATTCCAGAAGAAGAAGAAGGGGGGGGGCAGAAAGTATATTAGAGAGAATTATTGGAGAGAATTTCCATAATATGGCAAAGGGAACAAGCATCAAAATCCAGGAGGTGCAGAGAACCCCCTCAAAATCAACAAGAATAGGTCCACAACCCATCACCTAATAGTGAAATTTACAAGTCTTAGTGACAAAGAGAAAATCGTGAAAGCAGCCCGGGAAAAGAAGTCTGTAACATACAATGGTAAGGATATTCGATTGGCAGTGGACTTATCCACAGAGACCTGACAGGCCAGAAAGAGCTGACATGATATATTCAGAGAACTAAATGAGAAAAACATGCAGCCAGGAATGCTATATCAAGCTAGGCTATCATTAAAAATAGGAGGAGAGATAAAAAGCTACCCGGCAAAAAAAAAAAACTGAAAGAATTTGCAAACACCAAACCAGCTCTACAGGAAATATTGAAAGGGGTCCTCTAAGCAAAGAGAGAGCCTAAAAGGAGTAGATCAGAAAGGAACAGTGACAATATACAGTAACAGTCACCTTACAGGCAATACAATGGAACAAAATTCATATCTCTCAATAGTTACCCTGAATGTTGATGGACTAAATGTCCCAATCAAAAGACACAGGGTATCAGAATGGATAAAAAAAACAAAACCCATCTATATGTTACCTACAAGAAACTCATTTTAGACCTGAAGACACCTCCAGATTTAAAGTGAGGGGGTGGAAAACAATGTACCATGCTAATGGGCACAAGAAGAAAGCTCGGAGGCAATCCTTATATCAGATCCATTAGATTTTAAGCCAAAGACTATAATAAGAGATGAGGAAGAACAGTATATGATACTCAAAGGGTCTTTCCAACAAGAAGATCTAACCATTTAAAATATCTATGCCCCTAACGTGGGAACAGCCAACTATATAAACCAATTCATAACAAATCAAAGAAACCCATCAACAATAATACAATAATAGTAGGCAACTTTAACACTCCCCTCACTGAAATGGACAGATCATCCAAGCAAAGGATCAACAGGGAAATAAAGGCCTTAAATGACACACTGGGGGCACCTGGGTGGCTCAGTGGGTTAAAGCCTCTGCCTTCAGCTCAGGTCATGATCTCAGGGTCCTGGGATCGAGTCCTGCATCGGGCTCTCTGCTCAGCAGGGGAGCCTTTTTCCCTTCCTCTCTCTCTGCCTGCCTCTCTGCCTACTTGTGATCTCTGTTTGTCAAATAAATAAATAAAATCTTTTAAAAAAATGACACACTGGACCAGATGGACATCACAGATATATTCAGAACAGATATATTCCATCCCAAAGCAACAGAATACACATTCTTCTCTTGTGCACATGGAACATTCTCCAGAATAGATCACATCCTGGGTCCTAAATCAGGTCTCAACCGGTATCAAAATATTGGCATCATTCCCTGCATAATTTAGGCCACAATGCTCTGAAGCTAGAACTCAATCACAAGAGGAAATTTGGAAAGAATCCAAATACATGGAGACTAAACAGCATCCTTCAATAGAATGAATGGGTCAACCAGGAAATTAAAGAAGAATTGAAAAAATTCATGGAAACAAATGATAATGAGAACACAATGGTTCAAAATCTGTGGGGCATAGGAAAGGCAGTCCTGAAAGGAAAATATATAGCAATACAAGCCTTTCTCAAGAAACAAGAAAGGTCTCAAGTACACAACCTAACCCTACACCTAAAGGAGCTGGAGAAAGAACAAGAAAGAAACCCTAAACCAAGCAGAAGAGAAATCATAAAGATCAGAGCAGAAATCAATGAAATAGAAACCAAAAAAACAAAAACAAACAAACAAACAAAAAAAACAATAGAACAAATCAACGAAACTAGGAGCTGGTTCTTTGAAAGAATTAATAAGATTGATAAACCCCTGTCCAGACTTACCAAAAAGAAAAGAGAAAGGGCCCAAATAAATAAAATCATGAACGAAAGAGGAGCGATCACAACTAACACACACACACACACACACACACACACACACACACACACACACACAAAAACACAGACAATTTTAAGAACATACTATGAGCAACTCTACGCCAACAAATTTGATAATCTGGAAGAAATGGATGCATTCCTAGAGACATACAAACTACCACAACTGAACAAGGAAGAAATAGAAAACCTGAACAGACACATAACCAGTAAGTAGATTGAAACAGTCATCAAAAATCTCCAAACAAACAAAAGCCCAGGGCCAGATGGCTTCCCAGGGGAATTCTACCAAACATTTAAAGAAGAACTAATACCTATTCTCCTGAAACTGTTCCAAAAAATAGAAATGGAAGGAAAACTTCCAAGCGCATTTTATGAGGCCAGCATCACCTTGATCCCCAAACCAGACAAGATTCCCATCAAAAAGGAGAACTACAGACCAATATCCTTGATGAACACAGATATGAAAATTCTCTCCAAAATACTAGCCAATAGGATTCAACAGTACATTAAAAGGATTAATCACCACAACCAAGTGGGATTTATTCCAGGCCTGCAAGTTTGGTTCAACATCCGCAAATCAATCAATGTGATACAATACATTAATAAAAGAAAGAACAAGAACCATATGATACTCTCAATAGATGCTGAAAAAGCATTTGACAAAGTACAGCATCCCTTCCTGATCAAAACTCTTCAAAGTGTAGGGATAGAGGGCACATACCTCAATATTATCAAAGCCATCTATGAAAAACCCACTGAAAATATCATTCTCAATGGAGAAAAACTGAAAGCTTTTCCATTAAGGTCAGGAACACGGCAGGGATGTCCATTATCACCACTGCTATTCAACATAGTACTAGAAGTCCTAGCCTCAGCAACAAAAGGAAATTAAAGGCATCCAAATCAGCAAAGAAGAAGTCAAACTATCACTCTTCTCAGATGATATGATACTATATGTGGAAAACCCAAAAGACTCCACTCCAAAACTGCTAGAACTTGTCCAGGAATTCAGTAAAGTGTCAGGATATAAAATCAATGCACAGAAATCAGTTGCATTTCTGTACACCAACAGCAAGACAGAAGAAAGAGAAATTAAGGAGTCAATCCCATTTACAATTGTACCCAAAACTATAAGATACCTAGGAATAAACCTAACCAAAGAGGCTATGAATCTATACTCAGAAAACTATAAAGTACTCATGAAAGAAATTGAGGAAGACACAAAGAAATGGAAAAATATTACATGCCCCTGGATAGGAAGAATAAATATTGTGAAAATGTCTATGCTACCTAAAGCAATCTACACATTTAATGCAATCACTATCAAAATACCATCCATTTTTTTCACAGAAGTGGAACAATTAATCCTAAAATTTATATGGAACCAGAAAAGACCTCGAATTGCCAAAGGAATATTGAAAAAGAAAGCCAAAGTTGGTGGCATCCCAATTCCGGACTTCAAGCTCTATTACAAAGCTGTCATCCTCAAGACAGCATGGTACTGGCACAAAAACAGACACATAGATCAATGGAACAGAATAGAGAGCCCAGAAATAGACCCTCAACTCTATCGTTAACTAATCTTTGACAAAGCAGGAAAGAATGTCCAATGGAAAAAAGACAGTCTCTTCAACAAATGATGTTGGGAAAATTGGACAGCCCCATGCAGAAAAAGGAAATTGGACAATTTCCTTACACCGCACACGAAAATAGACTCAAAATGGATGAAGGACCTCAATGTGAGAAAGGACTCCATCAAAATCCTTGAGGAGAACACAGGCAGAAACCTCTTCGACCTCAGCCGCAACAATATCTTCCTAGGAACGTCAGAAAAGTCAAAGGAAGCAAGGGCAAAAATGAACTATTGGAATTTCATCAAGATCAAAAGCTTTTGCACAGCAAAGGAAACAGTTAACAAAACCAAAAGACAACTGACAGAATGGGAGAAGATATTTGCAAATGGCATATCAGATAAAGGGCTAGTATCCAAAATCTATAAGGAACTTAGCAAACTCAACACCCAAAGAACAAAGAATCCAATCAAGTAATGGGCAGAAGACATGAACAGACATTTCTGCAAAGAAGACATCCAGATGGCCAACAGACACATGAAAAAGTGCTCCACATCACTCGGCATCAGAGAAATACAAATCAAAAGCAGAATGATATATCACCTCACACAAGTCAGAATGGCTAAAATTAACAAGTCAGGAAATGACAGATGCTGGTGAGGATGCGGAGAAAGGGAAACCCTCCTACACTGTTCATGGGAATGCAAGCTGGTGCAACCACTCTGGAAAACAGCATGGAGGTTCCTCAAAATGTTGAAAATAGAACTACTCTATGACCCAGAAATTGCACTACTGGATATTTATCCTAAAGATACAAACGTAGTGGTCCGAATGGGCACGTGCACCCGAATATTTATAGCAGCAATGTCCATAATAGCCAAACTATGAAAAGTACACAGGTGTCCCTAAATAGATAAATAGATAAAGAAGATGTGGTATATATTCACAATGGAATACTATGCAGCCATCAAAAGAAATTAAATCTTGCCATTTGCGACGACATGGATGGATGGAACTAGAGGGTATCATGCTTAGTGAAATAAGTCAATCAGAGAAAGACAACTATCATATGATCTCCCTGATATGAGGAAGTGGAGATGCAACATGGGGGCGGTTAGAGGTGTAGGAGAAGAATAATTGAAACAAGATGTGATTGGGAGGGAGACAAACCATAAGTGCCTCTTAATCTCACAAAAAAAACCTGAGGGTTGCTGGGGGGAGAGGGGTCGGGAAAGGATGGTGGGGAGGGTATGTTGGGGAGGGTATGTGCTATGGTGAGTGCTGTGAAGTGTGTAAACCTAGCATTTCACAGACCTGTACACCTGGGGATAAAAATACATTATATGTTTATTAAAAAAATAAAAAATTATAAAAAATATGAAAGCAGATGGGAGAACTGAATTGTTTCCTTGACATACACTCTCACACAAAATATTACGTATGCTAGGTCTTTGCTATTGTGATATGGCACATATTCAAGTTCTAGTGAAATATCATAGTCACCTCAACAAACAAACAAACAAACAAAATATGGATGAGCTGGTAGAAAATAAGCAATGTTTCCTCTTTCCCATCAAGAGGAAGACCATTCCTGAATTATCCATGGTTTTGCTCTTAACTGAATAACCATATAGTTCAATAGTGCTTGAAGAAAAAAGCATGTTTGGTCCTCAGCGATCTTTTCCCCTGATATGGCCAGCAAGAGCGGAGTGATTTCTTGTGGATATATCTTTGCTCCAGAGTGGGGAAAAAAAGGAGTTCTTTCACCAGCGTTCAAAGGGTTTTTAAAAAATGGCCTCATCCATATACACTATGGAGCATTATGCCTCCATCAGAAAGGATGAATACCCAACTTTTGTAGCAACATGGATGGGACTGGAAGAGATTATGCTGAATGAAATAAGTTGAGCAGAGAGAGTCAATTATCATATGGTTTCACTTATTTGTGGAGCATAACAAAGAACACGGTGGACATGGGGAGATGGAGAGGAGAAGTGAGTGGAGGGAAATTGGAAGGGGAGATGAACCATGAGAGACTATGGACTCTGAAAAACAACCTGAGGGGTTGAAGGGGCAGGTGGTGGGAGGTTGGGTTCCAGGTAGTGGGTAATAGGGAGGGCACCTATTGCATGGAGCACTGGGTGTGGTGTGAAAACAATGAATACTGTTATGCTGAAAAGAAAAAAAAATGCCCTCCATTAAAATACATCTGCCCCTCCTTTGGAAACTGCTCACACTATACTCCAGGCCAGTGAGCATCAAGGGGTTGGAAATATGGTACAAAGTCCCATGAAGCCACCTCTCCCTCTAAACCATTCTTCTCTCTGCCAAATTCTGCTTTGGTCAGCTTAAGGATCAAGTACCTGTCATCGTACAATAAAGTGATATGCATTAATCAATCAATGGCCTTACCTGGCAAGTTCCTTAAAAACTCATGGGACAGAGATCGCTGCCATGACTATTCCCAGGAATCAGCTACTGTCTTTCCACGAATGCAGCATGAAAATACACAACTGGCTGAGCAGATGAATGTCCACTCATGAAACAATCATGATGAGGACAATAAACAGTAGTTTTGGATGGCAGATTTAAATCTCATTCACAGCCAAGAAAACACTCCAGATATACGATGTGTCTCTACTTCCTGCTGTTCCCAACATCTGATTCCTCCCCTCCACTCCTGTTTCCACCACTTCAGTAAATGTCTCCTGTCCTCATTTCATATTAAAAAAGGCTCTGATTCCTTCTATTCTAATGTCTGTAAGACATTACTGTGAACATGAGCAGGGGATAATTCCTCCTCTGAACCCATCTGAGAAATAAAGATTTCTATTCAGGATCATGACAAGCTGAGAACTCCCTCAAGAGAACTTTCAGAGTCACTTCAACCTGTAAGGCTGGCTAAAATGTTCCTCACCATCCGCCAGACCAGGGCTAGGACTGATGAGTGTCTCCACTGTACAGGTCCCACGGGACGACATGATCGCTGGGAAACCAGGCACCAGGCAAGCAAAAACCAGCACCTGCTCTTCTGCACAGTTTGTCTGAAGTGCCTGAAGCCACAGAAGAAACAGGCTGATTCCTTCACATCTTATCTAAAAACAAAATTAAAGGTGACAAAATTAAACACATGTTTATGCAGAGATGCGCTGCAATGCAGATTCAGTCCTGAGAAAGAAAAACTAGAAGTTAAAGGTACTGTTAAATTCCTGCACCAAGTTCTTAGTGACAAGGAAGCAGGTGTGCTGCAAGAAGCCCAAGGGTGAAGAGTTGGGGTCTGGAGCCACAGTGCCTGGTTCCAATGCAGGCTCTGCTTTTTGCTGGTTTAGCTGTGGCCAGTGGAGAACCACTGAACTTCTCCCTTTGAATCAGTCTCCCCCTCTGAAAAACGAGGATGATAAAAGTATTTATCACAAAGTGCTGGCACAGGGTTGAGTGACTTACAACAGTGCCTGTATCATCAACTGTCAGTTAGTCACATAAACCTTGCAAAGACAACCGTCCTCCAAATTTACAGTACACTTTGAATAGGGTTTTTGTTATGTTACTATAATATGCACATGTATCATGTAAAGTTCTTGAAAAATCTCAGAGCTAAATAAGACCTTAAAGACCTGGTTCAGTTATTTGAACTTGAAGCCCATTCATCAGGCATTTCTACACCAGTCCTCCTTTTTGCCTGTGCAGGGAGCTACCTCCAGGGCTGTCACCAAAGCATCACTTCCACAAAGAGCCATTCAGAATTTTCTGGGACTCATGCCATTGCTGGACTTCTGGCATAAGTCCATTGTTCCTGCTGGATGCTTCCAGTAGTAGGAAAAGGAACATGCTCAATGAGGGCAGGGGGTTGTGTCTGTCTTGCCTACGGCCATATCTCCAGCACCTACAAAGTTGCCTGAAACACGTAGCTGGCATCCAGTCAATGTATGTAATAAATGAGTGAACTAGACAAGAATAGATATGTACTGGTAGATGTGGCCTGTGGAGTACAGCAGGAGAGTATTGAGACTCCTACATGGTAGGTTGCATGGCACTGAGTTAAAGAAAATGGGTCTTACAATCAGACCAAAGGTTAAACCTCAAAAGCTATGTGATCTTGGACAAGTCACCTACAACAACAAAGACCCCGGTCTTCCACTGATAATAACTGGGAAGAGAGAATCCATTTCAGAAGGAAAGGGAGACACAGGATGGCTGTGTACAAATATATTTTGGTAAGATGGCAGTGTAAATTCATTTTAAGGGGTCCCACACCATCATCTCCCACTACCATTTAAAATACATGACAATGCTAGAAGAAATATATATATATATTTCTTCTATATATATAGATAATATATAATATATAAAGATTATATATATATTATATATATAAAGATTGATTGTATATATATACATACATATATATGTATACATATATATAAAGATTGATATATATATCAATATATATATCATATATATAAATATATATATAAAGATTGGTTGATTGATTGATTTGTCAGAGAGAGATCATAATTAGGCAGAGAGGCAGACAGAGAGAGAGAGAGAGGAGGAAGCAGGCTCCCTGATGAGAAGAGGACCTGATGCAGGACTCGATCCCAGGACCCTGAGCTCATGACCTGAGCTGAAGACAGAGGCTTAACCCACTTAGCCACTCAGGTCACCTAGATGAAATATATATATATATATATATATTTTATTTATTTATTTATTTATTTATTTATTTATTTATTTGCAGTCAATGGACTTTATTAGGAGGAGGGAGTTTTTCTGCTGGTCAGAGATGGGTTTGATGGCATGGGGACAGGATGAGGACCAGCAGGAAGGCACCTGAGACTCGGCACTCCCACATTAGTCCCTTCATGTCTGCGTGGAGGCAGGCCAGGCAGTCCACTGAACAGAGCCCACATCCTGGATGGGCAGCACCTAGCCACGATGCACCACCTTCAAGGGGCGGCTTCTCCAAGTCTCTTGGGGATGGTCAGTGGGCACTGGGAAGGGGGCCCGAGCCACGTCTCGGAGGGCGGGCCCAGCAGCAGCAGCAGCAGGTGGACCCTGGCAAGCGGGCCGGGGCCAGAGCTTTCCTGCGACCACTGCTCAGCCGCTTGGCCTCACAGACGTCCCTCTGGTCCAGCAGCCGGGTGTTCAGCTCCCTGAGGAGCTCCAGTTGTCGCAGGAGACTGAGCTTCTCTTTTTGCATGTTCCTCGAGACTGCGACCACCTCTCGTAGGGTTTGCTCCCGGCGGCCCTGTGCATCGCCCTCCAGTCTGCAGAGCCGCTCCTGCGCGCCCTCCAGCTGGGTTCTCAGAGCCGCGTTGGCCAGCCACAGCTGCGCGTTCTGCGCCTGCGCCTCAAGCTGCTCGCTGGCCCGGGCCTGCAGCTGCTGCTCCAGTTCCCGCTGTCGCAGACCCGCGCGCTCCAGCTCCTGCTCGCGGCTCTGCAGCTCCAGCTCCAGGAGGCCTCTGCGCTCCTCCCGGGGGAGCTCCTGGGATTCGCGGGGAGCCCCTGAACCTCAGCCGGCGGTGGAGGGGCCCGATGAAATATATTTTTAAGAGAAGAGTAGAGTTAGCAAGTGAACCTCGGTAAAAAATAAAACAAAACAAACAAACAAACAAAACCCAAAACTGACAAACATCCCTATAAAGCAGCAACCACATAAATTCTCAATGATGCACAGATGTGTAGCCATAGGAAAAGGTGTCTGGAGGCCAACTTTAAGGAGGACAAGTTGCTCCCACTGGAGAAAAAGGCAGACTGAAAGGCCTGCTCGCTTGCTGCCTGAAGCCACAACTTCAGCTGGGCTGGCAGCCTTGATTGCACACCACTTGCTTCACCAGAGCACTGTGAGGTTTCCAGTAGCTCATTACATCTAAACACTACTGCCTCCTTTAACGAGGCTTCCCTTCCAGATCACCCCTGGCTTACAGGGCTAGGCAGCAGGTGTCCCTACACATGCTCCTTCCAAACTCTCCCTTCTCTCTGCTTTCTTCTGATCCACTTTTTATTTATGGGCTATCTTTACAGGATATCCCTTTTGTGATTAAACAGGTCTTAATAATTCTACCTTTTGTAAAGGGAGCCTTCCCCAATTATTTATACGTTGATAAGTATTTAACTCTGAATCTCCATAAACCATTGCTGTATATGGCACCAACATGTAGAAAATAAAAATGAAAGACCATGAACTGAGCTGAAGGCAGACACTTGATTAAGCCACCCAGGCACCCCACTTTCTTGGGTTCTAGTGGGACTTTTCCTAGGTTCTAATCCTAGCTGTACTGGCTGCCCAGGGGGAATGAAGTCCAGGACCACAAGAAAAGCATCCGAAAGCAGCAGTCCTCTGCAGGAGCTCTGCTGGTGGCTGCCATCATCAAAGAGTCTGTGGGTGAAGGTTTTGAAGCACGGTGGGAACAATGATAGCCACTGCCTTTTGGGTGTCACTGAAACATCCTACTCACCTTCAGGAATCCTGGCCCTTCTCCAGTCAACACAGCAAAAGCAAACTTGTTAGAAGAACAGGGGAGGGGGTCATCTCCCTCCCTCCCAGAAATCGAAGCAACCAGCCAACAGTGCAGCACTGGAGGAAAAATAAAAATAGGAAGGAATGAGGGGCACCTGGGTAGCTCAGTCTGTAAGCGTCTGCCTTTGAGTCAGGTCCTGATCTCAGGGACCCCACATCAGGCTCCTTGCTCAGTGAGGAGTCTCTCTCTCCTCCTCCCTCTGCCCCTGCCCCTAGCTCATTCTCTCTCTCTCTCAAATAAATAAAATCTTTAAAATAAGAAATTTAAAAATGAAGGAATGAATCAAAATGCAGAATTCAGAAACAGATGGAACTACGTATTAAAAACCTGAACTATGACCTGGTGAGTGAGGAAGGATTATTAAATCATGATATTGTATGAATTGATTACCATTTTTTTCTTAAAACATAGAGCACACTGTGCTACACCAAAACAAAAACACAAAATTAGGATTGAATACAAAACAAAATTATCAGTGTTATTCCATCAAGTGTTTCTCTAACCCACTGTGCAAAACCTCAGTTCATCCTCTGGAAGAATCTGGGCACCCCTCAGCACACAGGAACACATTTTCAGGCCACAGTTCACACTGCTCCTGTCCCCACTCTGAGTCCTGAGCCCTGGGCTCCTCCAGGCAAAGCCACCACCAACTCTGTCAGGGCCCCTGCCCTAGAGATCCCCAAACCCAACCACTTCACAACAGGGAGACTCGGGGAGATTCAAATGGGCAGAAACTTGGGACTTTGAATTTCTTTTTTTTTTAATTAAAAGGAAAATACAGCAAGAAACATTTCTAGCACAAAGTGAAGAGCTAATCTCTCACAATGTCGAGAGTATTAGAATTATCAAAACACCATCCATAGTCTCACAGGTCAAACAGGCCAAAAGCTGGAAACACCAGAGGAAATGCTCACAGCAAACAGACCTGAAAGCCAGGGCCTGGACCGGCTGACATGGCTCTGCCGCTTGCCACAGCGAGAAAGTGTAACTTTCCTGGGCCTCAACTTCCCTCCTGGCCAGCAGGAAAGTGGCAACACCACAAAGCTCATGTCTGGTCGGGGAGTATGTGAAAGGAGAATGCTTGGTGAGAGCCGTGGCACACCGCCCGTCCAACCACAGTCTGCGCCCAGTGAATGGGAATTTCCTCTACCACAGCCACACGAAGAGCTGAAGGATCTGCACAAGATGCCTGTTTATTTACCAGTCACAAACCACGTTCTGCCACAAGCAGAGAGGGTAAGAGACCCCAAGAGATGGGAATATCCCTCACCCTGCCTGGACCAGGCTTTCAAGACAAGTTGGAAAGCCCACAGCAGCTCTGCCGCTGACTCTGAATGAGCCTTTGGAAGACAACGCCATCCCAAACAACAGTTTAATTTACTTCTCTTTAAATAGCAGTGGGACAAGGTCTTGACCTCGTCTTCATAAATTCACAGCTTAGGTGGCTAAACCCCAATGATTTAGTTATGTCCCCAGCAGGCTCACCTCCACTCATGGGCAGCTTCAAGGAGAAAGGGTGCTCCCCACCCACGAGGACACCCTCTAGCACTCATCTGCCTGAAAATGCTTCCTGCCCATGGGCATGTACTCCCTGGTGCCCTCCCCATCTAAGCTCCTCTCTGGATGCTGCACGAGGCAACTTCCTCACACCCCCGTCACCACTGGCGACACCGCAGCTACCCCCGAGACTTCAAGCAGGGTGAACCTGTCTTTGCTGCCAAGCGTCCCATCAGCCCAGCTCCATCACTGATTTATGTACCCATAATTAATTAATTTATGCATGTATTTATTTATTTATTTTTACAGATTCGTTTATTTTAGAGAGATAGACAGAGACAGAGATACAGAGAGAGCGCACACACACAAATGCAGGGAGATAGAACCTCCAGCAGATTCCACACTGAGTGCAGAGCACACCTCAGGGCTCAATCCCACCACCCTGAGATCATGACCTTAGCTGAAACCAAGAGTTGGATGCTTCAACGACTGAGCCACCAGGCACCCCTCTGTACCCTTAATCTTAAGAAAAGACAGACACCGCTTCTGTTAGCCACAGCCTCAGAAGCCATCTGTCACACAGCCAAAGCTTCCAGAGGGTAGGACCGGGTCTGTAACACCAGTGATGCCAGAGTATCACCACAAAACTACAATCTAGTGAGTACCAGGCTCTGCTCTAAGCTCCTAATATGGCCTTCTGCTTTGTACCCCTCACAGCCCTACGTGCTAGGTATTATCCCCAGTGCACAGAGGAGGACACCGAGGTCCATGGCTTACCCAAGGGATCTACTTTTATGTGGCAGCAGCAGGGGCCTGAACCCAAGTTTGTGACTCCAAGGCCCCTTGGTCAACTCTGCTACTCACACAGCCCCAGCACAGTCATCAAATACCTCCCTAAACCCTCATCCCTCCTGTGAAAAAGCGTGGTCTTCTCCCATTTCCCAGATGGGAAGAAAGCCGGCTTGAGCCAGATATAGTGACCTGCCCATTATGGTACAGGCCATGTCCCACCTGTTCTCTCTCCGACACCCATGTCATTCTGCACGAGGCCCCATGGGGTCCTTCATGCCTCCTGCGGAAAATTCTGGTGAGACCACAGTCTCCTGGCAGGCCTTCATCTTGACCCTGGAGGACAGGACCAGTTAGGAGAAACTGGCTAGTTTAGCCTCTTAAATGGGGTCCTACCACCCAGGAAAAACCCCTAATCTCCAGGGCATCGCCCACGTGAATTAGCTGGCTTTGTAGAGGACTCCACAAGCACCAGCCTTGCTGAGTCACTTTCTCCAAGGTGGTGGCTGAGACAAAAAGGACCCAGGAAAGAAAGGCATAAGCTGTTGTGGAACTCCAGTGCCTCAGCATCAACAATTAACGCGAGCAGCTGCCTCTGCTCACCAGGTCTGCATAGTATGTCGGGCGCACTGTTCCAAGTTCACACCCCCCATCTCTGTAACCTTCACAACAACCCCCGGAGCTCCCTGCACCATCATTACTACCTCACAGACAAGGAGACAAGGCATGAGGGGTGTGTAGAATGATGCAGCTCTGTGCTGGGGCCAACCTGGGGAGGACTCCCACAGGCTTGCTCTTCCCACTGCTGCAGAAGCAGTTGAAACAACGGGTCAGTTTGTATCATGTAGAGTGGAAAAGTCAACCATAAAAGTCATTCGATGTTTAAATGGGTTATTCCTCAAGATAAAAACAGTTCCAAAAAATAATTTCCTAGAAGTTCAACATATTCCTCCTTCCAGGTGCCTGGAGTGTGATGGAATGTTGTTAAAATAAGTTTCAGCCCATCAGCATGCCAGACAGAAACTGGAAGTAAGCTGTTCCGGGTCCCCAAAGGCTCCGTTACAACCCTAAGGAGAAAACATATAACTTTCACTGTCCCAAAGTGGTTATGTTTAAAAAAAAAAATAGGCACAGGTGGGACATTTTAAATTACAGACGTTCAATGCAGGGGCAGTAGGGGCAGAGGGGGTGTCCCCCCACTACCCCCAAATGTTTCAGCTACATATAGTGACTTAACAAAGTGACTCATCACAAGTACCTACAAGGTGACTAACAGGCAACTGACGAATGAGGAAGGTATTTGGACCACTTAACAAAACCAGCACAACTTAGAATCTTCATTATTAAGAAGAGAAAACCATTTATTAAACATTCACCAGGCACCAAACCCGCTAGGCACTGTCACACGCTCTATTCATCACAAGGCTGCCAAACTCAGTGCAGAAACTGAGGCTGAGTTAAGTCACCTAAGGTCATGTAGCACCAGAAACTGGATTCCAACCAGGTCTGACATCAAAGCCCACCCCAGCTTGCTGCAATGCTTCAGAACCTAAGCTTTGTGATGATCGATAAACTACATGCTTAACAATGTTTACACGTCTCTGTATGTTAGAATTCAGGGGAAAGGTTTTTAAAAATCACATACACAAGGGGGAAAAAATACGCTCTGGAGGCAATAATGTTCTGGATGCAGGCTGCCCAGGGTTCAAATCTTGACTCCTCCACTTACAAACTGTGTGACCTTGGACTCCTTTAACTCCCCTGTGCCCACATTTCCATGCATTAAAATGGTAGCCATAACAGACCCTATCTCCTTAGGCAAATAAAGCATTTTGCTGTTGTCATTGTTGTTTTAAGATTTTATTTATTTATTTGACAGAGAGAGAGAGAGACGGGGAGAGAGGGAACACATGCAGGGGGAGTGTGAAAGGGAGAAGCAGGCTTCCCACTGAGCAGGAAGCCTGGTGAGGATTAGATCCCAGCACCCTGGGAGCATAACCTCAGCTGAACAACTGAGCCACCCAGGTGCCCACAAATAAAACACTGAGAATCATTCCTGGCATGAGTTAAACCTCAGAAGGTGTGGGATGGTGTTACTTCTTGCTGGGCACTAGATAGGGCCAGCAGCCTCAGGCCCACTGTTTTAGCAACTCATTTGCATAAACAAAGCCCAGGCTCAGCCACTTTGTGCTCACCCAATGGTTTCTTCCTGTCAATAACCTCTCTCCTCACTCCTGCTCTGTGGCACTAAGCTCTGGGCCTCAACTTCCCATCTGTCAAATGAGGTGAGGAGCCCAGCTGATCTACCTGAGGTCCTTCCGGCTGGGCAATCTAGGATTCTTGACAACTTGGGCCCCAGAAATTTCAGAGCCTTCCTAATACAAACATTACCAGATGACACCCACTCATTTTCCTCAAATCTTCTCTTCCGTATTATGTATAAATGCCTATTTTCATGGGAAATCTTCTCCAAGATCCCAGAGCTCTATGAAGCACCCACAATAGGCTGGGCAGACATCCCCAGTGTTGAGGCTGGGGACGTGATGGTCAGAAGCTCTGACCCCCCAGGGGAGACAGACTCTAGATCAAACTGCTCTGATAAGCAGGTCCTCCCTGTTAGAGAGGATTTCAACAGAGCACAGTTGAGAGGAAGTGTAGGCATGAAACTTAGAACTTGGCCTACTGGACAGAGGGCAGTAGGACAGTGGGCTGGAGGGGTGACAGAGGGATGGAGAAAAACAGCACGATCAACAGAGGCCGGCCAAGGCAACACTGATGCTGAATGTGAGAGGGTGGGCTGGAGACACACTGTGAAAATGGCTTCACAAGCAGGAAGCAAGCCCAGCTCAGCACCAAGCAAAGGGCTGAGCAGGAACCTGCTGGGACCAGGTTGGACACTAAGGTGAGCTGAAAATGGCTGTGGGACCCGGTGCAGTCGGAATCTCACCCATGCCTCTCACAGGCTGGGTGACCCTGGACCAGTTATGCTACATCCTTTAATGTTTCCTAAAGGGTATATTCACTCCATAACCCTGAGCCATGTTCTCATTTGGGTGAGGATCCGATGGTGCCCACCATCTACAGGCATCCAATATATACAACTAGGACAGCCTGGAGGAGGGTGGGCAACGCAGGCTGGACAGGGGGTTAAGAAGGAGTCAGGAAGAAGTCATTCCCACACTTGAGGCATGGGTTGGTACTGACCAGATACACTGGGCAAGAGGCAGCGTCCTAAGACTGCTGTAAGACTAGCCGGGTCCAGGCAAAGCACCTAACAGTATGTAGATATAACCCATCTGTAAAAGGGGGGTGGGGGTGGTGGTTTCAGCTGGTTGAGCCTCTGACTCTTCGTTCTGGTGCAGGTCATGATCTCAGGGTCCTGGGATCAAGCCCCACCTGACTCTATACTCAGTGGGGAGTCTGCTTGAGGTTCTCTGTCCCTCTGCCTGGCCCATTCACCTGTGCCTGCATGTGTTCTGTGGTGCGCTCTTTATCTCTCTCTCTCTCTCAAATAAATAAATCTAAAAAAAAAAAAAAAAGGAAATCAGGAAGGACCGGGAGACCTGCTGTTAAGGTCCCAAAGATGTCACCCTCCTCAACTAGCCTCAGGAAATAAAGTAAGTGGATGGCCAGGAGCATCCTGGACACAGAACTTTCCAAAGTAAAGCTTTCAATTTTCGTACTGGAGAAAAGGGTGCTGTGCAAATTCAAGACAAATAAGCCGGCCAGGGTGGGGTGGGGGTGAAGGTGAGTTTGGGTGGGGTTGGCCCTGTAGGGCTCTGGCCAGTAAATGCCTACTGCCCAAGCCAGAAGCCTGGAGTCTGTGCAGCCAGTCCTACTGCTTCCTGAGGCTTCCACATCATGGCCTCACCCTGAAGCTTCCTCCTGGCAGCTCCTTACCCAGGGAGGCCACCTGTGAGCACCCCCCCCCCACACACACACCCCAGCTTCTGCCCCTCCATCCAGCTGGAGGGAAGGATTCCCAAGCCTGCTCTCTCTGGTCTCTCCTGCACAGAGAGGGGTGTGTGGCCCAGGAAAGGAGGGTCCCTGAGGATAGCTGAATCTCTGGCCCGAAGACAGTGGCTTGAGAATGTGGGGTTTCTGCGCTCTAGGCACAAACGTTCCTAGAAGAAACAGGGTAGGGAGCCCCAAGGTGGAGGGGAGTCCAGTGAGTCCAGGACAGCAAATGCCAGTGGCCCCCAAGTGGAAGGGTTTCAGTGACTCCAGAGGTGAGAGTGGCCAGGGGTCAGGCCTGGAGGTGGACAAGGACCTGTGGGGTACAGGGCTGGAGATGGAAGTGATCCCAGGGTGGTCGCAGCCCCAAAATGGAGGGGTGGGGGTGGGGGGAAGGGGTCTCTGGGCCAGAAAGGAATGGTATCCTGGGGCTCCTGGGTAAAAGGCACTGGAGGTGGAGGGGGCCCAGTGGGGCCCAGGCTGTGCAGGCAGAGCCAGCTCCCCTAGGGCTGGGGAGCCCCGCGAGTCTGAGGGACAAAATTTTCCACCAAGTTCTGGAAAAGAAGCCTGTCAGCACAGGCGTCTCTCCGGGGAGCAGACGAGCCCAGTGGTGCTGGGCCCCTCGATGTCAGTAGGGCCCCACGCGCTCCCCAGGTACCGAGAAGTGGAGCGACGGCTGTGGGGCACGGGCTGTGGGGCCTGGGAGCACCCAGGCCGCCAGGAACCTGTCCCTCGGGCCCGCCTCCCGCTCCCGCGGACGCAGCAGCAGGTGGCAGCGGCCAGGAGCGCCCTAGCCTCCCTCCCTCCCTAGCGCCCCTTTCCCCCTCCTGAGCCCCTCAGTACTGGAGTCAGCGGGGCTCCAACGCCATCCCCGGGGGCCTTTGCCCGCAATCCAGAACCCCCGCCTCCCAGGAAGGTGCTACTTGCACCGCGAGTTCACTGGGTCCGCGGAAGGCGGTGGGCGGAGCAGCCAGGTGAGCGCGCGCTGCGGGGGGCAAACAGCCGCGCGCGCCTCCGCAGCCCCGCGCGCCCTCTCCCCGCCTCCTGTTCCGTCCTGTCCTGCGAGGGGGCTGGCTGCGCCCCCTGCCGGCTACCGCCGCTCTTCTGCCAGGCTGACTCCCGGACCCCTGTCCCCCGCCCAGTCCCCCGCCTCGCCGCCGCTGCTTGAGCTCCATGTTCATCCCGTTGCCGCTCCTGGGCGCCTCGCCCGCCGGCCGCGGCCCCGGTGCGGTGTGGCCGGCCCTTTTCTCTCCCCAGGGCACAGTGGAGCCGCGAGGGCAGGCCTGAGGGGATCTTCAGGTCCGCCCAGTCCCCGTGGACACCTGCCAGTGGCCTCTGTACCTGGTGGGCTCCACCCGTGGCCATCTTGGAACCACCAGGAACCCCCTTCAGAGACCAGGCGAAGCCTTCCTTGGGGAATCCAGGCTCCTGGGGCCAAAGCGAGTTTATCTTGTGTACTGCTGTGTTTATTCCTGGCCTGGCATGGATTGACAGTCGCCGAATTGTTCTATTCTGGGGTCGTCAAGGGCAGAGGAAAGAGTTCAGGGCTGGGACCCCCAGGCCTCGGGTCCACACAAGGCTTGGAGCCCTCTTGGCTGACCCTGGCAGAATGACCAAAGAGGAACCGTCAGAAACATGGATCTGCTGTGAACTGGCAGAGCAGTCAGGGACAGGAAGGGGAATGTCTCCTTCGCAGAGTATCTGGAAGCCTGCAGTGGAAGATGGATTTGTCTGAGCCATGGTCATTAGTGTTGGGCCAGGGAACCCCTGGCTTGCTTCTTCTGCCTTCATCCTAGGTCTGAAAACTCTCACAAGGTGCCTGGGTGGCTCCCTCATCACAGCATCTGTCCAGGGTCCTGGGATCCAGCCCTGCATCTGGCTCCCTGCTCAGTGGGGAGCCTGCTTCTCCTTCATCCTCTCCCTCTACTTGTGCTCTCTGTCAAATAAAATTAAAAAAAAAAATAAATACATAAAATGTTAAGAAAAAAATGAAAAGAAAACTCTTAGCACCTATTAGTTATGATGGCAGGAGGGGTGAGAAATTCTGAAAAAAGCAATCTCTTAAGAGTTTAACACCTTTTACAGTGCTTGGTGCATAATACAAAATGCTGATGCATTTTACAAATGCTTACATTTCTGGATGGTTTTAAGGAAAAATGCTGAGTTTCCGTCAAACCCCAATATGCCTTCCCCTGCTTATTTTAGGACAACACCTAGAGAAGAGTACACACTGCCTCAGGCCTGACTTAATTAGCTATGCAATAAATAGAATTAATAAATCCACCTTTATGGTGTTCCTGGCAACTCTCCTAAGTCCTTTCCAGCCCTCATTCTGAGTCTTAGGGTTTTATTTTTATTTTTATTTTTTTAAAGATTTTATTTATTTATTTGACAGAGAGAGATCACAAGTTGGCAGAGGCAGACAGAGAGAGAGAGAGAGAGGAGGAGGAAGCAGGCTCTCTGCTCAGCAAGGAGCCAGATGCAGGGCTGGATCCCACGACACTGGGACCATGACCTAAGCTGAAGGCAGAGTAACCCACTGAGCCACCCAGGTGCCCCAAGTCTTAGGGTTTTAAAACACCACAACGACTAGCGACCATTGTTCTGAATCCAGAAGCAAAGCAAAACAAAAGATAAAAACATTATGGCCCACAGATTTACATATGACACCCTCTGTCTGCCTTTTCCTCACCCTCTCCCCTGACCTGCCACCCACCTGCAGCTCCCTGCCCCAGCCCAGAGCCCTTCCCCAGGGCCCATCAGTCACTTACACCCTCACTGAGCCTAAGAATTAAAAATACAAGGAGTGAGATAAGCTATGTGTGCTCTTGCACTCCCCTCATCTGTGAGAACCTCAGTGCCTCCCAGCACCCCTCCGTAATGAGACAACTATGTTAGGGTGGCCCTTGCCAAGTCCCAGCTCTGCTGCTCACTGCTGACTGCCTTGGCAAAGCCGTCCAGCCTCCCCCATGCAGAATGAACCCCGAGATCCCCAGAATGATTCTCACCCCAGTTTTTCCTTTGAGGGCTGCAAAGCTGTTGCTGGAGGAAGACAAGCATGTGCCGTCAGTTCCCTCGGCTCAGTTCCAGGCCCAGGACTGGCTGACCCATCCTTGATGGTGTCCAGAAGCCTTTCCCGGTCTACCAGGCACATAGTACCTCCACCTCCCAGGTTGTGTGAGGATTAGAGACCAAGTAAGTGGAAGTGACAGCTAGTTGTAAAGAATTGTCGGGTTTTGTCCATTTGGGGCTTGTTTGGGGAGTTCTTGGTACCTCCCCAGTAATACGGTGTAGAGAGAGTGTGTTGGCCAGCCTGCCAATGTGAGAGGAGATGTGGGCCTCCTCTGAGAGCCCACAGAGGGACTTCACGCCTGATCTCTGAGCCTCCCAGGCCTTACTAAGCAGTAGCAGGTGACTGATAGCTGTGGAAACCACTGCTGTGCCAGCCCCATGCTGGGCCCTGGACACACCAGAATGACTGATAGCGCATAATCCCTGCCCTTGCAGATCCCCAGTCTTGAGGGGCAGATAGGCATATCACCTCATCAATCCAGCCCCATCTCCTTGCAAGGAAAATGATTCAATGACCAGATGAAGACCTCAGGAGGGTCATAAGCACGTGTCAGGATTCTTACAGATCCTCCAGCCTGTCCCTGGGGTGGGGGTGGGGGGTTGAAGTCCAAAAGGTAGGGGGATAGGAGGTGGGCACAGGATGAGGCCAGAGGCCTCTTTGCTCTGAAAAACCCTTTTGCATCTCTTCTAATGAGATATGAGGATCTAGTCTCCCAAACACACATTTTGTCCCTGGCTTTCCCACCGAGCCTCCGAATGGGAGCTCCATAAATAACTGTTGAATGGATGAATAAATGTTGTTCATAGCTGCTCCTGTACTAGAGCCATCCCAGGTGCCCTGTGCCATCCTGGCTGTTTCACCCCATTACCACAGCTGAGCCCCACAACCTTCCGAGCTCACACAGTGACTTGAATTTTGCAGGTAAGTAGAGAGGTGCTGGTTGGAGAGGCTCCCTGGTCCAGGGCTTACAGCATGCTTTCCACTGTCTGGAAGCCCATGCCGAATTGCCACCCTCCCTCCCATCCTTCTTGTCTCCAGCCTCTGTTTGAGCCACCAGAGCCAGACCATCCCCCCTGGGGCAGAGGCAGATTGCACAGCCTCCATTTATTTCTAAAGAGCGTCCCCTCAGCCCAAATGGTTTCTGAAATCCACCAGAAACCTCATTATTTCTGCCTTTAGTCCTTGGAGGGTTACCTCCTTCACCACAGACACAGGAATGCTTACTTTTTGGAAACAATGCCTGGAATTTGGGGTTCTCTTGTTGTTTCTGGAAATTGAGCAATATCCTAAAAGTAACAAATAAAAAATAAAAACAGACGCAGGGGTAACCTGGGAGAGCTGGAAGTCAGGCTTCCCACAACTTCAGCCAGAGAAGACAGCCAGAGACACAGAGATGGAAGAGTATCAGAACCAGCAGAAAAGCCTTCACAAGCCTCTGCACTTGGCTGCAAGAAGTGGCCCTCAGACCCTCACAACAGAGCCATCAACTGACATTTTCCTCCCAGGTTTAGCAGGTGCACTTACTGGTTTTCTACCTGCACTAGGTTAAACTCGATGAATGCAGGGAGGCAGATGTTCTAGTAGCAACAATCTCATCCACGAGAGAAGGTGTGGCTCCAGCAGAGAAGGAAGGGAAAGAAAAGAGTGTGACATGCAGGATTTCTTTGGTCTGTTCTTTTGGTCTGTTCATGTTTGGTCTCCTTGAAAGGAGCTATCCTTAGTTACCCCCACATTCAGGCAAAGACTAGTGTAAAAAAGATGTTCACCAGTGTTATTTGTAATAGTGAAATGGACATCATGTAATTATCTGATCACAGGGGAGATTAAACAGAGAGACTCATACACAGCCATTAAAGAATGTTTATTGGAGCACAGAAGAAATGCTTAAACCATAAGAGTAATACTGAATTTTAAATAAAGTATAAGCAAAGGAAACGGAATATGCATCATTCACAGGCATGAAGAGGAAGAAACACTGAAATGAGTTTTGGAGCACACTCAGTGGTCTTCTGTCCCTATCTGTTTTGAAACAGAGTTCCCCAGGACAAGTATATGCTCTGTTTTTAAACATGAGCTAGGATGCTCGCTTGTGGGTAATCAGAAGACTTCAAGAAGCACACTAAAGCATTGGATGAGGCCCCATACCCGGAGTCCTCCTTACCAAAGCTTTTAAGGAAAGCAAGCCCCATTCTATGCTCACACTCCAAGAGATTAGGGATCCCTGCACAGCCAGGCAGCACAACAGAGCTCTGGGACAGTGGTCTGTGTGGCCCACCCTCTGCCACAGCATCTAGCAACCCTAGTGACCCTGTGACGCTCTATTATTGCCCCATTTCACAGGGAACACTTGAGCCCAGGTGGATCTGGCCCAGAATCAAAGCACTCATTCCCAGAGCATCCCAAGTAACTGGCTGGGGAAAAAATGAGTTACAGTGAAACCAACAGACCCTCAGAATTAGGGAATGCATGGCCTTGCTGGGGCAGAGGGAAAACCAGGGGGATCCTCTGTGGCCTCTGGCTTCCTAAATCTTCAGAGGGGCCAGAGGCATGGAAGGCTCTAGGTATGAAGGAAACAGAGTGCCTGGGGGCGGGGTTCGACTATACGCTCCAGTGGATATTTCCAAATAGTCTTGTTTTTAAAGGTGTCATCCCATTGGCTCCTGCTGTCACCCTCAGACAGCAAGCCTGGCTTAGAAGCTGTGAGTCAGGTCCCACATGGGAGATGCACAAGGAGAGTGCAGAGGGTGGAGGGGAGAGGGGGTCCCAGCTCCTTCCCACACATGATGATCCTCTGCGGGACACCCCTCCTGGCCACATGTGAGGCTCTGTCTCTGGGCCTGAGGTCTCTGCAGGTTCACAGAACTACCTGAGGTTTTCCTCACAAATGAGCCTTGGCCCCAGCCCTGCCCTCTAACTGGAACTCCCAGACTCCCTTCTTGCTCGAATCCCTGGTCCCTCCAGCCAGTCACTCCCAACAGTACTCTAGGGGATGCTAGACCCACACCATCCCCACCCCATTTATGCTCCAAATTATGACCCTGGGCCACCTTCCCAGATACCCTTTTGCCTTGTAGGGTTACCGTACCATCCTTGGGTCCCTAGCAGGCATCCGGGGACCCACACTGAGCCGTGCACCATGGATGTGATCAAGTCCATCATCCTGGCACCTATTGCAGAGAGGAAACTGAGGGTCCAACAGAGGGACCTTCCAGCAAAAGGTTCCACAGCAGCTAAGCACAGAGGCATGATTTGAACCCAGGCCCTTCAGGTCCAGAACCCTGTTCCAGGTTGTTGTACATTATGGTGGATTCACCTCCTGTCCCTTGTGGTGGGGTTGCAGGGGGAAGAAGGCCCTGCACACAAGACTCACCACCACCACCCCCAAGCCTTAGTTTGTTCACCTGTAAAATGGAGATGCCAATGTATCAAGTGCCACATCCTTGGGCTCATGGGAGGACTTGGGGTGATAAAGCCCCTGGAAAGAGGGGAAATGTAGTGGGATCTGGGAAGAGCAGGTGGGGGTGTGCATGTAGGAGGGATTATCCGCAGCATCATTCAGAGGGCACATGGACTCAGGTTCATATTCTGGGGGATGCAGAGTCCACCCAGCCTGCCTCAGCTCTCTGACAGGACCCCAAGTGGATGTCTGAGCTGAAAACATAGAAGAAGCACAAGCGATCTCCTTCAGCCCCTCCTGGGGCTTCTGCAGGCAGACCATGTAGAGTGAGGAAAGATGCCCAAGACACCTGAGTGATGATGGGGGCGGTGTATTGACACTCTTGGTGGAAGGCTCCAGATCTGAGGGGATTTGGAAGGCCCCTCTGTCTCCCCCCACATCCACCTGGCTCCGGGGAGTGAAGCTCAGCAAGGTTCAGTTGATTCTAGAATTCCTATGCAACCTTGGAGACCACCGCTGGTGTTGGACACAGACGGTGCCCCTGTTCACCCCCCTCCACGCTGCTCCCAGCTACCTCCAGGATGAACCTTTCCCAAGAGACATTCAAGGGCCCTCACAAACTCAACCCTCTCACTTCTCTATTTCCATCTCTTCCCAAATGAGGGTGCCCATCCCAGCAATATCCACGTGGAAGCTGCTGTTCACTCTGACTAACTAGAGATTCTGGGGTGGTCTGACCAGGTGACTTGGGTGAACACTACAGACGGAATAAGCACCTACCCACCATGCTATACATGTAGTCCCACTGTTCCTGCTCAGCCTGGTGGTCGGCCTCTCTTTGCAGGTTGTACAGAAGAGGAGACTGAGGCTCGAGAGGGTGAGTGGCTTGCAGAAGGCCACATGGCAGAAGCCATGACTACTGAAGAGCCAGGCAGTCTGGATCCCACCCTTGGCTCCTCCAACTTCCTCAACAGCCTCCCTCCAAAGGCCTGGAAGTTGAAGGCTCCCCACTGTACACTCTATCCTGCTTCCCAGGCCCCGGGAGGCTGTGCCTGGACACCAGCTTGCCCCAGCCTTCTGGGATCTGTAGCCAGGCCAGAAAGCCAGGCACTGCTCTGGAGAACACCACACTGTTGCCAGCAGCCATCTGCAGTGATGGGTGGAGATGGAGGCTCAGAGGTCTCTCCGGGCTGAAATGCTTATTCGTTCTGCAGGAAGGGCCACACCCCTCGAGTGTGTGGTTGGATGGTTGGTGGTCATGCCTCCCTATCCCCTTGCCCTGCCCCAAGACACCACGTGACCTTGGCAAGGGCACAAGCTGGTCAGGGCCGAGCGGGGACTCACCTATTGCATTCCTGCTCCCCAGCCTACAGTTTTCCCATGGCCCCCCGAGTTGGGTGGAGCTGAGGGGCCACCAGGCAGGGAAATTCTGGGGTTTAGACAAGGAAGAGCCTTTGGATGAAGAGGGTTGCCTGCACTTGGAGGCGTCCACACACCTTCCTTCAGACTCCTGGATAATGGTCATGGCACAGGCAGGCTGGAGAGATGGAAGAGAACATCGTGAGAGGTTTCTGACCAGAGGACCAGGGCTGTGGGAGGTTTACTGTATACAGAAAAATAAAACTTATTGTCAGCATCAGGGTTTGGGCCTAGCGCAGAGTAGGATCTGGATACTATCTGTTGAATGAATGAATGTGTCCTTCAGCCTTACTTATGACCACTTTTCTTCTTAATTTTCAGCTTCATGCCAACACCCCAGCCCCCAAAAGACCTCAATGTAAGTCAACATTTCCACTATGAGGACTCAGTGAGGTTAAGGCATAGCAGATGGGTAGGCAGTGAGTCTCCCCTGCTCACCAGCCTTGTCTAGATGAAGCCTGGGGGAAGCATGTGTGAGTTGGGGACCCAGGTTCAGTATGAGGAAGTCACCCAGATGTCCAGGTCTCTAACTACCTTCCCTGTTCAGGAAGGGCAAGTGCAGGTGGGGGGTGGGAGAGGTGAGGAGGGAGGAGCCCAAGACCACCCAGCTCCATGGAAAGAGGCTCACAATGCATCCTGGCTGGGCTCTTATATGGTGGGGGAGCTGCCAGGCAAATGCAGGCTCCCAAGGGTGGGGCATCGAGCCAGGTGTAGGTGTTGGGGAGGGACCAGAAGCAGGAGTGTGGTGCAGCGTGAAGCTAAGGGTCAGGTTTACCCCTGTTGAGATATGGGTGTCATATATCTCTGAACAATTCCCAGTCTGTGGTCACTGAGCTACAGTGAGGCCTGAGAGTTTAGGCATGGCAAGCACCCTAGCAGAAGAGTCACTGGCTGGGCTGTCCATTACCGCTGCCTTGCAGCTTGTGGTCTGTGGGAGGATGCCATGGGCATGTTTGACATTTGTGACCAAAAGGAACTGGGGCCCCAGACCAGTGAGAAGAGCTAGAGTCAAGCCCAGTGGGGGGCCAGGACTTGCTCAAGGCCGTCAGTGATCCCTGGGAGCCCTGGGGTCACTGCAGCCTGGGGTTTAGGGTACTCAGGCTGGGGCTCCTTGAAGGCTCCATCCTCCTCAGCAAAAGGAGAAGGTGCCATGAAGCCATCCCCAGGTTGGGAGAGGTCTGTCCCAGCAGGCAAGACCCACAGTTGGGGAGAGTTCCTGTGGGAGCTCTTCCCTCTGCCTTGGCATCTGTAGAAGGGAGTAGAAACCACAGGGATGGGAAGATGTGGCTCAGAACCAAGAATGTGGACAAAGAGATGATAAGGGGAAGGCCAGAACTCAGGCTAGACAGAACTGGCTGCACTGGGGCCTGTCAAGAAAGGTGGTTTTCCCCTGAATCTTTCTCCCCCTGAAATCAATAGGCCAAGCCTCATCAGCATAGGTGAATGTCCATGCCGCCCATGCTTTGGACAGTTCTCAGTGCCAACGCTGGTGATCTTGAGCAGCCTTGGAGATTCTCAGCCTCTCTTTTCTCCTCTCTACAGTAGGGCTCTTTCCTTGTGACTCCAAGGCACATGGCTCTTCACACAGGGTATGAAGAGACAGATATGCTATCGTTGTCCAGCTAACAGAACATGTTGAAGTCACCAGTACATTTAAGCCTAGATGGTCCTTTGGAAGCCTAAGACCTTTTGGTTTTAGGTTTTCAGCATAGAACTTTTTTCTGGGTGAATTCTTTTTTTTTTTTTTCCATTTTATTTATTTTTTCAGCGTAACAGTATTCATTCTTTTTGCACAACACCCAGTGCTCCATGCAAAACGTGCCCTCCCCATTACCCACCACCTGTTCCCCCAACCTCCCACCCCTGACCCTTCAAAACCCTCAGGTTGTTTTTCAGAGTCCATAGTCTCTTATGGTTCGCCTCCCCTCCCCAATGTCCATAGCCCGCTCCCCCTCTCCCAATCCCACCTCCCCCCAGCAACCCCCAGTTTGTTTTGTGAGATTAAGAGTCATTTATGGTTTGTCTCCCTCCCAATCCCATCTTGTTTCATTTATTCTTCTCCTATCCCCCTACCCCCCCATGTTGCTTCTCCATGTCCTCATATCAGGGAGATCATATGATAGTTGTCTTTCTCCGATTGACTTATTTCACTAAGCATGATACGCTCTAGTTCCATCCACGTCGTCGCAAATGGCAAGATTTCATTTCTTTTGATGGCTGCATAGTATTCCATTGTGTATATATACCACATCTTCTTTATCCATTCATCTGTTGATGGACATCTAGGTTCTTTCCATAGTCTGGCTATTGTAGACATTGCTGCTATAAACATTCGGGTACACATGCCCCTTCGGATCACTATGTTTGTATCTTTAGGGTAAATACCCAGTAGTGCAATTGCTGGGTCATAGGGTAGTTCTATTTTCAACATTTTGAGGAACCTCCATGCTGTTTTCCAGATTGGTTGCATCAGCTTGCATTCCCACCAACAGTGGAGGAGGGTTCCCCTTTCTCCACATCCTCTCCAGCATCTGTCATTTCCTGACTTGTTCATTTTAGCCATTCTGACTGGTGTGAGGTGATATCTCATTGTGGTTTTGATTTGTATTTCCCTGATGCCGAGTGACGTGGAGCACTTTTTCATGTGTCTGTTGGCCATCTGGATGTCTTCTTTGCAGAAATGTCTGTTCATGTCCTCTGCCCATTTCTTGATTGGATTGTTTGTTCTTTGGGTGTTGAGTTTGCTAAGTTCCTTATAGATTTTGGATACTAGCCCTTTATCTGATATGTCGTTTGCAAATATCTTCTCCCATTCTGTCAGCTGTCTTTTGGTTTTGTTAACTGTTTCCTTTGCTGTGCAAAAGCTTTTGATCTTGATGAAATCCCAATAGTTCATTTTTGCCCTTGCTTCCCTTGCCTTTGCCGTTGTTCCTAGGAAGATGTTGCTGCAGCTGAGGTCGAAGAGGTTGCTGCCTGCATTCTCCTCAAGGATTTTGATGGATTCCTTTCTCACATTGAGGTCCTTCATCCATTTGGAGTCTATTTTCGTGTGTGGTGTAAGGAAGTGGTCCAATTTCATTTTTCTGCATGTGGCTGTCCAATTTTCTCTGGGTGGATTCTTAAGTCCCTTGTCTAGCTCAAGTTCCCAAAGAGATGGGAGGATGCAGTCTGAGCTCCAGACCCTGCTCTTCCTGGTGGTTCATGGCATTGAAGCTGACTACGTTGCCCCCCACCCAACCCCCTTGTCTACCTGCTGGAAAAGGAATCAGCCCTGTCCCTGGATGAGTCCTGCACAATGCTGGCGCTCAGAGAAGGCACAGTGCAGAATTGCGTATGTTCCCTGCTCCTATCCTTCCCAAATAGAAGCTTCTCAAACATCGCAACAATGTGATCCATCTACCAGATGGTCACGTAGGCCCAGCAGGTCCTGGATCAGCAGTTCAATAGGTGAGTGCTCACTCCATACACAGCACAAGGGGGAGCCTTCCATCTACTAGTTGTATGTCTTAGGAATGTTAAAGGACCTCTCTGAACTTCCCTTCCCTTTTCTGAAAAGTGGGGGTGCTAAGAAGATGAACCTCATAGGGCGACTATAGGAAGTCATGGGAGAAAACATGGCATGTGCTTCTCTGGGGCCCGACTTTGTAGAATGGGCTGCTGGACATGCTGGGCATCTTCATGGTTAACATTTCTCTCTCCAGGGAAGATGTGTTCAGGCTCAACCCTCACAAGCCTGTGGCCCTTCTGGGTGTATGAAAAGGAAATGGAAATCTGGAAGGTTTTCTATTTGCAAAGGACCTCTGGGATGTAATCCCAGATGTAATTACTAGATGTAATCTAGTAGGTCCTGTTTATGGTCCTTTATGTGCCTAGATCAGGGGAGACTGGGAACAGGCAGAGCAGCCCAATTGCCACTCAGTATTTGCAAAGTCTTGGTTGGGACGATTTCATTCAATCATGGATCTTAAGCACCTAGGAATGCAGGCACTCTCTAGTCACCAAGAGCAGTGAAAGGGTAAAGTAGAGACAATGTCTGGGTCTAAATTATGTCTGAGGGTCAGATAGGCACTCTTCACATCCAAAGAACACAGGTCTAGAGTTCATCAGATGCGCCATCTGTGGCCTACTCTAGGGATAAATGGATCCCCCTTTATTGGAACCATGAGGATCCACTCTAAGATCAAGGAAGAACACAATAGATCTTTGGATCCCGAAGGAGGGCCTGTTGCCTCCATAGAGCAGGGAGGGATATGACAAGGGTTGTTGCTGGGGAGGTTCGTTAAGAACCATGGATCTCCCAGAAGTCTTGATTTCCATGGGAGAACTTAAAGGGGCAGCTTCCTGTGAAGAAGCCAATGAGCCCAAGACAGCTGTGGATGGGCTGCCAGGCTCCCTGGGAAGCAGAGCCCACTGTGGGCTGAATTTGTGCCTTAAACACCCATCCCTTGGGTGGTTCATTCTTGCTCTTCCTGCCCCTTTGAATGTCAACCTCCGATGACCACCACAGCTGGGTCCAAGGAGAAACTGTGTGGGGACCAGACCACTTACCAATTGGCCTCCAATATATCCCTGATATTGGTCTGCATGGAGGATGCATGACAAGGGAAAACAACATGCCAATGGGAGGTCAGCATCCATCCAGATCAGCAGTCAGCAAGGACAGCTCCAGAGGCGTTGGAAGTAGGCTGGGGTCATTCTGTGGGGCCCACACCGAAAGAATGGTTCTGTGGGTGTAGCATGGGGAAGAAAAAGCCAGGACTCTGACTCTGCTCCACATATGACTCCCTAGCATTCTGTGTCCCATTGTGGGAACCTGGCCTGAGCAGACACTGCAGAATATTGGTCAGTCCTGGCACAGTGCCCATGCCCAGGTGAAGGGGCCTATTTGCACCTCACGTGGCATGACTGGGACCTGAACATCCATGCCCCCTTCTGTTCCGGCAGCAGGAACTTCTGCAGCTC
This sequence comes from Meles meles, assembly GCF_922984935.1. Classification (NCBI taxonomy): domain Eukaryota; kingdom Metazoa; phylum Chordata; class Mammalia; order Carnivora; family Mustelidae; genus Meles; species Meles meles. The sequence goes on from NC_060081.1 coordinate 30,655,463, forward strand.
AAGAAGGCTGAGGTGGAGGGTAAGGGGCATTGCAAGCGGAGAAGGCCATCTGGGATGGGGTTCATGGGCTGGGTATTCCTTGAAAGGCCATGAGATCTGTCCTGTTTAGGGAAAGGCAAATGGAAATCCAGTGATGTCGCTGAACCTTTCCGTTTCTCCTGTCCCAGTGTCAGCTCGGTGACTCATTCAAGCTGCTGAGCCAGCCTAAGAGCATCCCATGGAGCAAGAGGAAATCCTGGCTCTGCATCTTCCCTCACCTTCAGGGTCATTGCCAGCCTCCCATTCCTCAGCTGTTCCAGAACTGGGACAGGAGCTCCCATGTCCTGTATGGGTGATGGGTCCTAAGCCCCAGCAGCAAGGCCATAAGCTTGCATGAAAATTTTCACTCCAGCTGTCCCAGTTGCCATTGAGCCCACTGCAACACCAGAGGCTTCTAGCCAACACAAGAACAAGCTGAAAGAGAAGGAGCCTGACCTCCTGGGCTTCCCTCCCAGGCTGGTGGCAGAGCAACTCACCTACATGGATGCGGTGAGCATCTGGGCCATCAGGGTAGAAGGGCAAGGCTGGCTTTTCTACTGCTCTCAGCTGCCCTGTACCTCCCTTTCCCTGGTGTGGACTCCTAGGATATGGGGCCAGATCTCAGCTGCATCCCTTACCAACCATGGAAACCCAACAGGGTTTTTAAAACTGATCTTTCACTGTCCAGCTGCAGACTGTGGAGACAGACACTGGGAAGGACTGAGGCAGAGGTAACATGTAGATGCAATGAGTCAGAACCGAGAGACCATAAATGGGAAAGCTCTGGGTGAGCAGGAGCACTTACTGGAAATGGTACCCTGCCCATTTGGGGCACCACCTATATCGTGATGGAAGCAGTGAGCATATGACTGGACATGTCCCCAAGCTCAGCCCTTCTTCAAAGGGAGCCTTTTATTGCACTCTGCTCCAGTCCTGTTTGAAGGGTTTCTTAATCTGATGAGGGACATAGACTTCTTCCACAACAATGCGTGAGGATAGTGGTGTGGTGACACCCGTCTCCAAGGAACTTCTCACCCTCTATCGTGGTGAGTCACTCTCTGGAGTCAGTTGCCAAGAAGGTTCATATGAATCAAGGACACTGTGATCCTACTCCAAGAGGGAACAGTCTGTAATTGCCATGCTGAGCTGAATTCAGATAAGACAATTGTACCCTTGTTGTGTGTTCCCAGTTCATAGTCATGTAGTTCTGCATGTTCTTCTATGGGAGAGAGGGGAGGGCTGTGCCTGAAGGTGAGCTGGAGAGCTCCCGCACCTCCATGAGTGAGATGGAGACCCTGCCCCTAGTCATCCCACAAGTGAACAAAGGGTTGGACGTCATCCAGGTTCAAACCTCCAGCCACCAGTATTCATGCCACCTTTCTGGAAAACTTGTAGTGAGGCCCTTGTAAAGGATGGAGGGGGCACACCTGTAGTAACTCCTGTGGCAAGTACAGATGTTACCTGCTTGGGGTGAGTCACCTTGAAGAAAAAAAAAGTGTTTGCTACCCTGTCAAGAGTGCTCCGAATTGAATAGAAGGGAATGGGGACTGCAACTGGTGAAAGCATGCTTGAAAAACTCTTTAGGGCTAAAAAGGTAGAATGTCCTGAGAATTGCCTCCTCATGAATAGGCTGTCTCATTTCCTTGCCTGAGGGAAGACAAGAAATCATCCAGTATTTTCCACATTGAAAATCAAGAAAACACAGAGCCTTGGATTGTATTTTATTGTTGTTGTTGTTGCTGTTAAAGTCAGTGAGCCACCATACAGTACCTCATTAGCTTCCGAGGTAGTGCCCAATTATTCATCAGTTGCGTATCACCCCCAGTGCTCATCACATCGTATGCCCTCCTTTATGCTCCTGCCCAAATTGCCCTATAGCCGCACCCACCTCCCCTCCAGCAACCCTCTGCTTATTTCTCAGGTAAGAGCCTCTTATCCTTTTTCTCCCTCTTTGGTGGCTTCCCATTCAGTTTTCCCTCCCTTCCCCTGTGATTATCAAATTGCTTCATGAATAGGTGGAACTTAAGACCCAGGCAGGGGACCACAGTGGGCTTTCTTTCAGTGATGTTATTTTGTATCTTTCCATGTTTGACTGCATTTCCCTTTTCCAGAGAAATGACCCATTCCACTGATGTGTCCTTTGTGTCTGGAGGGACGGGGGTTCTTCACTCTTGCTCAGTGAGTTGGGATCCTGAAGTGGGTGTCAGGAGAACCTCCTCTGTGTTACTGTTCCATTGGTGCCATTGTGGGGCCTCTGTTTCCTTCTTTGTGTTATCCTACCCCCCCCCCTTTTTTCTTAAGAGTCTATTTTGTCTGGATAGAGGTATGCCTACCCTTGTTTTCTTTTGCATCCATTTGCATGACAGATGCTTCCCCTCTGCTCAGTTTACATCTGTGTTTTGTTCTACTGGGTCAGTTCAGACAAGTGATTGAAACATGCATGTGACACGTGGTGGATGTTGGGAGACCAGGGACGTCAGAACCACCTGGACCTAACAGTCCCCTTGGCCAGCAAGGAGAGTGTGGGAATCTTTGGTCAACATATGAACGTTTATCCTGGCAAAAGTGAACCAATCTCTGCTCCATCAGTCCTCAGCCAGGGAGCAGTGGCTACCATGGACCTGACCAAGAGGCTGGGGCATGGAAGGCACTGCTGCCTTATCAAGAACTGTGTAAGAAAATACAGTATGGCTGGACATCCTAGCTCCTAGGTCAGCATAGATGTGAACAGAGCCAGGCCCAGTGGTGGCCCCAAATGTACACCTCACGGTTTCTTATTTTCCCCAGCAGATCCAAAAAGAGCAGGGAAACAGAATCCAGAGATCATAGACAATGATCCCAGGAGGACTGCAATCTTCATAAAGCATGAACCTGGAGAGCTTAAAGGGAAACTGTGTCCAGAATGTTCTGCCTGCCCTTCTTCCATTGACAAAATATCTTCCTTGGGTTTTGTGTCTTTCGCAAGAGGGACTGGATCTCTTTACATGTTTTTCCCCACTTAGTGCTGATGTAATTCCAGAGACTGAAGTCGACAACTGTCAGTTCCAAATACTGGGTCCAAACCAAAACAAACACAAGTATAAACACCGTATCCCAAAGGAAAGAAGACATAGTCCTCCTTGCTTTAGAGTGGAGAAAAACAGCCCCTCTCCTTGGCACCACATATTTCTGGAGAGTGTAAGGCATGCTCATGGACTCTCCAGTTCTGTGTTTGTTGCCTTCCTGGGAAAGGACCTGCAACCTCTCTATCGCAGGGGCTTTAAGGCTGTCTCTGCTGTTGGCTCAGATACCTGACACTGAAATAAACCTGTCCTCTGAGGAAAGTGGATTTGGAGGTGCCACATGTAGCTAGTGAGGAGGGCTGGCACTTCGTCTACCTACCACTTTGAAAAGCTGATGACTCCTTAAGATTTTTGGATTCAGGAAGCAATAAAAGAGTCTCTACAAGTTGCACAGTACTGTAGGAAGTATAAGAACCAAGCACACTCATGGGCTAGAAGAGGAGAAAAATATAAACCTTTTAAATATATTAAATATTGCCGCCCCCACAATAAGTCATTAGTTGAGAGGAAGGGGCATTGTGCAGATGTGGCCCATGCAGCACAAGTACTCCAGCTGCTGAGGGGGAATCCTTGCTCAGTCACTGGCAATGGGGTAAGCTTGATGTTGGCTGTGGCCAGTTGTCCTGGCACTTGTGTTCTGCTGGCAGGACAGGACGTAGCTAGGGACAGAGAGACACCTGTAATCTGAACAGCAGCTTGCATTCAGGAGTCCCTGCCAGGGTTTTTCCACAGCTGGTGTCTGGCTTCTCAGCAAGGAGGCGTGAGGCTGCCCAGGGAGCCCTAGAAGAAGGATCCCAGGCGGGGCCAGCAGAAAGAGTCCACCCCAACCCTCACGCAGCTCCTGAATGGGCCTCACGTCTCATCCTCGCTGAGCCGCTCCACAGACCAGAACCAGGCCGTGAATGGATGCTGGGGCTCTAGGCAGTAATTCTCTGCCACTGCCTGGAGCAACATGATATCAGTGAGGACTCGGTATTCCTGAGCCTGGAGAGAGGCACAGGATTCACACCAAGCCTGGGTGGGGAAGCTACAGGATCAGGTGAAGGCTGAGCAGCAGGACAGGGGACTGGTCCTGGGTCTTGGCACACATGGCCACGCTCCTGCATGCAATTTCCTCTGGTTCCAAACTGTACTCAGAAGCAAATAGAATTAGCCCCTCCCTGGGATGTTCTACTTGACGCCTTTTCTAGATCCCTACTGACTCACTAGATGGGTCTTCCACCTCTTTCTTAGCATCTTATCCCAGGAAATGTGAGATGGATGGAAGGGGATGAAGCAATGGACTATTCTTCCCAAGGGTGTCTCTGATAGGGGCTGCCTCCCCCTCTCTACAGGAAGTGCCATGTATGCTCCCCTTATTCTTTTTGGAGTAGTTGATCTCATTCCCCTGTAAGGAAACAACCATTTCTCCTTAGAAATAGCAGCTGGTTAGGACTAGCACCTTACACACTCCCCTTCTTAGGCTATGTGTTGGCCAGGACACAGGAGGGGGCCGCTGAGACACTAAAAATGAGACTGGGGTCTATGGCAAGCCCTTGGGTCCAGAGAAAGGAAGATTTGTGATCCTTAAAAGGGCTCCAGGTCTGCACCCTGAAGCACAACATTCTGGGATGACATAAGGGAGCTTCAGAAGCCTCAGCAGGCAGGAGTTTACGGGTTTCTGACGTGTTTTTGATGTGCTGGGTCCTAACTTCACTCTCCACCATAGGCAAGCTCTGAGGGAGAGGCTGGGGCGCATTCACACAGAGCGCATGAAGCTTTGCTTTCTGGAAGCTCTGGTGCTTCACCAGTTTTGGGCACTCGTCTAGGTGCAGACTCCCTTCCCTCAGCACTGAGCTGTGCAAGAGACCCCTGTTCACATGGGCGGCTGTGAGGCTGTCGGGAGGAGAGGTTTCCTAAGTACACAGAGCTCAGTGCTCAGTACAATACTGTGCTCCCAGTTCACTCAGTACAATACTGTGCTCCCAGTTCACTGGACTATGGTTTTTCCTCCACGATCCTCAGGCTCACATACCTTCAGGTAGTCCTCCATTGCAGTTTCCAACATAAAGAGGTCAGTGAGGAAAGTGCCAAGGTATGGGACGACACCCTGTGTCATGAGAGGTAGGTTTGGGATGAGTCCCTGCTCTCTGGTGCCCACAGGGGCCCTCCCCTGAAAAGGCTTCAGTGTCCTGGTCCACACCAATTTCCCACATGGAAGGGCCTAGGAACCTTAGTTGCTTCCCCTCGATTCTCTTTCCTCTAACCCTCCCAGAATATCAGACTCCTCTTAATCTCCTCCAGGGCCTGCTTTTTGAAATTCAAAAATAGCAGGGTATGGAGTCCTGGGCCCCTCCCCAGCCACAAATGCATTCTCTACCCAGACTGCTAGACTACCTCATCCTGGTCACCTGGAAAGTGGAAAGAAGATATTGAGGAACTGTGGAGACAGGAGTTGGGAGCTGGAGTCGCACGCCCCACCTCTCCTGATTAGGAGGCTTCCAGCCATCAGGGAGGAGCCCCTCTCCCCTGACCTTGGAGGCCCTGTCCCTCATGCACACTCACCTTCTTCAGCAGTCCCTTCCACGCTCTCTGCAGCTGCCTCACCAGGGTGGCAAGTTTATTCGAGGGCTGCTCCTGGAGGGCCAAGGACAAGATCCTTGAGAGCAGAATAGCCTCAGTCCCCCGGCGCCCATTGTCTTTGACTTCAGACCCTAGACATCCAACATAAGTCGGCTGATACTGATGCTCCATTCTCCTAAAGTATCTCATGAGTCCTTCTAGAACAATCTCAGCTCCCCCATTCAGTCCATGTGGGACCTGGAGCTTGGAGCCTGACCTCCCTAAGATTGTTTTCTCATGGGCAGAAGGGAGAACACCAACTACTTCCTACGGTTTCCTGAGGACTCAGGATCCTATTACGATCATCATTTTTGTGGCCCCAAACCCATCCCCACTCCATCTGTGAGCAGAGGCCTGTCCTCTGGGCTGTCCACGTCCATAAGGGCACCCATGTAGACCATCTCAATGGAAACATTGAGACCTGAAGTCTAGACTAGAGAGTCTGGATGGGCAACACCAGCTTGATCCAGCCCCAGGGGGAATCCTCTACCCAGGCTGTCAGCACATTCATGCCAAAGGCTTCTGCTCCCCGAGGAATGCTTCAGGTCATTCGCTACTTCATCCACACATGATCATGCCTCCTCACACCCATCCTCTCCTTCTAGCCCTGCACTTTCCATGCTACCTTGATGAGTAGTTTCCTGCCCTGGGGTTGTCATCTCTACAGAGCTTTGTGAATGTGTGAGAGCTCTTCCTGAAGAGAGGGAAAGAAGTTAGGCTCAGGGGAGACATAACGTGGCAGGGTAGAGTGCGAGTCCTTTTTCTTGGAGAACCCCCACATGTCCAATGGGCTGGCTGAGGGTTTTCTCTGGGCTCCTCTGAGCACTGAGGTCTTTGTAGGACATGGGAGGGAGTTCTCCTGGGCGTCCTCCTGGGCGTCCCTTCCCCGCTTAATTGAACAGCTCGGTTTGGGTGGGGTTTTGGTTGAACCATGGGCAGAGAGGTCAGTGGCTGCCAAGTCACCGCATGGAAATATGGAATTCAGCTCAGCCCACAGTAGGGCATGGAGGAAATTGGATTTCTCCAGCAGGAGGCAGGGTGGCCTGTTCCCAGGAAGGCTGAGAGAAGCAGCCCCAGGCCCAGGTCCTTTGGTCAGGGTTTGCTGCCTCCCAGGAGGTCCAAGCTGACTGAGGGGGAAAAGGACAGGCCTGTGGGAGATCCCCCCTCCATCCTGGTCCCTCCCTGGAGAGAAGCCTACTCACCTGGAAACGTTGTCCCATGTCCTCTTCAGGTGGTGAATGGAGACACTCTGCAGAGCTGTGAGGATGGCATGCAGGGAGCAGAAGTTCCCCAGAATCTGGCAGGCCAGGGGGAGGGGAGAGGAGGAGCTGTCAGTGGGAGAGCAGGAGCCCTAGATGCTCGAGAGCCTCAGTGCCCCCCTCAGTTTATGGACACCCCCCCCCCCCGGATGAAGCTGATGACCATGGAGCTGCAGAAGGGCACAGGGCAGCCCCAAAGAGGAACACTGCTGGAGAGAGGGAGGATGTTCCTTCACTGCAAAGAAGGAGTCACGTAGGAACTGAGCGTCCCAATGTTGGGCCATGTGAGTGAAGGTCAGCATACCCCTGGGAAGAAGAGCCTAGGGACCACAGGTCTTAGAGCAGGGTCTTTAGCCCTGAGAAGGGAGAAAGACAGAAGAGTAGTTCCCGAGGCTCCGGAGAGTCTCAGGGAGTGGGGCCTCCCATACCATACCTTGGCCACCCGGATCCAGTGGTCCACCACCATGGCCCTGTCCTGGGCTGTCATGCTTGGGTTTCCAAGGCACGTGGTGATGATGCAGCTGGCCACAGCATTAAACTGGGCGATGGTGGCCCAGACTGTCGGTGCCAGGTGCTTGTTGTCAGGCCTGTTCCTCCGGGACCAGATGGAGCCCAGGCACTGATGGGGCACTACCTTCTTGAACAGCTCCTAGGGGACAGGCGGAGGTTTTTTGAGCCACACACATGTTCACACATGCAAGACTCATGTCCTCGGGAGGTGTCCCAGGTCAGAGCGGGAGATCAGGAGGCTGCGAATGTGGCCTGAGACTGCTTAGAGAGCCTGGATTTCATGCCACTCTTTTTCTCTGAGAGAAGTCATTGCCAGTTGCCTAAGGAACCAAGAGAGGCAAGGGAAGAGAGGAAGGCATGTGCATGCTGATAGTTCCATGTCCAGGGGGCCGCTCCAAGAGGAGATCCCAAGGGGGCATCTTCTCATCCACATGCTCATCCGTGCGGTCCCTGTCTCCTTTCAGATGCCCATTCTCACATGGTGAGAACAGGCTATCCCTGTTTAACCTGTCCTTAGGGACACATCAGATGCCTAATCCAGATTGAGGGTGCTCAGGCTCCCAGGCAGATGTTTGGGCGACCCATGGACATGACTGAACACAGGAGCTGCTCCCCTCCCCCTGAGGGACCAGAGCCTTCCCATTTATGGTCTCTCGCTTCTGACTCATTGCATGTATATGGTACCTCTGCCTCAGTCCTTCTCAGTGTCTGTCTCCACAGTCTGCAGCTGGACAGTGATTGCTCAGGTCTAAAAACCCTAATTGGTTTGTTGTTTAGGGCTGCAACTGAGACCTGGCCCCATATCCTGGGAGTCCACGTCAGGGAAAAGCAGGTATAGGGCAGCTGAGAGCAGAAGAAAAGCCGGCCCTTCCCTCCTACCCTGGGGGCCCCGCTGCTCACCGCATCCATGAAGGTGAGTTGCTCTGCCACCAGCTTGGGAGGAAAGTCCAGGAGGTCAGGTTCCTTCTCCTTGAGCTGGTTCTTGGGTTGGCAGGATGCCTCTGCGGCTGGAGTGGGCTCAGCGGCAACTGGGACAGCTGGAGTAAAAACTCCCAGGCAAGCCGATGGCCCAGCTGTCCGTGCCTCAGGACCTGGCAACCATTCATCACATAGGAGCCCCTGTTTCAGAACGTTCTGGAGCAGCCAGTGGAGGGGAGGCTGGCTCGGACCCTGAAGGTGATGGCTGATGCAGAGCCAAGGTTGCCTCTCTCTCCATGGGAGACTCTTTGGCTGACTCAGCTGCTGGAATGAGTCACATAGCCGACACGGGGGTAGCAGAAAGGGAAAGGTTCAGCCACATCACTGACATTCCATGGGCCTTTCCCTCAACGGGACAGATCCCATGGCCTTTCAAGGAGTACCCAGACCATGAGCCCCATCCCGGTTGGCCTTCCCAGCTTGCAATGCCCCTTACTCTCCGCCTCAGTCTCTGCGAACTGCAGAAGTTCCCACTGCCTCAGCAGAATGGAGGCATGGATGTTCATGTCCCAGTCATGCCAGGTGAGGTGCACATAGGCCCCCTTGACCTCCAAATGGGCACCGTGCGGGGATTGCCCTATATCCTGCCACGTCTGCTCAGGCCATGTTCCCAAGATGGGACACAGAGTGCTGGGGAAAGTCATATGTGGAGCAGAGACAGGGACCTGTACTTTCCTTCCCCATGCTACTCCCACAGCAACATTCTTTCTGTGTGGGCCCCACAGAATGGGCCCAGCCCACATCCAACCACTCTGGAGCTGTCTTTGTTGACTGCTGACCAGGTGGGATGAGGGACCTCCCATAGTCTGTCCTTTGGTCCCTCAGTCATACATCCTTCATGCAGACCAGTATCTGTGTTTTGGTTGGAGGCCAATGGGTGAGTGGTCTGGTCTCCACACCTTCTGTTCTTGGCCCCACTTATATTGGTCAGTGGAGGTGGATATGGATAGCAGCAGACAGCACAAGAACGGACCATCCATGGGACAGTTATTGTAGGCACCAACTAAGCCCACAATGGGCTCTGCTTCCCATAGAGCTTGGCATCCCATCCACAGCTCTCTTGGACTCATTGGCTTCTTTAGAGGATGCCACCCCATTAAGCTCTCCCATGGAAGTCAAGAGTTCTGGGAGATCCATCGTTCTGAACGTCCTTCACCAGTAACAACACCTGTCGCCTCCCACCCTGCTCTGTGGAGGCAGCCGGCCCTCCTTTGGCACCCAAAGACCTATCCTGTTCTTCCTTGATCGTAGAGTGCATCCTCATGGTCCCAGTAGAGGTGGATCCATTCATCCCTAGAGTAGGTCACAGAGATACCCCATTTTATGATTGCTAGACATGCATGCTTAGGATGTGGAGAGTGCCTATCTGACCCTAGGATGAGAATTGAGACCCAGACATTGTCTCTACTTTACCCATTCACTGCTCTTGGTGACTAGAGAGTGCCTGCATTCCTAGGTGCTTAAGAACCATGACTGAATGAAATCATCCCAAACAAGACTTTGCAAATCCTGAGTTGCCCTTGGGCTGCTATGTCTGCTCCCAGTGTATCCTTGCCCTGTGCACATAAAAGACCACAGTCAGGACCAGCTAGATGGCATCTCAGAGGTCCTTTGCCAATATGAAAGCTTCCAGCTTTCCATTTCCTTTCCATAGACCCAGAAGGACCAGAGGCCTGTGAGGGTTGAGCCTGAACGTGTCTTCCCTAGAGAGAGAAATGTTAAATGGGAAGATGGCTAGCATATCCAGCAGCCCTTTCTACAGATCTGGTCCCCAGAGAAGCACATGCCATGTTTCCTCCCATGACTTCTTCCAGTCACCCTATGAGGTTAATCTTCTTAGCACCCCCACTTTTCAGGAGAGGAAAGGGAAGGTCAGAGAGGTGCAGTGACATTCCCAAGACTTACAACTTGTAGACGGAAGGCTCCCCCTTGTGCTGGCTATGGGGTTGGCACTCATCTATTGAACTGCTGATCCAGGACCTGCTGGGCTGACCTGAACATCTGATAGATGGAGCACATTGTTGCGATGTTTGGGAAGCTTCTATCCAGGAAGAATAGGAACAGGGATTGTCCTCATTCTGCACTGCGCCTTCTCTGAGCACCAGTATCGTGCAGGCCTCAACAGGGTCGGGGATGATTCCTTTTCCAGCAGGCAGACAAGAGGGTGGAATGGGGGGGGGGGGCAAAGTAGTTAGCTTCAATGCCATCAACCACCAGAAGTAGCAGGGTCTGGATCTCAGACTGCATCCTCCCATCCCTTTGGGAACTTGTGCAAGAAGAGGGACTTGAATGCCCACCCAGAAAAAAGGGTCTAGGCTGAAAACATAAAACCAACTGTTTGTAGGCTTCCAAAGGACCATCTAGGCTTAAATGTACTGGTGACTTCAACACATGCTGTTAGCTGGACAATAATGGCTTGTCTGTCTCTTCACAGCCTGTATGAAGAGCTGTATGTATGCCTTGGAGTCATGAGGAAGGAAACCTACAGTCGAGAGGAGAAAAGAGAGGTTGAGAATCTCCAAGGTTGCTCAAGATCATCAGCGTTGGGCCTGAGAACTGTCCAAAGCATGGACTGCATGGCATTTCACCTATACTGATGAGGCTTGGCCTGTTGCTGTCAGGGGACGAAAGGTTCAGGGGGAAATCACGTTCCTTGGCAGGCCCCAGGGCAGCTAGTTGTGTCTAGTCTGGGTTCTGGCCTTGCGCTAATCATCTCTGGGTCCTGAGACTGGCCATGAACCTGGACCCGTTTTCACTCTAGTCCAGCACTGGATGTTGTTGGCGGCCTGAGTTCCCTGGTGTTTGTCAAGGGAGATGGGGTAGCTGAAGCCTTGCAGCAGCTCATGCCAGATGTCCTGGGTGGAGCTCTGAGAAGACAGAGCCAGCTACCTGGGCCAGGAGGCATCAGAGTCCTTCCACCCAATCTTTAGGTCTAACTTCTGGCAGATGGATCGACCCAAATCATCTGTGAGGACCCTTAAGGTGCCCGTTCCTTGCAGCATTGCTGGAATGGCAACCAAATTGAGTCACGTCAACTTCCAGCAGCCTTGAAAGACTGAGTCACTGTGGCAGACCACCTCCTTTTGGGGGGACTGTGAAGACCTAGAGGGAAACAGCTTGTGAGCTGGTGGACCTCCAAGGATTCTATATGTTCTGAGAGATGATACCTTCCAGAAAGACCTATAGAATGGCTTGATCCCACTGTCCCTTTCCTAGGTTTAATCACCCTATCTGGTATGAGGATTTAGAAGGGCATGGGCCAGTTCTCCAAAGACAGCAGAGCTGGGTTCTCCACAGGTTAGCTGGCATGAGTAGGGAAAAACATAAAACCAGTGCAAAAAGGCAAAGATACTCAGGGCTTCATGAAAAGCAACACAAGGCCAAAGGAAAGAAAACAACTGCCCTCCAAACCATGGAAAAAATTCACTCTCTTCTCTACCAGTCCCATGGAGGTGAAGAGGGTCTTTCTCCCTTACCCCATAGCTGGTGGCAGATATGCGGAGGTTTGGGTTACTTTGGGGTTGAGTCTGTGGGATACTCAAGTGGAAACACTATTGGAAGGACACAGGTTTGTCCCTATATTTGAGTGTGGGCCCTGGTTGTGGAAAACCCTCTTCCCATTCTCACCTCAGAGCAGCACTAATCCTGCTTGGCCTGGGACAACTGACCCTTGTCCAGCAAGTTGGCGTCGTTGAAGTCCCCAGTCAGCTCATTCACAATCTCTGGGGTTCAGCTCTGAAAATGCAGTGCCACACAGATACAAGGCCAAGAGCCATTAGCAGCCTCCTGGGACATTGCCACAAGGGGACACCCCCATTAGACGCCGTGTTCTCTAGTTCAGGCTAAGAGGGATGGCTGAAAAGACATATAGGAAGGATGTAGCCAGAGGACACTCTAAGGCTCATGACTACCATGAGCCTTATCATTGTGTCAGCCCTCACCTTCTCATCCTGCCTGCTATGACCTGGGGTATGAACATGACAGATGGGTCCAACCTCCAACACCAGGCAGCTTGCTTCTGCCCATGAAGGTCATGTCCCTCATCCCCTGTCCCCACTTCTACAAACACACACACAGATGCCCACACAGTAAGGGACAAGTGCAGTGGGCCCTCTAAGGTGGGACCACAATTGTTGCCAGCTCTCCAATGGGCTTCCTAGAGCTGCCTTGTGTTACCTGTTGGTGTCTCCTGCCCCATGAATAGAAGCTTCAGAAAAGAGGGCTGAAATACTGTCTGCAACTGCAACTGTCTCTGGTTCTGGGCTCCCCTGGGCCCAGCACCCCTGGAAGTAGGAAGAAAACAACTGAACATCGTGTTCTGTCAAAGGTCTCCACTCACATGTGCTGGAGAGCAGGTTGCCCTTTGAAATGGGTGCCTGGTTACCAGAGTTCTAAGATCAGTTGGGGCATATCATTAAGGATGTGAGGTCACCCTTTCAGGATTCTAATACCTGGGGCCCTTCGTTCAGTCACACCTCTCCGTAGCCCCTTCAGTTGACTCTTGACCTCTCTTCCCCGGGACTGTACACAATGAGCCCCAAATGCCAGAGGCACCATTCTCTGGAAATGGCCCTCAGGTCCTCCCTTTCAGGAGAAAGAGCTGAAGTCAAACCTTTGTTCTCTTTCCTTTCCCACTTCTGTGTCCTCAATCATTCTGTCTCGCCTAGTGCCCACATTCCCAACCTGCATAGTGGGGACCAGGGAGAATCTACTTCTTTGGGACATCTTGGGGGTGTGTGGAGATCGTATTTGTGGTATGTGTGCAATGGTATCACAGGAATCAGAGGTACACATTGAAGGCCAGAAGAATTGCAAGAAGGGATGGGACTTGGCCTGGATGAATGCTCCCAGGAGTCCTGGGTCCCGGCTTTGTGTCATTTTGGAACCATCCCTTTCCTTCTTGGCGTCATTATACTGGGGCACCATGATGGGGTGGAAATGCTTAGCGAGTGGCTTCTGAGCCTCGGGATATACTCAATGTGATGAAATAGCATGCCTCGTGCGTCTCCAGATGTCATGTAAAGAGTTTCGCACTTCCTAGTTACTTTTCTCATGTTCCACTTCTCCCTTGTTCCTCTTTTCTTCTCTCACCCTGAAGCAAAAATACAGCCCAGGTGGTTGGGGCTGGCATCAATCGAGGCTCACAGTGCCAGGAACGGAGTCAGTGGCAAGGACAACATGCGCCCAGATACTCAGATTCTGAGTCGAATGGCTCCCTGAATGATGGGTGCTAACTTGGGGGAAAATCTTTTGCTAGTCCAGCCTCAGTCACAACCACGGGCTCAGAAGAACTGTGGTCCCTAGGCTCTTCATCCCAGGGGCATGTTGACCTTCACTCGCATGGCCCAACACTGGGACAATCAGTTCCTACGTGACTCCTTCTTTGCAGTGAAGGAACATCCTCCCTCTCACCAGCAGTGTTCCTCTTTAGGGCTGACCTGTGCCCTTCTGCAGCTCCCTGGTCATCAGCTTCATCCAGCGGGGGGGGGGGGTGCTGTAAACTGAGGGGTCACTGAAGCTCCCGAGCATCTAGGGCTCCTGCTCTCCCACTGACAGCTCCTCCTCCTCCCTCCCCCAGGCCTGCCAGATTCTGGCGAACTTCTGCTCCCTGCATGCCATCCTCACAGCTCTGCAGAGTGTCTCCATTCACCGCCTGAAGAGGACATGGGACAACGTTTCCAGGTGAGTAGGCTTCTCTCCAGGAAGGGATCAGGATGGAGGCAGGATCTCCCACAGGCCTGTCCTTTTCCCCCTTGGTCAGCTGGGACTTCCTGGGAGGCAGCAAACCCTGATCAAAGGACTTGGGCCTGGGGCTGCTTCTCTCAGCCTTCCTGGGAACAGGCCACCATGCCTCCTGCTGGAGAAATCCAATTTCCTCCATGCCCTACCGTGGGCTGAGCTGAATTCCATATTTCCACGTGGTGACTTGGCAGCCACTGAACTCTCTGCCCATGGTTCAACTAAAACTGCACCCAATCCAAGCTGTTCAATTAAGCGGGGAAGGGACGCCCAGGAGGACGCCCAGGAGAACTCCCTCCCATGTCCTCCTCAGAGGAGCCCAGAGAAAACCCTCAGCCAGCCCGTTGGACATGTGGGGGTTCTCCAAGAAAAAGGACTCGCACTCTACCCTGCCACGTTATGTCTCCCCTGAGCCTAACTTCTTTCCCTCTCTTCAGGAAGAGCTGTCACACACTCTCAAAGCTCTGCAGAGAAGACAACCCCAGGACAGGAAACTACTCATCAAGGCAGCACAGAAGGTGCAGGGCTAGAAGGAGAGGACGGGTGTGAGGAGGCATGATCATGTGTGGATAAAGTAGGGAATGGCCTGAAGCATTCCTCGGGGAGCAGAAGCCTTTGGCATGAACGTGTTGACAGCCTGGTCTGAAGATTCACCCTGGGGCTGGGGCTGTCTGGCTCTATTCACATCTATGCTGAGTTAGGAACTAGGATGTTCAGCCATCCTGCATTTCCTTACGCAGTTCTTGGCAAGGCAGTGGTGCCCTTCAGGACCCACCCTCTTGGTCAGGTCCATGGTAGCCACTGCTCTCTGTCTGGGGTCCGATGGAACAGAGACTGGTTCTCCCATGCCAGGATAAAGTTTCATACACTTGACCAGAGAATCCTCACACTCTCCTTGCTGGCCAAGGGGACTGTCAGGTCTGGGGGTTCTGAAGTTCCTGGTCTCCAACATCTACCAGGTGACACACCCATGTTCCACTCACTTGTCTGAAATGGGGAACTCACCTGACCCAGTAGACCAAGACACAGATGGAATGGGAGCAGGGGAGAAGCATCTATCATGCAAATGGATGCGAAATGAAGCATGGTAGGAATACTTCTATCCAGACACAACAGATAAAAAAGGGGGAGGTAGGAAGACCCAAAGAAGGACACTACTTCATCATAATGGAGACCATGGAATAAGAGCGAACATCATGAAATATTTAGACACCCAACATAGGGGCACCCAAAGGCATCCAACAGTTCATAACAAACATAAAGGAACCTTGACAGCAATACCATACAGTGGGGGACTCTAACACCCCACATCTATTAATGGAGACGTGATCCAAACTGAGAATCAACAAGGAATCAATGGTTTTGAGGGATGCACTCATTTGAACACATAGATGCAGAACCTTCCACCCTGAAACAGCAGAATCCGTAGTGCTTACAAGTGCACATGGAACATTCTCCAGAATAGATCACACGTTAGGGCACAACCCAAGTCTCAACAAACTCCAAAAGATGGATATCATACCATGCATCATTTCTGAGCATGACACTATGGAACTCCAAATGAACCCCAAGAGCAAATCTGGAGAGACCATGAATCCATGGAGTTTAAATTACATGCACCCAACAAGGACTGGGTCAACCGAGAATCCAAAGAGGAAATCCAAAATTCAATGGAAGCAAAAGGACAAGCCAAGGGTCCCCAAACTTGCAGATACAGTGCAAGGGAATCGAAGAAGACAGGATCCAGCACCACAAGAAAAATCCCCAATACTGTAAGCTGACACAAAAGGACCTAGCAAAAGTACAACACAGAGCTCCTGAGCAGTCGCTCAGTCTGGGCAAGTTGGAGCTCCTGCTGTTGGGTGCATGCTTAGCTTCCATCTCAACTCTAAGTCCCAGAATGGGGGGGGTATTTCCTTACTTCCAGAACCATCCCCACCAGGGCCACTGGGGAATCAACCTTTCAGGGGATTCTTGGCAGAGAGAAATTGCCAAAAAGGCCCAGGAAACAACCACCCCTTCCCTGCTGGTGGATCAAGGTGGCCAATTAGCTTTCCCTCTGTGGAACATTCCACAGTGCTTTTGGGGGGATGATCCTCTCAGGTTCTGATGCCCAGGGTATCATGGCAAAGTGCAGATTCCAATTGAGAAATCCTGGGAGGGACCTGACCCTTTGCATTTCCAGCATGCTCAGAGCTGATGCTTGGGCCACCAGTCCCTGGAGCACATGGAGAAACAACTTGTCAGCGGACCAGTGGACAAAATGTTCTCTCTTTCACCACAAAGAAGAGATTGATCAGCAACAGTCTGGCAGCCACAAAGAGGTGTTTGATTGTCAGGAAGATCAACAGCCAGGCAGGGCTTTGTCCACCCCCACAGGCCTCTCCTTCTGTTCTCCAGGGTATAGGGAGGCAGGATGGGAGGAAAGACAGTTTGTTCAGTGGAAGCTAAATCCTGAGCTTGAGTTCCTTTTGACCTAGTAGACTGGGTACTCCTAGGAGGCTTCCTCTCTGGCCTCTATGGAAGGCCATTCTAAACACCAGTGCTTGCTTCCCAAGTGCTGGGATCCTGGGCAGAAAGCGACGGAACACAAGAGAGTCACAGGGAAGTGACACAGTTTGATCATGAAAGCTTGGAGTTGTGAAAGACCATCTCTTGCCCTATGTTCCCTTGGTCAGAAACCTCTCAGCAACCACTCAGAGGATAGACAGGCAGGTACATAGCAGGGACGGGGATCCCTGGGAGCCACTGTCAACCGAACCTGGTGGTCTCTTCATCACAATTCACACAGACCAAGATACTGAGGTAAGACTTAACATCCGTGAGTGTTACGTTAACATAGGTTTTTGATTCATGGGTGACTTTTCAGAAACAGAAAAGAAGAATAAAGGGAATAAGGAAAGAGAGGCAATTAAAAAAAAACAGACTCAAATATAGAGAACATACTGGTGGGAACCAGGTGGGGGGATGGGTGGAAGAGGGTGGGGGATTAAGAGTACACTTATTGTGCTGAGCACTGAGTCATATACAGAAATCCTGAATCCCTACTGTTCACCTGAAACGATGAAATCCCTGAAGGTCAATTAGACTGTATTTTCAAAAATTTCTTTGAAAGATGGTATTAGGAGATCAAAGATGAGATTATGCTCTGAGAGTTTCATAATCAGGTCTCCTCAGGCTGAACATAAATGTACATTAAAGATCAATGAAAAAGTCCAAAGACAAATGTGAAGTCTGTTGATATGGAAAGGAAAGGGCCCACCTCTTTGTTCACAGAAATGATACCTTCTTATGCTATTGGCTGTTGTAAAAACATTTCACTCATGTCCCCTTGGATCTATGCTCCTCTGGTGTTTCCATTCTACTTGGTTGTGTGTCTTCATGAAGTAGTTGAAGGAATGATCCTATCCCTTGTTTCATGGACTAATCCATAGTTGGCTCTTTCTAGCCCCTGGAAGATTGGAGCTGGAGGGCCTTCTGGAAAACATAGCACAACTGGATCTCTCATCGTTTTCCAGAGAAGGAAAGGGAGGCCCCACAAGGGCACCAACAGAACAGTAACACAGAGGAGGTTCTCCCAACACCCGCTTCAGGATCCCAACTCACTGAGCAGGAGTGAAGAACCCCCGTCCCTCCAGACACAATGGACACATCACTGGAATGGGTCATTTCTTTGGAAAAGTGAAATGTGGACAAACATGAAAAGATACAAAATAACATCACTGAAAGAAAGCCCACTGTGATCCCCTGCCCTGGGTTTTAAGTCCCACCTGTGTGTGAAGCCATTTGATAATCACAGGGGAAGGGAGGGAAAACTGAATGGGAAGTCACCAGAGAGGGAGAAAAACGATGAGAGGCTCTTACCTAAGAAACAAGCAGAGGGTTGCTGGAGGGGAGGTGGGTGCGGCTATGGGGTAATTTGGACAGGAGCATAAAGGAGGGCATGCGATGTGATGAGCACTGGGGGTGATACACAACTGATGAATGATTGAGCACTACCTCGGAAGCTAATGAGGTACTGTATGGTGCCTAACTGACTTTCAACAACAACAACAACAACAACAACAACAACAACAAAATACAATCCAAAGTTCTGTGTTTTCTTGATTTTCAATGTGGAAAATACTGGATGATTTCTTGTCTTCCCTCCGGCAAGGGAATGAGACAGCCTATTCATGAGGAAGCAATTCTCAGGACACTCTACCTTTTTCAGCCCTAAAGAGGTTTTCAATCATGCTTTCACCAGTTGCAGTCCTTATGCCGTTCTAGTCTATTTGGAGCACTCTTGACAGGGGGGCAAGCACTTTTTTTTCTTCAAGGTGACTCACCCCAAGCAGTTAATATCCCTAGTTGCCACAGGAGTTACTACAGGTGTGCCCCCTCCATCCTTTACAAGGGCCTTAGTGCAAGTTTTCCAGAAAAGTGGTATGAACACTTGTGGCTGCAAGTTGGATCCTGGATGACGTCCATCCCTTTGTTCACCTGTGGGACTGGTAGGGGCAGTGTCTCCATCTCAGTCCGGGAGGTGCAAGAGCTCTCCAGCTCACCTTCAGACACGGCCCTCCCCTTTCTCCCATAGAAGAACCTGCAGAACTAAGTGATCATGAACTGGGAACACACAACAAGGGTACAAAGGTCTTACCTAAATTCAGCTCAGCATGGCAATGACAGGCTGGTCCCTCTTGGAGGTTGCTCCCAGTGTCCTTGAGTCATTTGAAACTTCTTGGTGACTGACTCCAGACAGTGGCTCACCATAATAGAGGGATGAGAAGTTCCTCGGAGACAGGTGTTACCACACCACTATCATCACCCTCTGTCGTGGAAGAAGTCTATGTCCCTCATCGGATTAAGAAACCTTTCAAACAGGACTGGAGCAGAGTGCAATAAAAGGCTCCCTTTGAAGAAGGCCTGAGATTGGGGACATGTCCAGTCATACATCTCACTGTTCCCATCACCACACAGGTGGTGTCCAAAATGGGCAGGGTACTATTTCCAGTACACAGCTCCTGCTCATCCACCGTGCCTATTCCTATCATCACGCCATCGCATCTGGTCAGGACCCCAGCTTCTGGCCTGTGCTTCTCCAGTTCATGCTGCTGCCTGCCTCCACCAATGATCCTGTTTCATCTCTGCATTTGGAGCTCCACAGCATTCATCTTCATCAGCTTCACAAAACAGAATGATTTCATGGATATGACATGCAAGGCACAGAATGGAAAAGAAAAAGAAACTCACACACTGGACATTCAGAATACTTAAAATCTTTGTAACTTGAACGACATTATCAACCAAGGGAAAGCATAGTCCAAAAGTCGGAAGAGCATGTTTGCAAACCATGTATCTGACAGGTTCTCAATAGCCACACTATCTAGAGATCCCAGAAACTCAACGACAATGACAACAACAGCAACAACAGAGAAACAAATCAAATGTGATGTGTGGGTGTACAAATGGGGAAGAGACATCACCTCAAAGCTAAGACGCATGGAAGGAAATTGGAAAGGATAGTTCCCATCACTAATTTTTTGGGAAATCCTATTTATAACAAGCAATGAGATACCATTATGCATCCATGAGGTTGACTACCCACAGAAGAATTAAAACGAAACCAAGCAAAACAAAACAAAAACAAAGTCTCAGGAGAAAGGGAAAGGTAAGTGTTGGCAAAGACATAGAGAAGTAGGAACCTTGGTGACTGGGTGTGGTAGAAATGTTTAATGGCATGGTTGTGAAATCAGTATGGCTGTTCTTCACAAAAATCAACTTCAGCAGGACACCTGGGTGGCTCAGTCTGTTGAGTGTCTGCCTTTGGATCAGGTCATGGTCCCAGGATCCTGGGATGGAGTCCCGCATTGGGCTTCTTGCTCAGCCAGGAGTCTGCTTCTTTCCTGCCTGCTCTGCCTGCCACTTCTCCTGCTTCTGCATGCTGCTTTCTCACACTGACAAATGAATAAATAAAATGCTTTTTAAAAATCAACTTTAGAACTACCATGTGTTTCAGTACTTGCCTTTCTGTGGTAGATACCCAAATTAATGAAGAGTATGGTCTTGATGACTTATCTGAGCACACCTTTTCATGACAACATTGTTCCTAAAAGCTAATCCATGAATGCAATCCATGTATCTGTCCAGGGAGGAACAGATGTTGTATATGCAGATATTGGGATAGTATTCATTCTGGAAAGAGGACGAAACATTGACATGCTCCACCCCATGGGTGAACCTTGAAGATAATATGCTAAGTGAGAGGAGTATGAATGAAGATACCAACTTTGACTCCACTCTTAGGACCTACCTAAAGTAGGTCCTTTCTGTTCCGAAGGACAGAAATTAGAATGGTGTTTGCCAAGGGCTGGAAGGGGGTGCTCATGGGAAGTCTGACTCATGCTAAAGAGGTTTGGATTGACAAGATGCAATGAGATGGGAAGGTAGGTTCCAGGGAGGTTGGACAAAGACATTAATGCTTTTAAGACATTTAGAATGTACTCCTTGAACTTCATGGACTTCATGACCTAACAATAAATTACACTGGAAAGTGTAATTTGCTAAGATGGAGAAATGAACACAGGACCATTTCATCTGGCCATTTATAACCTTCCAGGTAGGTCCTATCTCAGCCATTTGATTTCAGCCATTTTCCTTGAGACAACTTGGAGCAAACAAAATGTTGTCCTTCTGTGCCTACTTCAAGGTTTAAAATCAGAATTGCCTAAAACAGGACAACTTTATGCGAGAAGGTAATTTTCAGAGTTAATGTCTTGAGACATTTTATTCCTTGGTCATGTTTTGAAACAAAACCCAAATTGAACATTCTACTTCATTACTGGAATTTCATTCACTGATTTTTCAACTCAGAACCCAGTGTTGATGCACGTGGCATGGATGTTACTATGCCTATCATAATCTACCGACTTTAGGTTCTGCTGTTTTCAGTTTGGTTTACTTGTCATTCCTTTGCCACGTCAACTTTCCTGAGGCTCATTATGAATGGTAAAATATCTTTGGACCCAGTTTTATTGAAAGAATTGACTGAGCACTCTGCACGTCTCAGCTACACAATGTAATGATTTCATTTTCCTAGGCTCTAAAATGATGACCAGAATAAGTTGAGTTGACCACCATCATCTCTTAGAGATACAAAGAGAAAGGAAAGAGCAAAGAAAGGAAAGGTTCTTCTTTGGGTCATGAGAACTCTCAAAATTGGCTCTCTTAACACCTCTCAAATACGCCATAGAGCAGTATGAACTATAGTTATAAGTTTGTACATGACATCCTTCTTATATCTTTCTCTTACAACTGGAAGTTTGTAGCTCTCCATGATTCCCTCAATCCCTGCCCCACCCCCCGCACTATGCTTATGGTTCCTTCAATCTGAAGGCTTTTGCTGAGTTCATTTTTCTCCTTTTCTCTTCTTGGTTTCAGATTCCATGTAGAAGGGAAAAATACATCTTGTAGTATCTTTCTATATCTCTATCCCTGCATACCTTAGTATTGGCCTTCCTCTCTCTCATTTATTTCATGTGGCTTAAAAGTCCAGGTGTCATCACATTTGC
Organism: Meles meles; assembly: GCF_922984935.1. Lineage (NCBI taxonomy): Eukaryota > Metazoa > Chordata > Mammalia > Carnivora > Mustelidae > Meles > Meles meles. Next base: position 30,677,183 of record NC_060081.1, read on the forward strand.
CATGATTTCCTTTCCTTATGAATGAATAATATCCTAATATAGATTTAAACTCTTCTTTACCCAGTCATCACTAATGGGCATGGTTGTTTACAGTGTCTTGTCTGTTGTAATTAATGCTTGAAGAAGAAGAAGAAGAAGAAGAAGAAGAAGAAGAAGAAGAAGAAGAAGAAGAAGAAGAAGAAGAAGAAGAAATAATAGTCTTTGAGCGTGGAGGTGGGTGCACAGATTTCTTGAACATATTGATTGATTTTTTTTCATTATTGTGTTATGACAGTCACCATTAAATGTAACATTAGTTTTTGATGCAGTGTTTCAAGATTGTTTATGTACAACAACAAGTGCTCCATGCAATATGTGCCCTCCTTAATAATCCCCACAAGGCACACACAACTCCACTCCAAAATCCTCAGCTTGTTTCTGAGAGTCCACAGTCTCTCTTGGTTCATCTCCCATTCAGATTTACCCCAATTCACTGTTCCTTTCCTTCTTCCAATGTCCTCCGTGTTAATCCTTAGGTTCCACGAGTGAAACCATATGCTAATTTCTTTCTCTGCTTGACTTCTTTCACTCAGCACCATTTCCTCCAGTCCCATCCATGTTGATGCAAAAGTTGTATATTCATCCTTTCTGATGGCTGAGTAATATTCCATTGTATATATGGACCAAAGCTTCTTTATCCATCCTCTGTTGAAGAGTGTCTTGACTGTTCCCACAGTTTGGCTATTGTGGATATTGCTACCATGAACCTCAGGGTACATATGGCCCTTCTTTTCACAACATCTGTATTCCTTGGTTTTCTGTATGCCAAAGCTACTTGTTCATGGACCACATGGAGAAACGTGTCAGCAGTCCAATCCAAAAATGTTCACTGCTTTCAGCACAAGTGAATCAGCACAAGTGATTTCAGCACAGTGATTTATCAGCACCAGTTTGACATAAACAAAGAGGCATTTTGAATGCCAGGAAAATGAACAGCCAGGACAGGGCTTTGTCCACCCCTGCAGGGATCTCCTTGTGTTCTCTTCCTCAGTAGGTTGAGTCAGGATGGAAGGCATCAATAGTGAATGGGTTTCATTATGCTGGTGTCTTCCCTTTCTTGTGCCCTCGTGGATCTCTGTGATGTGTGTAGAACACAAACTCCTTTTAAGAGGGGTGGCTAAAGCTGAAAATGGGTAAGGTGGGAGCCTGAGTTCCTGAGTCAGCCCTGACATGTGGGCAGAGGCAGGCGCTGGCGGCCACCCTGTGTGTGGTGCACAGGGTTACTTGGAAATCCACATGAATGGGCTGGGGGAGCTTGTGAGGGGAATGGCATGAGGCACTGCTACAAACTACACTGATTTCCCAAAGGATTTTACAAGTGCTCACACAAGTTTTAACCTGAATCCTCTGGGTCCTTTATGAACAGGGAGATTATAGTCAGGCATCAGTACAGCCTAAGGATGTAGCAGAAAGACAGGGTCTGATACTTGTCCCCTGAGGACTCTGGAGGGGTGAGGCTGGCTGGGTATAGATTTGGGATAAAGGCACCAAGGAACAAAGGGGCTCAGGAGGAAAAAGAGCTGTGACCTGGCAATACAATGGAAGGAGGAATACCATTGCACTGAAAACTGAGACTGGTTCCTGAGAGTGTCCTTAAAAACTCCAAATTAGAGAAAATGGTCTCAATCAAGCCCTCAGAAAGAAAACACACACCAAAAAAATAATGGACATTTATGAAGGGCTTAGGAAGCCAGATGTTCCAGTGAACTGAGCACCAATCCACAGGTGGAATCTGGGAGGGAAAAACCATTGGGTGGCCATGACCTGAGAAGTGACCTTAGACCAGTCACATTGCCTTTCATTTTCCACGTCTGCTGGGTACAGAGGATGACTTCCAGTTCCAAAGTTAGCAGGCCTACAACAGAATGCACTTCAAAATGTATACCTCATTCCGTTTTTTTTACAAAAGATAATTTGGGGGCACCTGGGTGGCCCAGTCAGTTGAGCCTCTGCCTTCAGCTCAGATCATGATACCAGAAACCTGGGATCAAGTCCCATGTCAGGCTCCCTGCTCAACAAAGAGTCTGCTTCTCCTTCTTCCTCTGTCTCTCCTCCCTGCTCATGCTCTCTTTAAAGTATATCTACCTATAGGGGTGCCTGGGAGGCTCAGTTGGTTAAGCGACTGCCTTCGGTTCCGGTCATGATCCCAGAGTCCTGGGATCGAGTCCCACATCAGACTCCCAGCTACATGGGGAGTCTGTTTCTCCCTCTGACCTCCCCTCTCTTGCTCTCTCACTCTGTCTCTCTCTCTCAAATAAATAAATAAAATCTAAAATAAAATCTGTATATATATATATGTGTGTGTGTATAGGTATATATATATATATACCTATATATAGGTATATATACCTATATCTCTATCTATAGATAGATAGATAGATAGATAGATAGATTTTTAAACAGAATTTGGAAGCCTTGATGAATTACCTCTCTGTGAATGCCAAGTAGGGGATTAGAATTTTCCAGAATAAGAGTACCAAATGTGCCAAATACCACACCCCCTTATCATCTTTAGGAGAAAGTTTTTTTAAACAAACACCACTTGATGAGTTTTGACACACAAACATCATCCTCAAAAGTTCCCTGATGCCCTTATAATCCTTCCTTCCCTCAACCATCCTGTCACCAGGTAATCACTTGTTGCTTGATTACTTGCTTGATTTGTTTATTTATTTTTGTGCAAGTGTGCTCTTTATTTTTTATTTAAATTCCATTCATTAGCATGCAAAGTATTATTAGTTTCAGAGTTAGGGGCCACGGATTCCTCAGTCTCATATAATACCCAGTGCTCATTACATCATGTGCCCTCCTTAATGTCGATCACCCAGTTACCCTATACTCCCACCTACTTCCCCTCAAGCAACCCTCAGTTTGTTTCCTATGATTAAGAGTCTCTTATGGTTTGTCTCCCTCTCTTTCATCTTCTTTCCTTCTTCCTCTCTTCCCCTATGATCCTGTTTTGTTTTATAAATTCCTAAGCTGAGTGAGATCATATGATAATTGTTTTTCTCTGATTAACTTATTTTGCTTAGCATAATACCTTCCAGTTCCATGCACATAATTGCAAATGGAAAGATTTCATATTTCTTGATGGCTAAGTAGTATTCCCTTATATATACCACATTTATACCATTCCATGTATATACCACATCTTCTTTATGCATTCATCTGTCAATGGACACCTGGACTCTTTCCATAGTTTGGCTATTGTGGACATTGTTGCTAGAAACAGTGGGGTGCATGGGTCCCTTTGGATCACTACATTTGTGTCTTTGGGGTAAATACCTAGTAGTGCAATTGCTGGGTCATAGGGTAGTTCTATTTTTAACTTTTTGAGGAACCTCTGAATTGTTCTCCAGAGTGCTCTACTAGTTTGCATTCTCACCAAAGGGCCAGAGGGTTCCCCTTTCTTCTCACCCTCACCAACATCTGTCATTTCCTGACTTGTTAATTCTAGCCATTCTGACCACTGTGAGGTGGTATCTCATTATGGTTTTGATTGGTATTTCCCTGATGCCAAGTGATATTGAGCATTCTTTCATGTGTCTGTTGGCCATTTGCTTGTATTCTTTGGAGAAATGTCTATTCCTATGTTCTGCCCACTTCTTGATTGGATTATTTCTTTTTTGGGGTGTTGAGTTTGGTAAGTTCTTTATAGATTTGATGTACTAGCCCTTTATCTGATAAGACATTTGCAAATATCTTCTCCCATTCTGTCAGTTGTCTTTTGGTTTGGTTGATAGTTTCCTTTGCTGTGCAAAAGCTTTTTATCATCATGAAGTCCCAATAGTTCATTTTTGCCTTTGTTTCCACTGCTTCCTGTCACTTTAACTTTGCATCCCCTGAATTTTATGCACATGGAAACAGGATGTATACTATGTACAGTATGGCTTTTTTACTCACCATAATAATTTTCAGATTCAACTTTATTGTGTGCATCAATAGTTTGTTGCTTTTTGTTGCTGAGTAATATTCCACCATATGGATACACTAAAATTTGTTCATCCATTCACCTTTTGATGAACACTTCAGTTTTGTCAAGTTTGCTTTTCTAGATTAAGCTGCTGTGAATTGTCATGTCCACATCTTTGTATGGACATGTATCTTCATTTCTCTGAAAATAGGAAACCTACACAGAATGGGAAACATACCTTTTTAAGAAACTGCCAAATTATTTTCCCAAGTGGTTGTACCATTTTACATGTCTATCAGCAGACTGGGACAATTGCAGTTGCTTCACGTCCTTGCCAAAACTTGGTATGGTCAGACATTTTAATGTTAATTGTACTTGTAGATTTTGTAGTCGTGTCTCAATCTGATTTTCGTTTGCCTTTCCTTAATGACTAATGATGTGGCACATCTTTTCATGCATATATTTGACATTGTAAATCCTTCTTTGGGGGAAGATCTGTTCAGGTCTTTTACCCTTAAGAAAAAAGGATTGTCTTAATATAGAGTTCTAAGAATTGTTTATATATTCTAGATACAAGTCTTCTTCAGATATATGTTTTGTAAACATCTTCTCCCACTTTATGTCTCATGGACGATTTTTGAGAATGAAGAAGTTATAGCTTGGAAGGTAGATGGTACTTCCACTCTGGTGTAATTCGTTCTAGAGTTTCTGGTCCTTTAGTAGCTCCTTCTGCTGCCAGACCTCCCTCCAATTCTCTCTCATCACAGTGACATGGAAACATCAGGTCATCTCCATTTAAATACTGCAGGTCAGTTATGGCCTCAACTGCCCACACTCCACCTCATTTGAAGCAATGGTGCCACATTTCCACAATTTTCTTCCTTGCTTGGTAACACATAGGAACTATTTTTTCCTCATATATCAGATTATTACACTATATTTTTAATACAAGCAATGTTGTCAGTTATAGCTCAGTTGAAAAAACAACAACAACACCAACAACAACAAAAAACAAGCATCCTGTAGCAGTTACGATAGCTGCATAACAAATGACCCCAAATCTTACAGTCCAAATAAACACCCTTTGTTATTGCTCAGAAGTCTACAGTTCCACAGTTAGGAGGTAAGCTCCACTGATCTCAGGTGGGCTCTCTTACATGCCTGCAGTCATATGGAGTCTCAGTCTCTCTATTTGCAAGGGGTTCACCTGAATTCAGCCACCATATTACCGTTAACCTGCTGTTTCTGTCCCTATGCTTTCAGTTCACTGCATTATCATACTAACATGGCTTCCAGCAGGCTGTGGGATCCCTCTTATGAACTGCTGGGCTCAGAGGGTTTGTAGACCTCTAGGACTGTCTTGTTTGGATTCTCAAGAAAATGTTTCTGAGAAAAACATTTGAGTCTAAGTAGCTTATTCCAGGAAGTAGAGAAGTGGAGATGGAAAAGAAGGTAGAGGGGCAGCCAATACAGTGTCTGTGTTAATGAAGAGGCAACCACTGTGGGAAACTGGGGCACTGTGCCACTGGGGATGTGCTTCCGTATTGTCCCATCCAAGGGACGACGAATGGAACCTTTTCTGGGCTAAGAATCATCTGGTGAGAGGTACATGAGCTTCTTTCCTCCTTAATCAGGGCTTTGACTCTGAGGGTTCTCCCTCAAAGCTTTGCTGCAAAGGAGTTGCTGGCCCTGGAGGCTGGGTCTAGTCTGGCCAGCTAGGTTCCCATTGACCTATTTTAAGTCCACAACAAGTAAGCAACATCTGCCATGTTCAAGGACCTGATGGGTAATCACAAATTGCAAAGCACTGAAACAATACCAGTAATAAGTCGACCTGTTCTCCTACAGAGCAGAATCATCTAAAGCCACTTTGGGGAGGTACCAAAGGGGCTTAATTTCTGCATGTAAGGGTACTGTGCCAGTAGTGCATTGGCTGTACCTTTCATGGATTTGCTGTGGACCACTAGGATGGAATGCCCATCAGAAGCCAGTACTCCATCTCCAGCATGCATCACCAAACAGAAAGATGCTTTTCATGAAGCAGCAGATATTTTTAGTGATTTATCAGGAAACTCTTTGTTACATGGGATGATGGATGACTGCAGAACATTAGAGAAATCCCTGCAGCCTCATAATTTGAGAGTCTCTGAAGGAATTGAAGTTGAATGCAAGCAAACTTAACAGTAAAAGAGTCTACAATGCCCTAATTTCTCAGAAGATATTGTGTCAAAACTTGCACAATGTGGCTTCTAACCTACTGTGTTCACAAAGTGAACAAGGGCTGTGACAAATCCCTGCTTCCAATTCACAGAGTCTCTCCCAGACTCTGACTCAATGTTTCCAGACCTGCATATTATTCTGCCTTTCAGATTTTCACCATCTCACAAGGCTGTGTTGGACCACCGTTTGGGCTTTTGTCCCCTCTCCTGCCTATCACCAGCCACACTTTCAATCTATTGTATAGATGGATACCAGCCTGAATAGCTTCTTAGGTTTCAGCAGCCTCAGCACTATCGACATTCACACACAGGTTAATTGATAAACACATTCATTTATTTCAGGAAATAGTCTTGAAAGTATCTGTGTGACCAATATTAGGGGGCTCAGCAAACACAAAGCCCCAATATTACTTACACTCAATGTCAAACATTCCATTTCAAAGGCAGGGGAAATAGTAACGTTCTAGTAGAAAGGCCACAGGGCAGGAGTAATTCTAAGTCAGGACAAGGACAGTTTTTTGTTCTATTCTGGCCTTCAGTTGATTGGATGTGACCCACCCACACTGGAGAGGACAATCTGCTTCACTGTTCACCAGCTTAAATGATAATCTCATTCAGAAATACCCTCCACAGACACATAACAGACAAGAACACTGTTTGACCAAAATATCAGGGCACCCCAGAACCCACTCAATTTGACACATAAAATTAACACATAAAATTAACCATCCTAATATTCTTCATTTCTTCCAGAAGCCCCAAGTATGGAGGTGCCTTAGTTCATTAAATCAGTCTCTGTTCATGGATATCTGATGATTTTTCATCTTTTGTTATTGTAAGTAGCTCCATGATGAATAGCCCTATGCATACATATTCCATTTGCTTGCCACTGTATGGGTGGATCAGCTTCCCACTCGTGGAATTTCTGGATCAATGGGTAAATGCATACGTAATTGACCTCCCTGGGGACTGTACCATTTTGCATTCTAACAACAGTGCCTGAAAGCACTTGTTCCTAAGGAAACAAGGATCCATGTTTGGTCAAGAACACCACCACTCTTGGCTATGGAGATTGGTTTAGGACCCAGCTGGCCAATGGGAGGGACTGATGAGAGTTTTTGTGGAAGCATGAGGACAGAGAAGCTGTCTCACCCTAGCAATGGCTCAGCTAGCTGTTGTAAACCTCCCGGGTCTAGGGGCAGCCACGTACAGAAAGCCTGGTCAAGAATGATACCAACAGGGAGGAGTCAAGATGGCGGAGAAGTAGCAGCCTGAGACTACATCAGGTAGCAGGAGATCAGCTCGATAGCTTATCTAAACATTGCAAACACCTACAAATCCAACGGGAGAGCGAAGAGAAGAAGAACAGTAACTCTAGAAACAGAAAATCAACCACTTTCTGAAAGGCAGGACTGGCAGAGAAGTGAATCTAAAACGACGGGAAGATAGACCGCGGGGGGAGGGGCCGGCTCCCGGCAAGCGGCGGAGCAACTGAGCACAAAATCAGGACTTTTAAAAGTCTGTTCCACTGAGGGACATTGCTCCAGAGGCTAAACCAGGGTGAAGCCCACGCGGGGTCAGCGTGGCCCCAGGCCCCGCAGGGTCACAGAAGGATCGGGGGTGTCGGAGTGTCGGAGAGCTCGCAGGTATTAGAACGGAGAAGCCGGCTGCAGAGACAGAGCCGAGGACTGAACTCTCAGCTCGAGGTTACCTTGAACTGGTCGCGGGCTGGGTGAGCTCGGAGCGCGGCTGGAGGCTGGGGATACGGGAGTGATTGGGTGCTGTCCTCTGGGGGCGCACTGAGGAGTGGGGCCCCAGGCTCTCGGCTCCTCCGGGCCGGAGACTAGGAGGCTGCCATTTTCATTCCCATCCTCCGGAACTCTACGGAAAGCGTTCAGGGAACAGAAGCTCCCAAAAGCGAATCCGAGCCGATTACTTAGTCCGGCCGCCGGTAAGGGCGGTGCAATCCCGCCTTGGGCAAAGACACTTGAGAGTCACTACAACAGGCCCCTCCCCCAGAAGATCAACAAAATATCCAGCCAGGACGAAGTTCATCTATCAAGGAGAAAGCAGGTTCATTCCTAAGACAGAAGACCAATTCCAGAGGAGGAGAAAGCAAAGCACGGAACTCATGGCTTTCTCCCCATGATTCTTTAGTCTTGCGGCTACTTCAATTTTTTTTTTCTTTTTTCAATTTTTTTTCTTTTTTCTTTTTTCTTCTTCTGCTAAATTTTTTTAAAAAACTTTTACCCTTTTCTTTTTTAACGTTTTTTGACTAGTTCATCTAAATATATATATTTTTTCTTTCTTTTTTATATTTTTTTATTTGTTTTATATTTTAAATTTTTTTCTTTTTTTTTCTTTTTTTTTTTCAGAACCTGTTTTTATCCCCTTTCTCCCCCCCACAATTAGGGGTCTCTTCTGATTTGGTTACAGCGCATTTTTCAGGGGTCTTTGCCACCCTTTTAATTTATTTGCTCCTTCATATCCTCTTATCTGGACAAATGACAAGGCGGAAAAAATCACCACAAACAAAAGAACAAGAGACAGTACCGAAGGCTAGGGACCTAATCAACACAGACATTGTTAATATGTCAGATCAAGAGTTCAGAATGATGATTCTGAACATTCTAGCCGGGCTCGAAAAAGGCATGTAAGATATTAGAGAAACCCTCTCTGGAGATATTAAAGCCCTTTCTGGAGAAATTAAAGAACTAAAATCTAACCAAGTTGAAATCAAAAAAGCTATTAATGAGGTGCAATCAAAAATGGAGGCTCTCACTGCTAGGATCAATGAGGCAGAAGAAAGAATTAGTGATATAGAAGACCAAATGACAGAGAATAAAGAAGCCAAGCAAAAGAGGGACAAACAGCTACTGGACCATGAGGGGAGAATTCGAGAGATAAGTGACACCATAAGACGAAACAACATTAGAATAATTGGGATTCCAGAAGAAGAAGAAACAGAGAGGGGAGCAGAAGGTCTATTGGAGAGAATCATTGGAGAGAATTTCCCTAATATGGCAAAGGGAACAAGCATCAAAATCCAGGAGATGCAGAGAATCCCCCTCAAAGTCAACAAGAATAGGTCCACACCCCGTCACCTAATAGTAAAATTTACAATTCTTAGTGACAAAGAGAAAATCCTGAAAGCAGCCCGAGAAAAGAAGTCTGTAACATACAATGGTAAAAATATTAGATTGGCAGCAGACTTATCCACAGAGACCTGGCAGGCCAGAAAGAGCTGGCATGATACATTCAGAGCACTAAAGGAGAAAAAAATGCAGCCAAGAATACTCTATCCAGCTAGGCTATCATTGAAAATAGAAGGAGAGATCAAAAGCTTCCAGGACAAACAAAAACTGAAAGAATTTGCAAACACCAAACCAGCTCTACAGGAAATATTGAAAGGGGTCCTCTAAGCAAAGAGAGAGCCTAAAAGTAGTAGATCAGAAAGGTACAGAGACAATATACAGTAACAGTCACCTTACAGGCTAATAATGGCACTAAATTCATATCTCTCAATAGTTACCCTGAATGTTAATGGGCTAAATGCCCCAATCAAAAGACACAGGGTTTCAGAACGGATAAAAAAACAAAACCCATCAGTATGTTGCCTACAAGAAACTCATTTTAGACGCGAAGACACCTCCAGATTGAAAGTGAGGGGGTGGAAAACAATTTACCATGCTAATGGGCATCAGAAGAAAGCTGGGGTGGCAATCCTTATATCAGATCAATTAGATTTTAAGCCAAAGACTATAATAAGAGATGAGGAAGGACACTATATCCTACTCAAAGGGTCTGTCCAACAAGAAGATCTAACCATTTTAAATATCTATGCCCCTAACGTGGGAGCAGCCAACTATATCAACCAATTAATAACAAAATCAAAGAAACACATCAATAATAATACAATAATAGTAGGGGACTTTAACACTCCCCTCACTGAAATGGACAGATCATCCAAGCCAAAGATCAACAAGGAAATAAAGGCTTTAAATGACACACTGGACCAGATGGACATCACAGATCTATTCAGAACATTTCATCCCAAAGCAACAGAATACACATTCTTCTCTAGTGCACATGGAACCTTCTCCAGAATAGATCACATCCTGGGTCACAAATCAGGTCTCAACCGGTATCAAAAGATTAGGATTATTCCCTGCATATTTCCAGACCACAATGCTCTGAAGCTAGAACTCAATCACAAGAGGAAAGCTGGAAAGAACCCAAATACATGGAGACTAAACAGCATCCCTCTAACGAATGAATGGGTTAACCAGGAAATTAAAGAAGAATTGAAAAAATTCATGGAAACAAATGATAATGAAAACACAACAGTTCAAAATCTGTGGGACACAGCAAAGGCAGTCCTGAGAGGAAAATATATAGCGGTACAAGCCTTTCTCAAGAAACAAGAAAGGTCTCAAGTACACAACCTAACCCTACACGTAAAGGAGCTGGAGAAAGAACAAGAAAGAAACCCTAAACCCAGCAGGAGAAGAGAAATCATAAAGATCAGAGCAGAAATCAATGAAATAGAAACCAAAAAAACAATAGAAAAAATCAATGAAACTAAGAGCTGGTTCTTTGAAAGAATCAGTAAGATTGATAAACCCCTGGCCAGACTCATCAAAAAGAAAAGAGAAAGGACCCAAATCAATAAAATCATGAATGAAAGAGGAGAGATCACAACTAACACCAAAGAAATACAGACAATTATAAGAACATATTATGAGCAACTCTACGCCAACAAATTGGACAATCTGGAAGAAATGGATGCATTCCTAGAGACATATAAACTACCACAACTGAACCAGGAAGAAATAGAAAACCTGAACAGGCCCATAACCAGTAAGGAGATTGAAACAGTCATCAAAAATCTCCAAACAAACAAAAGCCCAGGGCCAGACGGCTTCCCAGGGGAATTCTACCAAACATTTAAAGAAGAACTCATTCCTATTCTCCTGAAACTGTTCCAAAAAATAGAAACGGAAGGAAAACTTCCGAACTCATTTTATGAGGCCAGCATCACCTTGATCCCAAAACCAGACAAGGATCCCACCAAAAAAGAGAACTACAGACCAATATCCTTGATGAACACAGACGCAAAAATTCTCGCCAAAATACTAGCCAATAGGATTCAACAGTACATTAAAAGGATTATTCACCACGATCAAGTGGGATTTATTCCAGGGCTGCAGGGTTGGTTCAACATCCGCAAATCAATCAATGTGATAGAACACATTAATAAAAGAAAGAACAAGAACCATATGATACTCTCAATAGATGCTGAAAAAGCATTTGACAAAGTACAGCATCCCTTCCTGATCCAAACTCTTCAAAGTGTAAGGATAGAGGGCACATACCTCAATATTATCAAAGCCATCTATGAAAAACCCACCGCAAATATCATTCTCAATGGAGAAAAACTGAAAGCTTTTCCGTTAAGGTCAGGAACACGGCAGGGATGTTCATTATCACCACTGCTATTCAACATAGTACTAGAAGTCTTAGCCTCAGCAATCAGACAACAAAAAGAAATTAAAGGCATCCAAATTGCTAAAGAAGAAGTCAAACGATCACTCTTCGCAGATGATATGATACTATATGTGGAAAACCCAAAAGACTCCACTCCAAAACTGCTAGAACTTCTACAGGAATTCAGTAAAGTGTCAGGATATAAAATCAATGCACAGAAATCAGTTGCATTTCTGTACACCAACAACAAGACTGAAGAAAGAGAAATTAAGGAGTCAATCCCATTTACAATTGTACCCAAAACTATAAGATACCTAGGAATAAACCTAACCAAAGAGACTAAGAATCTATACACAGAAAATTATAAAGTACTCATGAAAGAAATTGAGGAAGACACAAAAAAAATGGAAAAATGTTCCATGCTCCTGGATTGGAAGAATAAATATTGTGAAAATGTCTATGCTACCTAAAGCAATCTACCCATTTAATGCAATCCCTATCAAAATACCATCCATTTTTTTCAAAGAAATGGAACAAATAATCCTCACATTTATATGGAACCAGAAAAGACCTCGAATAGCCAAAGGAATATTGAAGAACAAAGCCAAAGTTGGTGGCATCACAATTCCGGACTTCAAGCTCTATTACAAAGCTGTCATCATCAAGACAGCATGGTACTGGCACAAATACAGACACATAGATCAGTGGAACAGAATAGAGAGCCCAGAAATCGACCCTCAACTCTATGGTCAACTAATCTTCGACAAAGCAGGAAAGAATGTCCAATGGAAAAAAGACAGCCTCTTCAATAAATGGTGCTGGGAAAATTGGACAGCCACATGCAGAAAAATGAAATTGGACCACTTCCTTACACCACACACGAAAATAGACTCCAAGTGGATGAAGGACCTCAATGTGAGAAAGGAATCCATCAAAATCCTTGAGGAGAACGCAGGCAGCAACCTCTTCGACCTCAGCCGTAGCAACATCTTCCTAGGAACAACGGCAAAGGCAAGAGAAGCAAGGGCAAAAATGAACTATTGGGATTTCATCAAGATCAAAAGCTTTTGCACAGCAAAGGAAACAGTTCACAAAACCAAAAGACAACTGACAGAATGGGAGAAGATATTTGCAAACGACATATCAGATAAAGGGCTAGCATCCAAAATCTATAAGGAACTTAGCAAACTCAACATCCAAAGAACAAACAATCCAATCAAGAAATGGGCAGAGGACATGAACAGACATTTCTGCAAAGAAGACATCCAGATGGCCAACAGACACATGAAAAAGTGCTCCACGTCACTCGGCATCAGGGAAATACAAATCAAAACCACAATGAGATATCACCTCACACCAGTCAGAATGGCTAAAATGAACAAGTCAGGAAATGACAGATGCTGGAGAGGATGTGGAGAAAGGGGAACCCTCCTCCACTGTTGGTGGGAATGCAAGCTGATGCAACCACTCTGGAAAACAGCATGGAAGTTCCTCAAAAGGTTGAAAATAGAACTACCCTATGACCCAGCAATTGCACTACTGGGTATTTACCCTAAAGATACAAACATAGTGATCCGAAGGGGCACGTGTACCCGAATGTTTATAGCAGCAATGTCTACAATAGCCAGACTATGGAAAGAACCTAGATGTCCATCAACAGATGAATGGATAAAGAAGTTGTGGTATATATACACAATGGAATACTATGCAGCCATCAAAAGAAATGAAATCTTGCCATTTGCGACGACGTGGATGGAACTAGAGCGTATCATGCTTAGTGAAATAAGTCAATCGGAGAAAGACAACTATCATATGATCTCCCTGATATGAGGACATGGAGAAGCAACATGGGGGGGTAGGGGGATAGGAGAAGAATAAATGAAACAAGATGGGATTGGAGGGAGATAAACCATAAATGACTCTTAATCTCACAAAACAAACTGGGGGTTGCTGGGGGGAGGTGGGATTGGGAGAGGGGGAGCGGGTTATGGACATTGGGGAGGGGAGGCGAACCATAAGAGACTATGGACTCTGAAAAACAACCTGAGGGTTTTGAAGGGTCAGGGGTGGGAGGTTGGGGCAACCTGAGGGTTTTGAAGGGTCAAGGGTGGGAGGTTGGGGGAACAGGTGGTGGGTAATGGGGAGGGCACGTTTTGCATGGAGCACTGGGTGTTGTGCAAAAAGAATGAATACTGTTACGCTGAAAAAATAAATAAAATGGAAAAAAAAAGAAATGAAATCATGCCATTTGCGACGACATGGATGGAACTAGAGGATATCATGCTTAGTGAAATAAGTCAGTCGGAGAAAGACAACTATCATATGATCTCCCTGATATGAGGACATGGAGAAGCAACATGGGGGGTTAGGGGGATAGGAGAAGAATAAATGAAACAAGATGGGATTGGGAGGGAGACAAACCATAAATGACTCTTAATCTCACAAAACAAATTGGGGGTTGCTGGGGGAGGTGGGATTGGGAGAGGGGGAGGGGGCTATGGACATTGGGGAGGGTAAGTGCTATCGTGAGTGCTGTGAAGTGTGTAAACCTGGCGATTCACAGACCTGTACCCCTGGGGATAAAAATACATTATATGTTTATTAAAAAAAAATTTTTGGAAGGGGAGGCGAACCATAAGAGACTATGGACTCTGAAAAACAACCTGAGGGTTTTGAAGGGTCAGGGTTGGGAGGTTGGGGGAACAGGTGGTGGGTAATGGGGAGGGCACGTTTTGCATGGAGCACTGGGTGTTGTGCAAAAAGAATGAATACTGTTACGCTGAAAAAATAAATAAAATGGGAAAAAAAAAAGAATGATACCAACAAAGATGTAGTGGCCAGAGAGACAGAAAGGATTGAATCTTGATGGACTAATAGAGTGCCTGGACCCAGCTGGACCTGAATCACAGGTTGTTCCTACACTTTTTCAGTTATGAGGCCAAAAATTCTGTTTTTACACATCGAATACCATTTCACTTTTATGTAGAATCTAAAAAATAAAACAAGCAAAAATTACAGGGAAAAAATACCCATGAATTGAAACTAGGGGCTGCCAGATGGGAGGGTGTTTGGGGACAGGCAAAATGAGTGAAGGTAAGTGGAAGGTATATGCTTCCAGTGATGGGATGAATAAGTCACAGGGATTAAAAGTACAGCATAGGGAATAGTCAGTGTTATTGTGAGAGCATTGTATGGTGACAGATGATAGCTACACTTGTAAGCATCATGTATAGAATTGCCCTCTCACTATGTTATACACCTGAAACTAATGTAAAGTGTGTATCAACTCTACTTCCATTTTTGAAAAGTTAAAATGAATCCATTTTCCTACAACCAAGAGAGTCCTACCAGATGCAGCATGCTGCACAAAACATGATCTCTGCCTTTGTGTATATTTAGAATTGAAATGAAGACATGAAAAACAATGAGAACAATGTGAGACAGAGTAGTATCAGGTGCTGTACTTTGTAATAGACTGAGTGCCATGAGTCCTTCAGAAGTCAGAGGAAGGGCAGGCAGTGAACCGTGATAGGATTTGGGTGGGTGGAACTTTGAAGAGATCCATAATCCTGTGCCTGCAATTGGAAATCTGATATTGTCCAAGAACCAAAAGTTTTTTTATCATGTTGGGGAAAACTTGTATTCAAGGTAAAAGTACAGAAACTCTAAACTGCTGTCTTAGGGGATATGGCCTCAGACCCTTCCAAGGGTGACAGATATGTCATATTTGATGGATGTATGGTTTTACACTTCCAACATCTGAACTATTTAAATTCTGAAACACATTTGGCCCTACAGAGTGCCTAAAAGACTGTGTCTCTGTGCTTCGTGTGTCGGGGAAGTGAGGAGACATGTTTTCTGAGGCCTAGATATTGGGGTGGATGTCAAGGAACCCAACAGGCATGACTTGAAAGGCACCCATCCCATGAGCAGCAGGGAAAAGATAGGATGCCTTAAGCACTTTAGATGTACAAACAATCCAGTGTCTCCAGTTGATAAGTCTCTACTATCACCCCAGTGATACCCAGTGGGACTGCTGGGTAAAACTAGTCAGACTGACCTTCCCAAGGTTGCTTCATCAATGGAGGTGGGGAAACATCCAAGTTGGGCCACTCTCATTGGTCACATGGACACCTTGGTGCTGGTCGCCCATTCAGCGTGTGAGTGCCCATCTTCCAACTGACTCAAAAGTGCCAATAAAGTGCCATGTGCCATGTGCTGTTTCAGATCCTTAGCCTGAGGCAGGTCAACCCCTAAAGGCTGAGACTAAGGATAGGATTTGAGCCAGGTGGCTAACTCAGAGGTGGCCCAGGATTTGCTGGGGAAGTAAGGCAGGAACATCAATACAGGACTTGTCAAGGAGTGAGCTACTGCTGTGGGCAGCTGGGACTCACTCCTGTTAAGATCCTCTAGGAGACTATATGGAGCATGCCTCAGAATCGCCCCACTGAGCAGGGAGGAAGCCAGGGAACCTATCCATCCACTGGCTGAATGCTGCACGAGGCTCCCCCCAGGAGAAGAAAAAGGGAGAGGCAAACAGGTACTGGAGGTAGGTAGGAAGCTGTAAGGGTGCACATAAACTGCCCACAAGCTGCAGGTGAGCACAAGGTGAGCTGAGGAGATGTGGCACACAATGTCTTCTTCAGGGATCCCACTAAGATTTCCCACTCAACATTTGCTCATCTTGATTGGCCACACTGTTCAGCTGCCTCTCTTCTCTGGCCCCATAGAAGCCCCCTAGAGTCAGGAACTGTTTCCAATAATAGCTGTATCCTCCATGCCTTGCATGGATGGTGGGTCAGATCAATGTCCAGTTAGGATTTACCAAATGATCAGATACCACCATATTTGTTTCAGTTTCTCCCTGGGTTCTTTATTCCAATTGTTCTCCACAGAGTGCACTGCAGGTAAGATGAAAGTTTCCTCTGTTGCCACTGACCAAAGGCAGGGTTGGGAAAGAATCCATTCCATGTCCCCCACATTAACCACATTTGGCCCTCCCTCTGGATGCTAAGGCAGGAGGCCTCTGTGGCTGGACCGAGTCATTGCCCAACTTCCTGCCCACCCCTGGCAGGAAGCAAACCTTTACTCTAGGTGCCTTCTCAGGATCAGGCAATGTTCTCACTTATATTCCACACAATAGCTCTTACACTTGCCATCATAAATGTCTCAGAGCTGGTTGGCTCTCTTTGGGTTTCCCAAGATAAACAGACTCACTGCTGCCCAGATGTCTGGCTAGTGACTGTTTCTTGGGTACCTTCACTCACCAGTTATGCAGTGATGTAAAAGGAAGATTCTTCTGTCAGTTTAGGATAAACTTAATCCTCTCAGCAGCGACTGATTCAAAACTTCCATACAGGCAGGGCCTAGGGGCAGCCCTCTGGTTGGAAGGGGGATCAGAGGATTTATAGAGAGCTACCTTAATATGGCAAGCACCTCAATATCACTCAGGTGGTATGATAATTTGCAATGGCTTAATGGAGAAGTTGTTGGAGTACAGGAAGCTAAAGGATGCCATCACTTGGGCTCCTATTACTTATGAACGAGATGCCCTATGATAGAATTGGTCATGAATGGGATGGGTCAGAGGCAGAGCAAAGCCAGAGAAGACCTCAGCGTTTAGCCACCAAAAATTCACGTGACCTCTGCTGGTTTTGTTTTTAATAACATGAGTGTTTTTGCAGGCAAATCAGGTTAGGTATCTGTAGAAAGAAGAATCATCAGTCCTGAGCTTGGTTGAGTATCTTTTGTTTATAGTGGTGCAATTTTCAATAATTCCCCTAGCGCAGGTGCTGCCATCCAGATCCTTCATCCCCTCAGCTGCTGGCACTAGAGAAGCGCCTCCATCTGCCTAGCTGAGAAACTGTTTACCACATCATTGACTGATCTGTGGAGATTTTGGAATTTGTAAATCCCTGTATATCCCTGATTGAAAACAGACATTGTGCCAGAAACTCACTCTCAGAGAGAAACGCCTAATATTGGTAAATATTTTTTTATCTTATTTAGCAAATAAAGAGAGGCCAGAGTGCCCATCTCAAACCAAGACTCTTCCTTACAGGATGCATGAGACTGGGTGAAGTAATGAACAAAATTCTTTCCTTCATCTACACGTGCATTTGGAAGTGGAATTGTGTCCTTTCACAAGACACCTAGGTATTGAAACACAAAAGATAATATGCCTTTATGGAGCTGAAAGCATGTAAGTCTTACTATGGTGAGGATATGAGTCAGTGGCAGATAGGGTATGTCCTGTGGGTTGATTTATTTTTTGCTCCCCTCTGTACTGCCAACATGGAGGTGCCTTTTTTCACATATCTTGGTCCCTGAAAGTCCCTGAAAGAGAGTTTTGTGACCTGTAACCTGGCCATTTCAAACTATCCCTTGCAACAGTGCCAGTCTTTGGAATTTGGAATTTGATGACTAGGAACTGTGACTACATCACACCACTTGTGTCCCTTTATGAGAGAAAATTATTGTAGTTCAAACATAAACCCTATGATTTCAAATATCTGGAGTGTGGATACCCAAGGCAAGAAGCCATGGCCATGTACAGAATATTTCCAACTTCAAATACTCCATCCCTTTGTCTCCATAAACCACTGAAACATCTCAGAAATCCCAATATTCCAAATCCAGAGTCAACCTTCAAAGAAGTCTGCAAGCATTAGAATAACTGTATTCAAAAGTCACATCAGCTCAACAATGGATTTAAGACTTATTGTCAACCATGTGTGCGTTAGCCCATACCCTTTATTTATGACTGCTGCATTTACCTGGTGCATTTGGACTTCGTGTTTTGAATTACAAACCTCACAAACCTCTCACTGATCTAAATGCCTATTCAACTGTGGCTACAAATGGCACAGAAACTGCTGCTGATGTGCAAAGGATGACAAAATTTCCAAGTCTGTTTGTACATAGTTTAAATTGAAGAGTGTTTCAATATGATTCCATTATAATTTGTTATAATTTGTTCTACTAGTGTCAAAATGAGTGCAAAGAACAGAAGAGAAATTGTTTTAAGGTTGCTTTATGGAAGCAATTCACTCATTTCTCAAACCACTACTTTAACAATGGCTCACAAAAACAATCACTGGGGCTGGAAAGCTTTTAGAAATTTTTCAAAATATCAGGTAGCTGTTACTCTCCCAGAGACTTACACCTGCCTATTTGGAAATCACATTTTAGGGTTTGTTTAAATAGTTGTTACTTCTAGACTTGGATTGCAAGCTCTGGCAACCCCAACACTGGGTATAGCACCTGGAACATATTCTGTCGGAATAAAAAATAGCTGCTAAATGAACAACAGGACCATGGAGCCAGCTGCCTCGATTCAAACTCTGCCTCTGTCACTTACCAGCTATGTCACCCTGGACAAGATTCTTAACCTCTCTGGATCTCATCCGTAAAATGAGGAGAATATTACCTAATCCATTTGGAGGATTATCTGAGTTAATTCACATAAAAGTATTTCTGGCAGTGTTGGGCACATGGAAAGTGCTGATTAAATGCTAATTATTATGATTACAAATAAAGAAGTCTGTTACCAAAACGAATCAAGATGAACAAGAAGCTCTTCAAGTTCTCAGTGTACTTATCATCTAGGAGGAGAGATCTAGCAGATACAAAGCCAAAGGCCATAAATGCCAAATGCAAAGTTCAAAATGCCATGGGAATTCTGAGGAAATATCATCTCAGGGCAGGGGGATTAAGAAAGTTTATGTGGAAAATGTAGTGTCCTCGTGCTGTCTCCTGAAAGGGTTTTCGATGGTAGGATGGACAACACCTCTGGGGAAAGGGACGGTGTGTCAGTTTGGGCTCCTTGAGAAGGAGACACCAAGACAGCATTACATGTGTAGGAGATTTATTGGGGGAACTGGCTGTGAAGGGGAAAGTGGAGAGACCTGAGAAGGCAGGCAGAGGCTGAACCCCAATGCAGGTCTGACCCCCTGTGAAGGGGACATGGAAGGAAGAAGGATTGGAAGGAAGGATCTCAGACTCCCAACTCAGTCCTAAGAGTGTCCTGACCAACCCATGGGGAGTCCTCAAGCCAGAGTCACCCTTCAGGGGCATCTGGATCTTGCATGAGTGGACCACAGTAGTATCCCCACTTGCTCAGTAACTGCAAGTAGCCCAAGAGAAGCTCAGCTTTGGCTAAGAAGTGGTGGAGAATCCAGAGGGCAGCAGCTGGAGCCATCAGTCAGTCATGATCCCCACAGCAGAGGCCTGAGTGACACATGCTCATGGTCCCACAGTGGGGCACAGGCAGTGTCACTAGTACCTATGTGTCCTTGAAACCCTGGTTGACGTTCAGTGAATATGTGCCATCACTTAAAATCAAATGCAAGACAATATCATAGGGCTCCTTATTTTTTGGCTAAAGCACAGTTGCAATAGTGAAATGAAATATTTACTGTTACAAATTACAACTACTTTTAAAATACCTTTCAGATGTGGGTTCAGTTTCTAAAGCAATACAAAAGACATAAAAATGGTTATGAAATATCTCTTTTATAAAAATCACAGTTAAAAACTTGAAATGAACATTCAGAACTAAGTCAGAAACAAAGTTTGACTAAGAATCTAAAAGGTAAGTCCTTTCTGAACTGGGAGCTTCAGGCAGCATATTGATCCAATAAGAATATAAGAAAACAGACTGCAAAAGAGCAAGGTGCCACACGAATATGTATAATCCCAAGACATCTAATGTGAGGTGAAGTGGCATTCAAGGCAAAAATGAAGAAGATCAAAATTACCCCAAGGCACCTGAGTGGCTCAGTGGTTTAAGCTGCTGCCTTCGGCTCAGGTCATGATCTCAGGGTCCTGGGATCGAGTCCCGCATCGGGCTCTCTGCTTGGCAGGGAGCCTGCTTCCCTCTCACTCTCTCTTCCTGCCTCTCTGCCTACTTGTGATCTCTCTCTGTCAAATAAATAAATAAAATCTTTAAAAAAAATAAAAAAAATAAAATACCTTTCAGATGTGGGTTTAGTTTCTAAAGCAATACAAAAGACATAAAAATGGTTATGAAATATCTCTTTTATAAAAATCACAGTTAAAAACTTGAAATGAACATTCAGAACTAAGTCAGAAACAAAGTTTGACTAAGAATCTAAAAGGTAAGTCCTTTCTGAACTGGGAGCTTCAGGCAGCATATTGATCCAATAAGAATATAAGAAAACAGACTGCAAAAGAGCAAGGTGCCACACGAATATGTATAATCCCAAGACATCTTATGTGAGGTGAAGTGGCATTCAAGGCAAAAATGAAGAAGATCAAAATTACCCCAAGGCACCTGAGTGGCTCAGTGGGTTAAGCCCCTGCCTTCGGCTCAGGTCATGATCTCAGGGTCCCGGGATCAAATCCCACATTGGGCTCTCTGCTTGGCAGGGAGCCTGCTTCCTCCAATCTCTCTGCTTGCCTCTCTGCATACTTGTGATCTCTATCTGTCAAATAAATAAATAAAGTCTTTAAAAAGAAATTACCCCTAACCACTAGAGCCATGCCCAGCAGGACAGATGGTCCCACAGATGAGAGGCATGAAGGAAAGAAGACCATTGAGAACACAGCACTTCCCTGGGCCCACCCACTGTCACTCTGGGACACACAGTCACCAACTGGAAGGCCAGACAATATGTGCACTCCTTAGCTGTTCTCGTTTTACATATATATACATTTCCTGGCTTCTGGCCAAGTATTGAATGCATAAGTTAAATGCATTTATGAGAGTGCTCCCCCAAAGAATAACAATAACAAGACTTACTGATTACAGTATTTCCTTTGCTTTAAGGCACAGGACAGGTAACAAGACACCCTCAGTTCCTATCACTACACGAGCAAGAAAACTGGGTCAGTGGCTGGGTCTACCTCTTACCTTCACAGAGAAAACACAAGCCAGGGCAAGAGAGCTCCCTCTACATCTAGGACTCCATTCTTAGTTCCTCCAAGTGGCCTTAGAGGAAGTGATGTCCCTCTTGTCAAGCCTGATCTCCTGTCCCACACCCTTCATCGCACTGAAGGCCCCACCCTTCTCCATTTGTATTCCCCTTCTCTGCAATGCTTCTTCAATTTTGGTCTTTCATTAGTTACTTCTTCTACACATATATAAACTCAAATTGGCTCAGCTCTTGAAAAGTGGAAAAAGCATGACCACACATACCCACACACCCACCCCCGCCCATCCTTGACCTGGGATTTCCTCCCTCTCCTTCTGGCATATTTATCTGTATTCTTTCCATTTCAAGACCCAGAACTATGACTCAAGCTAGCTGAAGCAAAAACAAGGTGTTACTGGCACCTGCAACCAAGAAACTCAGACATGGAGATGGCACAGACACAGCTGGGCCTCTCAGCTCACAAAGGGTCCACTGCACTCCTCTCACCCTCCATCCCTCTGCCCCACTTCCCTCTCATTATGGATTCCATCTGAGGTAGGTTCCCTCCACACTGGGGAACAATGAATACTGGCAGCCCACACTATACCTTTGGGGTTTGCAATCCAGAAGATGGAGAGCTCACACTCCCCTGGCACTCATGTTTCAAATCTCAGAGAGTCTGAGACTCTTCGGTCAATCATCAAGGGGGCAAAACCAGATATGGCCCCTGCCCTCTACTTAGGTCTTCCTGGTTCCCAACAACTACCACACCACAGGATAAAAGCCACTGGACACTTAACTCCATGGTGGCCATACCATTAACTTCACACAATTTCCTCTCTCTGCAATCCCCTCATCCCCAACCTGTTCCTTAGGGAAACCCCATATTCTTCACTCCAAATCCACCTCAGACTGCATCTCCCTCAGGAAGCACTGGCAACCTCTCCAAGAGGCATAGGTCCTGGGATCTGCCCCATTAATATCTGAATACCCAGCCCTCCTGAGCAGACAGACAGACAGATATAGACACACACACACACACACACACACACACACAACACACACACACACACTCATACACTCTTGAAAAAATGTGTATGGAACTGAATTTTTTAAAAATCTGAAGAGAGCAGAGTTGTCTACTACTTTTATATATTATTAATTTTACAGTACAATAACATATTCCTCCTTTTAAAAAAGTTAAAATTTAAATGGAATCATTTGCTATTTTGAAAGTCAATTTTTAAAATATAAACAATTCTCTACATTTTTATCTGTAGAAAGGTCAGTATTCTAAACAGCTACTAAAATGATTCATGCCCAATTACAAGTAAAACACAAACAAAATCAAAATACAAGTTATAAAAGTTTACATCAAAATATTCTGGACCTATCAACTAACTCTCTTCTCAGAATAAAAGGAGGAAGTCAGTCTTTTCAGTTGTCCCAAACAAAACATCTGAGCTCCATCGGACTTTTATTCTAGGTTCACATTTCTCTCATCAGAAGTCCAGACATCCCGAGCCCTTAGAGGCAGGGAGTAGTGTATTTCTGATACACACATCTGTGTCCAAAGTTCATCTCACATTCCTGAGGTTACAAATAAAAAATGTTGGTAACTGATGAAAAATTAGGAAAGTGAGCATTATGGCAAGGTGACTTTGCTTCAAACAAGGTTAAATGAGAGAGACCAAAGAAAGACAGCCTGAAAAGCCTGAAATTACAACCAGGCTTTGCTCTGGTTGTAGAATGTCCTTTGGAACTAACATCCATGCAAATATTTTACCACCTGCTCAGCCTGCCCAAGGCCCAGAGAGGCCAATGAACAGGAAAACACAAAGGGAGTCTTTTTACCTTTTGCCATCCTGAAATCAAATATAGCCTCAAGTCTCCCTATAAGAATCTAGTAAAACGGACCAGAAAGAGAGCAGCACAAGTCAAAGCAATATTTTTGGGAGACACCGAAAAACCCTAGGGCTTTTGTTTCTATGTCAACATTCACTGTGGTGGGTAAATATATTTTCTGATATATAAGTAGGATTTTGGGTCAGATAACTAGCAGAGGTACAACACGGCCTGTAGAATCAGGAATCCCAGCTCTGCTGCTTACTGACTGGGTGCGGACAGACAAGCAGTTAAGCTCTCTGAGCCTCAGTTTCTGCACCCTCTCAGTGGAGGGTAGAACACTGCCTGCATCAGAGGTTGTGGGAAGATGTGATGGAACCAGGATGAAAATAAACAACCATACCATAGCTTTCTACCCTACTATTACCTTCCAGACCCCCCATCCAACACCCTCCTAGACATTTCCACTTGGATCTTGCCCTTCTCTCAAAACCAATGCCCCAACACCAATTCATCTTCCCCTATCATTAGCCAGGATCTCCTCCTAACTCCTCTGGCCCTCCTCCCAACACTCCCATTCTCCAAGACGCCTACCTCCAAAGATCAAATTACACCAATGTGCTTATTGCTAGTCAGACTACAGTGCACATGGTAGTCTCAATCCTTGCTGCTAGCAATCTCACTGGGAGCAACATTTAGGAAATGAGAGCAGTCAACTGAGTCATAAACATGTTCAAATCCAGCAATTTGACTTCAGTGGAATCTGTCCTAAGGAAATGACACAAATTGGAGACAAAGCTGCTTCCCAAGATGCTTAGAGCAGGATTATTTAGATCAGAGAAAAAAAGAAAGAGAAAGGAAGGAAACAATTCAGCCATCCAGGAAATGATAAGTTAACTTACAGCACATAGTTTCAACAAATGTTTGTAGTTAATTAAAATGAGAGGGAAAAAAATGAGAGCAAAACGCAAATAATAAAATAAGTTTAAATGGCAACATATAAAATTATAAGTGAGGGGCTCCTGTGTGGCTCAGTGGGTTAAAGCCTCTGCCTTCGGTTCAGGTCATGATCCCAGGGTCCTGAGATTGAGCCCATTATTGGGCACTCTGCTCAGCAGGGAGCCTGCCTCTCTGCCTACTTGTGATCTCTGTCTGTCAAATAAATAAATAAAGTCTTTTTAAAAAGTTGTAGGTGAACTTTTCCCTACCTAAAGTAACAAATGCTTAAAAGGAAATAGACTAAAACGGTCCATTTTACTCCATCAATATATAGAGAGCATTTGGGAGAGACTCCTCTCCACTCTGCTTCCAAATAAAGGGACCAAGCCCCAATGTCACTCGATTTGCCTTGACTGAGACCTCTTCTCCCAGATCTCTTCTGCTTCAGGCTGATCACTCCTCACCTGGCTTCAACAAACTTGTTTCATTACTTCACTGAGACAATCACTAGTTCCCACTGCCTTGGCCCTTTGAAATCCCACCCCTCTTCTCCATTCACCGAGTATCTTATTTCAGACCCTTGTCATTTGTCTCTTCTTTCTCTACAAACAGTGTCACCCCTCCCATCACCACCCACCCCCAATCCATTTTCCTGGCCCTGCAGAAAGGCAGGCAGCTCTCAAATTCTTATCATTTGACCTACTAAGAGTTCTTCAAGAGGGCTTCTCACCTGCAATAGGTAAGATAGGAGCTTCCAACTCAGACAAACAAGACCTTTTGTGATCTGACCCCCAAACTGCCTCAGCTTCTGCCTGTCAGGCCACCACTCCTCTCCCCCTACCAAGATCCCCCAGTCCAACTCATAGTCCTGTCCCTACCCTTGGCCTACATAGCACTCTAGTCACACATCTGACACTGTGAACACTCTCAGGGCAAGAATTCTACCACTCTTTCTCATGACCAGTGTTACCCTGGGACTCCCTTACTGGATAGGAGGAAGGAGCAGGCTGGTGTACCTCACCTTTCTACATCATTGCCATGTGTATTTCCACTACCAGCTTCCATCTCCCCTTGCTTGAAACTGCCTTCCTGCTGTGCTTCCCAAATGCTAACCTTGCTCTGTGCCCTATACAGCCACTAGCCCCATACAGCTACTGAGCTCTTAAAATGCAGCTAAGGTAAAATGAGACGTGCTAGACGTATCTAACACACACTGGATTTTGAAGAACTGATATGAAAAACAGAGCGCAAAAAATAGTAATTATTTTTTGTTTATTTTCAGCGTAACAGTGTTCATTGTTTTTGCACCACACCAAGTGCTCCATGCAGTACATGCCCTCCCTATTACCCACCACCTGGTTCCTCAACCTCCCACCCCCCACCTCCGCCCCTTCAAAACCCTCTGGTTGTTTTTCAGAGTCCATAGTCTCTCATGGTTCATCTCCCCTTCCAGTTTCCCTCAACTCCCTCTTCTCTCCATCTCCACATGTTCACCGTGTTCTTCGTTATGCTCCACAAATAAGTGAGACCATATGATACTTGACTCTCTCTGCTTGACTTATTTCGCTCAGCATAATCTCTTCCAGTCCCGTCCATGTTGCTACAAAAGTTGGGTATTCATCCTTTCTGATGGAGGCATAATACTCCATTGTGTACATGGACCACATCTTCCTTATCCATTCATCCGTTGAAGGGCATCTTGGTTCTTTCCATAGTTTGGCGACCGTGCCCATTGCTGCAATAAACATTGGGGTACAGGTGGCTCTTCTTTTCACTACATCTGTATCTTTGGGGTAAATACCCAGCAGTGCAAGTG
The DNA here is from genome assembly GCF_922984935.1 of Meles meles. Classification (NCBI taxonomy): domain Eukaryota; kingdom Metazoa; phylum Chordata; class Mammalia; order Carnivora; family Mustelidae; genus Meles; species Meles meles. Next base: position 30,703,316 of record NC_060081.1, read on the forward strand.
CAGGGTCATAGGGAAGCTCTATTCTTAATTTCTTGAGGAATCTCCACACTGTTCTCCAAAGTGGCTGTACCAACTTGCATTCCCACCAACAGTGTAAGAGGGTTCCACTTTCTCCACAACCTCTCCAACACACGTTGTTTCCCGTCTTGCTAATTTTGGCCATTCTAACTGGTGTCAGGTGGTATCTCAATATAGTTTTAATTTGAATCTCCCTGATGGCTAGTGATGATGAACATTTTTTCATGTGTCTGATAGCCATTTGTATGTCTTCATTGGAGAAGTATCTGTTCATATCTTCTGCCCATTTTTTGATATGATTATCTGTTTTGTGTGTGTTGAGTTTGAGTTGTTCTTTATAGATCCTGGATATCAACCTTTTGTCTGTACTGTCATTTGCAAATATCTTCTCCCATTCTGTGGGTTGCCTCTTTGTTTTGTTGACTGTTTCCTTTGCTGTGCAGAAGCTTTTGATCTTGATGAAGTCCCAAAAGTTCATTTTCGCTTTTGTTTCCTTGGCCTTTGGAGACATATCTTGAAAGAAGTTGCTGTGGCTGATATCGAAGAGGTTACTGCCTATGTTCTCCTCTAGGATTCTGATGGATTCCTGTCTCATGTTGAGGTGTTTTAACCATTTTGAGTTTATCTTTGTGTACGGTAAGAGAATGGTCGAGTTTCATTCTTCTACATATCGCTGTCCCGTTTTCCCAGCACCATTTATTGAAGAGACTGTCTTTTTTCCATTGTATATTTTTTCCTGTTTTGTCAAAGATTATTTGACCATAGAGTTGTATGGAATCAGAAGAGACCCCGAATTGCTAAGGAAATGTTGAAAAACAAAAACAAAACTGGCGGCATCACGTTACCCGTTTTCAAGCTTTACTACAAAGCTGTGATCACCAAGACAGCGTGGTACTGGCATAAAAACAGACACATTGACCAGTAGAACAGAGTGGAGAGCCGATATATGGACCCTCAACTCTATGGTCAAATAATCTTTGACAAAACAGGAAAAAATATACAATGGAAAAAATAGTAATATTTTATATTGGTTACTTGTTGATGTAATACAGACTAGAGCTGTGGGATTCAATAAAATGCATTATTAAAATTAATGTCACCTCTTTCTTCTTACTTTCTTAAATGTAGCTACTAAAAAAATTGAAGTTAAACATGAGGCTCTGTAGTCTAGCCACCCTTCAGGGACCAGCATGAGGAAAAACTTCCTCAAAAGGCCCTTCTGTTTGTGCCACTCTTCATGATCTTTTCTGATCATCTGGAATCCTAAAATGGAGTCCAACATAGAAGCCACTATCTAATTACATACCATAGTATATGCTTCTTGGTATATCATTCTTCTTGCTACATCAATACCATTTATAGATGGGGATTTGTAGTAGGGACTCAACCTTAATTAATCATGGCAATTTTCCTGGAATAAGATAGCAATACACAGAATTTTTTTGGTTTCTGTTTTGCTTTGTTGACTCATTTACTCTCCCATTGATGATTTCAACAATGAAGGGAGAACTGGAAGTCAGGGGACCTAATGGCTCTTTGGTCTACCTGTAATTAACACAATGCATATAGGGCATGTGCATATAGGTCCATGGCTTGGCTCCTTGTAAGGTCTATCTGGTCCTCAGTCTCCACCCTTGTAAAATAAGGTTAGTGATATCAGGCCTATCTACAATACACAGTCAGATTAAAGTAGCTAAGCAAGTTCTAACTGGAATGAAAACTACTCTACTTTACACAGTTCGTTGGGTATCTCGCAGTTGTGTTGTCTTTGACACAGACTAATTTTTAGAAAGAGAGAACAAATTTACAGCAATTATCCAAATACCAAGGGTGGTGTGGGAAAGTACCTAACAAAGTACTTTTTCTAGCCTGTTCATGATGGAGGGCCAGTAATAGGAGAGGGAACTATTACATGACTGCTGCAAGCTGAAGTCATTTATACCTTATACTCACAACAAATTTTACAAAGTAGACACGACCATACCCATCTGACAGTGTAAAGATACTGAGGTTCAAAGACAGGCTAAGTAACCAGCCAAAGTGATGCTGTCAATGACTGGAAATCCAGGTCAGTAGTATCATCTTTGTAAAAAAGAACATCTTTATTATTGCTTGAGGACAAAATATGTGAAAATCAAGAGTATTACAAGAAATATGCAAATAAAAATATAGCAATGAGGTCCATTCATTTCCTTCAAATAGTTTTCTTGCTCTTGGCTAATTCTTGTCTTTCAGGTCAAGAGGCCATTTTTTTTTCTAAGTACACTTTTTCTTTAAGTAGCAAACAAATAGGGCATATGATGTGCTAGGACTAGTCCATGAATGTACTGTATTTCTTTAACATATTTAAACCACAGTTGTTGGCCAGAGTTTATGTGAGACATTATCACTAGAAGTCTTCAGACACATTTGCAAAAATGTAGTCCCTATGGGTAAGACTGCAGCCAGAAAGGACACTGGGTCATTCTGCAAACAAATGCATCCACAAAAAAACAGCCTCATATCAAAAGACCTGCCTGTGTTACAAAACTGAGGTCATCATGAGCTCAATGAAATGAAAAAAGAAAGTTCCTCAAAATAAGATACTTCACCTTAAAGTGAAACCACAAGTACACAGTCTTGAAAATGAACTACTTTCTCAGAATGGTAACAATGTACTGTGCATCTCTAAGAAACCAAACTCATCTAGGTTTAATCGATTCCACCTTTACAAAATGGAGCCAACATAATCCTGCAGACTTGGACAGAACAAAAGTTCAAATGCTCTACCACAGAAATAGTCCCAGAGTATCAAATCTGTTCCTTTATCAAGTGTCCCTGCAGTAGTATTTATCACTCACTAGAAGAACTCTGCACAACGCAACCTGTGTGAGCATGAGATTTTACTACAGGGAGGAGACAAGTCAGTTTACCAAGGACACCACACTTCACTTTCACAACTCTAGAAAACCAATCTCTCGTAACAGTAAGTAATTAATTTACATTCATTCCAAACTGGACGAGATAGTGTAAACCTCAAGGAATCTGAGATTGTAAATAACATTACTTGGGAACAGGTGTGTGTGTGTGTGTGTGTGTGTGTGTGTGTGTGTGTGTGTTTCCTCAGAGGTACTTCACGGGATATAAATAGAAATAATTAGCAACTTTTAATCTCATGAACAAGATCTTTATTTAAAATTCTCACATATAAAATGAATTCTTTTATGTCGTATTTCCTCAAGTGTGTTTTTTACCTCATTTTATGAATAAAAAAGACATCCAGAGGAAACAAAGTGTCCTTTTCTCAGCCTCCAGAAACACTAGGGACAGCACAGGTAGCACAAGTGTTTGGTCCTAAACAAAAGTTAAGACTAAGTAGGGAAGAAAATGGAAAACAGAACATAGCCTAGCAAAGCAGCTAGAGATCACATGCAGCAGGGGACAGGAAGTCTTGGGGACACTTCACAGCCACTAGGATAAGCTTCATCCCAGGTCCCTGCAGGCCCGCTGGGCTCCACAGAACCGCCACCCAGCAGCCCATAAAAACGAAAGGCAGCAAAGAACTCTCACTGTCATCCTGGCAAGAAAGCAGCAGCAGCCTCCTTGAACCCAGGAAAGCCACCCCTCCCTCCACAAACAGGAGGAGCCCCCTTCACACCAACCACACAAGGAAGCCCAAGCGGCCAGACCCAAAATAAAAATAAAAGAGGAGCGCGGGAAGATAGATGACAGCTCAATTAAATTTATCCTGGGAGGGCTGGGAGGCTCCGTCTCTCTGAAGACTCCGACTCAAAAGTAAAAATAAAATTCAAGGTGAGGGAGCTCACAGGAGAGAGGACAGTTCAGTTAAGTCTGGGCTGGGAACACTTGGAGACTCAGTCTACTTCGGATGTCAGAATCAGAAATAAAATTTAAAAAACGAGAGAGGGAAGTGTCAGTTTATATTGTGTGCGTGCGCGTGTGTCTGCGCATGTGCGCGCGCGTGTGTCTGTGCAGCACCTGCAGTGCAGGATTTGCCAGGGAGGGGAAAGTGGCGGCTCCGCCAGCCTTGAGGTGACCGGGCTCAAATCTGGGGTGAGGTTAAGCTCTGGGCAAAAGGGCAGAGTCCGAGGTCCAGACTGCCCGCTGTCGGGAACAATGCTGGGCCCGGGAAATGAAGGTCTCACAGCCCCCCCCCCCCCCCCGCCCCAATGCCATGGGCAACCCAGCCCCCACTCTCCCCCGGCCCACGTCAGGGCAGGAACCCTCAAACCCGGGGTCCCAGGGCGGGCCTCACCCAGCAGCGCCCACAGGTACTTCAGGCGCGTCAGCCCGTCCTTCTCGGGGTCCACCACCTTCTGTGTGGACTTCTTCGCAACCCCGTAGCTCCTTCCAGAGAACACCCCGCCGCTGCGCGAAACCGCCCACTGGCGGGGCAGGGGCGCCTGCGCCCTGAGAATAACCGCATAGTATCCGGGTTCCCTGTCACGCGGACCCCCCGCCAACCGCCAGCAGCAGCCATGGCCACCGCGCCGCCGCAGCAGCCGCAGCTTTAGGGAGGAGGGGCCGGGCGGGTACTAAGAAAGCTGGCGCAAAAAGGCGGTGTCCACGCGGAATCGCCCCGGCACTGCGGAAGATGCCAGTCAGCCCTTCCAACACCAAGCGAGCGCAGTCCACTTGGACCTGCCAACGGAGGGCGCTAGTTCGCGGGCTGGCTCTGAGCTCCTTCTTGCTCCTCCCCTCGGCTGTTGGCGGCAAGGCCTCTCGGGAAATGCAGTTCTTCGGGGGCGAGGTGCGGGGACTTACCTTTCCAGAGTCCCCAAGCTGCTGGACAGCACCCGCCTGCCCCCTCCAGGAAGAGGCCCAGAGCTCCCAACCCTTCACTCCTTGCTCTGGGCCACCAGCCCATTTTCCTCTGGTGCAACGTCAACCACAAGAACATCTCAGTAAGAAAAAGTCAAGGCTTTAAAATGCAAACTATTTTTCCTTTTGACTTCTAGATTCACACAAAGGAGGGAGTCCGAATCCCTTTGACCAAACTAAAATCAGAGCTCCAGCTTCACATGAACATCAATGGCTTTGGCAGCAGGAAGAGCATCCCTAGACTCTGCGTGAGGAGTCCAGCGGGTACACTTGGTTCCTGGGATCCAGCTTCACTGGGGTATGAGGTAGCCTTGCTCAGAGGGCTCCTCAGGCTCTTGTCTCTTGCTTTGTAGGAAGTGCACCCACCTTCCCTGTGTTGTGCAAGGTCCCACAGCAATCCAGTAGCAGAACCAAAAATAGAACCTGAGGGACCTCTCGGGCTGGTATGCTTTTTCAGATTAGGTGCCTGAGACCTGGAGCAAAACTTTGAAATGGAAAATGGCCTGGAGATTTCTTACAAGAGATCTGTAGGATTATTTACTGGCCTCTCAATCCTTTGATGCTCCAAATGTGGACATTTGAGCGAGTACTTAAGCTGGCTCTTTAAAATCATGGGCTTTCCATCCACTTGGAGCACCATTTTTCTCTTTCAAGAGAACATGTAACTTGGGAAGAAACCCAAGAGATGTGACATGGCTTTGTATTCTCAAAATTAGCATAATATTTGACCTCCAGAAGAACTCGCTAAAAGTTTATTGCAGAAAATGGAAGAAGAGCTAGTTCTACTTTGACAACTCAAAAAATAGAAAGGCACTAACAACTAGAATAAATGTGTTTGCACGCCTGGATGATAGAAATGTCCATATCCGAATCCAAGGAACATGGGATTGTGACCATTCCTTAGAAAAAGGATATTTATAGATGTAATTAAGGATCTCAAGGTTAAATCATCTTTGATGATTTAGGTGGTCCCTAAATCTAATGACTGTCTTCTATTTATAAGAGACAGAAGAGGAGAACACACAGAGAAGGCCATATAAAAATAGAGGCAGAGATTGGAGTCATGTAGCCATAAGCCAAGTGATCCCTGGAGCCACCAGAAGCTAGAAGAAACAAGGAAGGATTCTGTCAGGTGGTTGTCCAGAGGGAGCACCAACACCTTGATTTTAGACTTCTGAACTTAAGAAATCAGAAAATAAATGTCTATTATTTTAAGCCCCCTCATTTGTGGTACTTTTTGTAGCAGCCCTGGAAAATGAATACCACCAGATGCTAGAGACAAACCAGTGTGACTGTCCAGCAAGATTAGAATGACTGATATTGATTATAAGACTTTGAATAAATAAACATTCAGGAATCCATAATGATAGTCAAAAGAATGCTTTGTGATGTCCTAGGTGGGTGTTTCCAGTAGAAAACATAGCATGTACCTTTGATGATTTGGGGCAGAGTGGGTTTTTGTTTGTTTGCTTTTGTTTTTGTTTTTAGCTTATTTATTTGAAAGAGAGAGTGAGAGCAGCAGGAGGGGATGGGTAGAGGAAGAGGGGTAGGGGCAGAAGAAGGAGAAGCAGTCTCCCTCATGAGCAGGGAGCCCCATCTTGTCTCTAGACCGATTATCATCCAAGGACCCTGAGATCAGGCCTTGAGCTGAAGGCATGTTCATAACAGACTGAGTCACCCAGGGACCCCTGGGTGGGCATTTTTTTTTCAAAAGAAGAGAATGTGAGAGCCCCAGGTGGCTAAGACCCCTTCTCAGTAACAAATGGGGAACCTGATCTGAACTGGGTATGTGTTTCAAAATTCTAACCAGGGAAGAGTGCAGGGCTTTAGAGGTTTATAATTCCCTCCATAGGTCACATACCAGAAAGGATCAGGTTTTCCTGATGACAGAAAATTGAATTCACGTGTTCAGGAAGACAGAGCCCAAGAAATCAGGACTAAGTGAGGGAACTGAGAGACGAAATGTCCCAAAGAATGAGAGAAACACTTATCAATTCTTGATGTTGTCTGCAGGAGAATTTCAGATTTTTGTTTTGTTTTCTTTTTGTATCCAATTTACACAAATTCAAACCAACACACATTTACTGAACAAGTCATACCATTAAACTGTGATGACCATAGTGTTAGGGTCCGTGATCAAAGGAACGAGACTGACACAAAGCGAAAATCAAGCAAAGTTTTATTTCGCGCCATGCCTCAGAAACCAAACTGCATCAGAAACCAAACTGCATCAGAAACCAAACTGCATTAGAAACCAACCTGCATTAGAAACCAAACTGCATCAGAAACCAAACTGCATTAGAAACCAAACTGACCGATAGGTGCCCAAGTCTTGCTGGGGACCACCGCCTCCCAGTCGCTGGGGTCCCCCCTGGAGGCTCCCTGCCTCACCCTCACTGTACCACAGACCCACTCCCGGCGTGGCTGCACCGTTGGCTCCTGAGAGGCTGCTCCTGATGGCGGCACTGCCCGAGGGGCGGCGTGGCTGCTTGCAGCGGCGCTGCTGCTGTTGCTGCTGCTGATACTCTGGCTCAGGGTGGTGTCGCTTGCGGCATTGCTGCTGCCACTGCTGCTCGCAGTGGCGCCGCTGCCGCTGCTGCTCTGGGCGGTGCACGGGGCGATGCCGCTTGAGTTGGCGCCACTGCCGCAGCTGCTCTGGGTGGTGCGGTGCACAGGGCGATGCCGCTTGAGGTGGCACCGCTGCCACGGCTGCTCTGGGCAGTGCACAAGGTGGCGTCGCTCGTGTTACAGCTCAAGGCGGCGCTGCTGCCGCGGCTGCTCTGGTGCACCGGGTGGTGCCGCTCCCGGTGGCGCCAGTGCCGCTGCTGCTCTGGGCAGTGCACAGGGCGATGCCGCTCGCGGTGGCGCCGCTGCTGCTGCTCTGGACGGTGCTGCTCGCGGTGGTGCACGGGGCGATGCTGCTCGCTGTGGCACCGCTGCTGCTGCTGCTGCTCGCGGTGGTGCACAGGGCAGTGCTGCTTGTGTTACAGCTCAAGGCGGTGCCGCTGCTGCTGCTGCTCTGGTGCACGGGGCGGTGCCACTCGCTGTGGTGCCGCTGCGGCTGCTGCTCTGGGCGGTGCACGGGGCGATGCCGCTCGCTGTGGTGCCGCTGCTGCTGCTGCTCTGGGTGGTGCACGGGGCGATGCCACTCGAGGTGGCGCCGCTGCTGCTCTGGGCGGTGCACGGGGCGATGCCGCTTGAGGTGGCGCAGCTACCGTGGCTGCTCTGGGCAGTGCACGAGGTGGCGTCGCTCGTGTTACAGCTCAAGGTGGCGCCGCTGCCGCGGCTGCTCTGGAGCACCGGGCAGTGCCGCTCTCGGTGGCGCCGCTGCCGCTGCTGCTCTGGGCAGTGCACGGGGCGATGCCGCTCACGGTAGCGCCGCTGCTGCTGCTCTGGGCGGTGCTGCTCATGGTGGTGCATGGGGTGATGCCGCTTGCTGTGGCGCCGCTGCTGCTGCTGCTCGCGGTGGTGCACAGGGCAGTGCTGCTCGTGTTACAGCTCAAGGCGGCGCTGCTGCCGCTCCTGCTCTGGGCAGTGCTGCTCGCGGTGGTGCCACTGCCGCTGCTGCTCTGGGCGGTGCAAAGGGCGATGCCGCTTGAGGTGGCGCCGCTGCCGCTGCTGCTCTGCTGCCCGGGGCGGTGCCGCTCGCTGTGGCGCCGTTGCCGCTGCTGCTCTGGGTGGTGCACGGGGTGATGCCGCTCGCGGTGGCGCCGCTGCTGATGCCACTCGCTGTGGTGCTGCTGCTGCTGCTGCTCGCCGTGATGCACGGGGTGGCACCACTCATGTTACAGCTCAAGGCGGCGCCGCTGCTGCTGCTGCTCTGGTGCACGAGGCTGTGCCGCTCGCTGTGGCGCGGCTGCCCACTGCTGCTGCTGCTCTGGGTGGTGCATGGCTCTTGCTAAAAAAAAAAAAAAACTCCCCACTCCAGCCTCACAGACCATCTTTTATAGTGGTGGTGGAGCCCGGCCCACACACAGGTGGCCAATCGGATTTTAACCTACCACAGTTAATATATGCACACCCCTCTGACTAAATATGGCTATCTGGCCTGGCCCGCCCCTATATCCGGGGTTTTTAAGTAACTTCTTTTTGCTAACCAGGCCCCTACAATAGTTTTCTACTTCCCATTCTTTTCTATTTTGCAGAAAAGTTTTGTTTCAAGGGCCATGTGAAAACTGCAACTCCTGCTGTTATTGATGTTAAATACTAATCAAACGATTCTACCATTCTTCATTGTTGGGCTTATTCCCAGCACAGGGTCAGGGTCAGCAGTCAATCACTATTTGTGGAATAAACAAAATCATTCATTTGTTCATTAATATCTCCATGAGCATTATTAAGGAATGTTGTTTAGTACAACGTTTTCAATTTAACTAATGTGTTATGAATCCAAATGTTAAAATTCTACACTTCTTCCCTCAGAAATCTTTCTAAAATAAAAAGTGACCTCCCTGTCTTCTTACAGAGCTTATTCACTGTTTATGAAACCATAATATGTCTTGCCCATCCACTGTGATTCCCTTCAACTCCTCTTACATGGGTGTTGCTACCAGACACAAAGGAGAAATGCCTGATAGATCTTCCCCATCTAATTTTAACCATTTCTTGCCTCAAATTCAGTCTCTGCTATCAGAGATCATTTGTTTACCTTTTTAACATCCGTATTGGAATGTTTCTATATGTTTAGAACTGCCAGTTCTTAGTTTTCAGATAATCTAAAGGTTAAGGTATTTTACTTTCTAATTGTCACACATCGGAGTTTTTCAGTTTGGAAGGGTATGGGGTTTCTTCAGGTCGACTAAATTATCTTGTGCCTGCACATCAGTCCTAGTTGTCCTGATTATTCTATTAATTTTAATATGTGCAAAAATTCAACTTTTTGATGCAAATTTTCCTATCAGATAAGCTCATTGTGCCTGTCCTCAGAATTAAGATCTTTTTGTATGCTAGACACACTGTGGATCTTCATTTGGATATTGCCAAAGAGAGCCAGCCCCAGTGAACTTCTGTGATATAGTCTATTTTTATTGATCTTTGCATTCTTATTTTCTTGAAAAAGAAAGCTATGATCTAATAAAGTTTTATATCAACTCTTACCCTAAAATTTTGAATTCATTCAAAGTGTATGCTGTGCCACTGAGAATCTGCATCTATCTAAAATTCCTAAGAAAAAAAGGATGCCCCTCCCTAAGAATGAAATGCCAAACTCAACACCTAAGAAACCCAATGTCCTCATTTTCCAAATGCTATATTACTGTAGACACCAAAAACATATTTTTCTCCTCCAGAAAGATTTCCTAATAATCTTTTCTTTCCAAATATCTGTTAAATGAGGAGATTTAATACTTTAAACTTGATTATAAATTATTTTATATGAGAATTTCACTTGAGGACAGACTTGAAAAAGTTTTCAAAAATATACTAGCCATTTTGATATGTCTGATGGACTCTTGATAACAAAAAAAAATGCTTTAAGGGGAAAAAACCTAATCATTTTTCTAATTTACTCAAGCAGATATCTTTGCAGCTGTGCATTTCAATCACAATGCCATCTGCTTTGAATATATTTTCTCTCTCTCTCTCTCTCTTTTTTTTTCCATCAGAACAGTATTAACATTTCAGTGGTGAATTCTGGTAATCCATCAACATTAGAAAAATGTAAGGCCATAAGTAAGTATCATAGGTCTTTTTATAAATTCCAAAAAAATCTTTGAATGATAACATTGGAGAAATCAAGAATCGTGGAAACTCTCTAGATAGTAAATACAACTTGCATAGAAGGATGGTGTACAAAGGCTGGAGAGAAAAGAAGTTTCATAGGTGAGAAGCCTGTGAAAATGTGCCCATGACCTCACCTCTTCTCCCATTACACAAAATGCCACCATTAGGTTTAATATTAGGTAAGAGGTACTCCTTAACTTAGAACCAAGTGCGAGATTTTCTGAAAATGAATGTAGGAGGAGGAGTCAAGATGGCGGAGGAATAGCAGGCTGAGATGACATTAGGTAGCAGGAGATGAGCTAGTTTATCAAACCATTCCAAACACCTACAAATCCAACAAGAGATCAAAGAGAAGAAGAGCAGCAACTCTAGAAGCAGAAAATCAACCACTTTCTGAAAGACAGGACCTGTGGAGAAGTGAACCCAAAGCCACGGGAAGATAGACTGTGGGAGGAGGGACCAGCTCCTAGCAAGCAGCTGAGCAATGGAACACAAAATCAGAACTTTTTAACGTCTGCTCCACTGAGGGACATCACTCCAGAGACTAAGTCGGGGTGAAGCACACACTGGGACAGTATGTCCTCAGGTCCTGCGGGATCACAGAAGGATCGGGGGTGTCTGAGTGTCACAGAGCTTGCAGGTGTTAGAGCATTGAAGCCAATTACAGAGACAGAGCAGAGGAATGAGCTCTTAACTCGGGACCTAATCAATACAGACATTGGCAATATGTCAGATCTAGAGTTCAGAATGATGATTCTCAAGGTTGTAGATAATAGAGAAATCCTGTCTGGAGAAATCAAAGCCTTTTCTGGAGAGATAAAAGAAATAAAATCTAACCAAGCTGAAACTGAGAAAGCTATTAATGAGGTGCAATAAAAAATGGAGGCTCTTACTGCCAGGATAAATGATGCAGAAGAGAGAATTAGTGATATAAAAAACCAAATGACTGAGAATAAACAAGCTGAGCAAAAGAGAGAGAAATAACTACTGGACCACGAGGGGAGAATTTGAGAGATAAGTGATACCATAAGATGAAACAATATTAGAATAATTGGGATTCCAGAAGAAGAAGAAAGAGAGAGAGGAGCAGAAGGTATATGGGAGAGAATTATTGTAGAGAATTTCCCGAATATGGCAAAAGGAACAAGCATCAAAATCAAAATCCAAGAGGCACAGAGAACCCCTCTCAAAATAACAATAGGTCCACACCCCGTCATCTGATAGTAAAATTTACAAGTCTTAGTGACAAAGAGAAAATCCTGAAGGCCCGGGACAAGAAGTCTGTAACTTACAATGGTAAAAATATTAGATAGGCAGTGGACTTATCCACAGAGACCTGGAAGGCCAGAAAGAACTGGCATGATATATTCAGAGCACTAAATGAGAAAAATATGCAGCCAAGAATACTATATCCAGCTAGGCTATCATTGAAAATAGGAGGAGAGAAAAAAAGCTTCCAGGACAAACAAAAACAAAGAATTTGTAAACACCAAACCAGTTCTACTTATCAGAAACAAAAGAGAAAGAACCCAAATAAATTAAATCATGAATGAAAGAGGAGAGATCACAACCAACACCAAAGAAATACAAACAATTATAAAAATATATTATGAGCAAATATACGCCAGCAAATTTGAAATATTGAAAGGGGTCCTCTAAGCAAAGAGAGACCCTAAAATTAGTAGATCAGAAAGGAACAGAGACAATATACAGTAATAGTCACCTTACAGGCAATACAATGGCACTAAATTCATATCTCTCAATAGTTACCCTGAATGTAAATGTGCTAAATGCCCCCAATCAAAAGACACAGGGCATCAGAATGGATAAAAAAATAAAACCCATCAATATGCTGTGTACAAGAAAGTCATTTTAGAACCAAAGTCTCCTCCAGATTTAAAGTGAGGGGGTTGAAAACAATTTACCATGCTAATGGACATCGAGGAAAGCTGGGGTGGCAATCCTTATATCAGATCCATTAGATTTTAAGCCAAAGAGTATAATAAGAGATGAGGAAGGACACTATATCATACTCAAAGGGTCTGTCCAACAGGAAGAGCTAACAATTTTAGAAATTTTTTTTTATTTCCTTGACAGAGAAATCACAAGTAGGCAGAGAGGCAGACAGAGAGAGAGGGGAAAGCAGGCTCATTGCTGAGGAGAGAACCTGGTGTGGGGCTAGATCCCAGGGCTGTGAGGCTATGACCTGAGCCAAAAGCAGAGGCTTAACCCACTGAGTCACCCAGGCACCCTGAATATCTAACAATTTTAAAAATCTATGCTCCTAACATGGGAGCAGCCAACTATATAAACCAATTAATAATGAAATCAAAGAAACACATCCACAATAATATAATAATAGTAGAGGATTTTAACACTCCCCTACTGAAATGGATAAATCATCCAAGCAAAAGATCAACAAGGAAATAAAGGCCTTAAATGACAAACTGGAACAGATGGACATCACATATATGTTCAGAACATTCCATCCCAAAGCAACAGAATACACATTCTTCTCTAGTGCACATGGAACCTTCTCCAGAATAGATCACATCCTGGGTCCTAAATCAGGTCTCAACCGGTATCAAAAGATTGGAATCATTCCCTGCATATTTTCAGAACACAATGCTCTGAAGCTAGAACTCAATCACAAGAGGAAATTTGGAAAGAACCCAAATGCATGGAGGCAAAAGAGCATCCTTCTAAAGAATGAATGGGTCAACCATAAAATTAAAGAATTGAAAAGATCCATGGAAACAAATGATAATGAAAACACAACACTTCAAAATCTGTGGGACTCAGCAAAGGCAGTCCTGAGAGGAAAATATATAGCAATACAAGCCTTTTTCAAGAAACAAGAAAGGTCTCAAATACACAACCTAACCCTACATCTAAAGAAGATGGAGAAAGAACAACAAAGAAAGCCTAACCCCAACAGAAGAAGAGAAATAATAAATATCAGAGCATAAGTCAATGAAATAGAAACAAACAAACAACAAAACAATAGAATAAAACAATGAAACTAGGAGTTGGTTCCTTGAAAGAATTAATAAAGTTGGGACACTGGGTGGCTCAGTGGGTTAAAGCCTCTCCCTTCAGTTCAGGTCATGATCCCAGGGTCCTGGGATCGAGACCCGCACCAGGCTTTCTGCTCAGCAGGGAGCCTGCTTCCCTTCCTCTCTCTCTGCCTGCCTCTCTGGCTATTTGTGATCTCTGTCTGTCAAGTAAATAAATAAAAGCTTTTAAAAAAGAATTAATAAGATTGATAAACCTCTGGCCAGACTTATCAGAAACAAAAGAGAAAGAACCCAAATAAATTAAATCATGAATGAAAGAGGAGAGATCACAACCAACACCAAAGAAATACAAACAATTATAAGAATATATTATGAGCAAATATACACCAACAAATTTGATAATCTGGAAGAAATCGATGCATTCCTAGAGACATATCAACTACCACAACTGAACCAGGAAGAAATAGAAAACCTGAATTGACCCATAACCAGTAAGGAGATTGAAGCAGTCATCAAAAATCTCCCAACAAACAAGAGCCCAAGGCTAGACGGCTTCCCAGCGTAATTCTACCAAACATTTAAAGAAGAATTAATTCCTATTCTCCTAAAACTGTTCCAAAAAATAGAAATGGAATGAAAACTTCCAAACTCATTTTATGAGGCCAGCATTACCTTGATCCCCAAACCAGACAAAGATCCCATCAAAAAAGAGAATTACAGGGACACCTGGGTGGCTCAGTGGGTTAAAGCTTCTGCCTTCGGCTCAGATCATGATCTCGGGGTCCTGGGATCGAGCCCCACATCAGGCTCTCTGCTCAGCAGGGAGCCTGTTTCCCCCTCTCTCTCTGCCTGCCTCTCTGCCTACTTGTGATTTTTGTCAAATAAACAAATAAAATATTTTAAAAAAGAGAATTACAAACCAATATCCTTGATGAACACAGATGCAAAAATTCTCACCAAAATACTGGCCAATAGGATCCAACAGTATATTAAAAGGATTATTCACCATGACCTAGTGGGATTTATTCCTGGGCTGCAAGGTTGGTTTGACATCTGCAAATCAATAAATGTGATACAGTACATTACTAAAAGAAAGAACAAGAACCATATGTTACTCTCAGTAGATGCTGAAAAAAACATTTGACAAAGTACAGCATCATTTACTGATCAAAATTCTTCAGAGTGTAGGGATAGAGGGCACGTACTTCAATATCATCAAAGCCATCTATGAAAAATATACCGTGAATATCATTCTCAATGGAGAAAACCTGAGAGCTTTTCTGCTAAGGTCAGGAACATTTCAGGGATGTCCATTATCACCACTGCTATTCAGCATAGTACTAGAAGTCCTAGCCTTAGCAATCAGGCAATAAAAAGAAATTGAAGGCATCCAAATTGCAAAGAAGCAGTTGACTATCACACTTCACAGATGATATGATACTATATGTGGAAAACCCAAAAGGCTCCACTCCAAATCTGCTAGACCTTGTGCAAGAATTCAGTTACGTGTCAGGATATAAAATCAATGCGCAGAAATCAGTTGCATGCCTTTACACCAACAACAGGGCAGTAGAAAGTGAAATTTAGGAGTCAATCATGTTTACAGTTGCACCCAAAACCATAAGATACCTAGGAATAAACCTAACAAAAGAGGCAAAGAATCTATACTCAGAAAACTATAAAGTACTCATGAAAGAAACTGAGACAAAGAAATGGAAAAAGGTCCCATGCTCATGGATTGGAAAAACAAATATTGTGAAAATGTCTATGTTACGTAAAGCAATCTACACATTTAATGCAACCCCTATCAAAATCCCAATCATTTTGTTCAAAGAAATGGAACAAATAATCCTAAAATTTATATGGAACCAGAAAAGACCTCGAATAGCCCGAGGAATATGGGGGAAAAAAGGCAAATTTGGTGGCATCACAATTCCAGACTTCAAGCTCTATTATGAAGCTGTCATCACCAAGACAGTAAGGTACTGGCACAAAAACAGACACATAGATCAGTGGAACAGTATAGAGAGCCCAGAAATAGACCCTCAACTCTATGGTCAACTAATCTTCAACAAAGCAGGAAAGAACATCCAATGGATAAAAGACAGCCTCTTCAACAGCTGCTGTTGGGAAAATTGGACAGCCCCATGCAGAAAAATGAAATTGGACCATTTCCTTATACCACACACGAAAATAGACTCAAAATGGATGAAGGACCTCAATGTGAGAAAGGAATCCATCAAATTCTTTGAGGAGAATACAGGCAGCAACCTCTTCGACCTCAGGCACAGCAACTTCTTCCTAGGAACATTGCCAAAGGCAAGGGAAGCAAGGACAAAAAGGAACTATTACGACTTCATCAAGATCAAAAGCTTTTGCACAGCAAAGGAAACAGTTGACAAAACCAAAAGACAACTGACAGAATGGGAGAAAATATTTGTGAATGACATATCAGACGAAGGGCTAGTATCCAAAATCTATAAAGGGCAACGCAAACTCAACACCTGAAGAACAAATAATCAAATCAAGAAATGGGCAGAGGACATGAATAGACATTTCTGCAAAGAAGACATCCAGATGGGTAACAAACAAATGAAAAAGTGCTCCACATCACACGGCATCATGAGATACATCCTCAGACCATTCAGAATGGCTAAAATTAACAAGTCAGGAAATGACAGACGCTGATGAGGATGCGGAGAAAGGGAAACCCTCCTACACTGTTGGTAGTAATGCAAACTGGTGCAACCACTCTGGAAAACATCATGGAGTTTGCTCAAAAAGTTGAAAATAGAGCTACTCTGTGCCCCAGCAATGGCACTATTGGGTATTTATCCTAAATATACGAATGTAGTGATCCAAAAGGGCACATGCACCCAAAAGTTTATAGCAGCAATGTCCACAATAGCCAAACTATGGAAAGAACCTAGACGTCCATCAACAGATGAATGGATAAAGATGTGGTGTATACACACACACACACACATATATACACAATGGAATACTATGCAGCCATCAAAAATGCAATCTTGCCTTTTGTGACTACATGGATGGAACTAGAGAGTATTATGCTTAGTGAAATAAGTCAATCAGAGAAAGACAATTATGATATGATCCCCCGATATGAGGAAGTTTGGGGGGCAGGAAAAGAATAAATGAAAGAAGATGGGATCAGGAGGGAGACAAATCATAAGAGACCCTTAATCTATGACTGAGTCACCCAGGTGCCCCAAGAGACTCTTAATATCACAAAACAAACTGAGCGTTGCTCAGGGGTGGGGGGTTGGAGGGAAGGTTATGGACATTGGCGAAGGTATGTGATATGGTGAGTGCTGTGAAGTGTGTACACCTGGCGATTCACAGACCTGTACCCCTGCGGCTAAAAATACATTATACATTAATTAAAAATTAAAATTATAAAAAATGTAGATTATATGATGTCCACATAAGCTATTCATTTAAACGGAGAAGTCCATCACACAGTTTTACTTCTATATCTTGTAATTTTCTAGAAAAATGAATCTCAAAATAATTCTTAGTGAGCACTAATTCTTACTAATCATGACATGAGAATGCAAATTCTTTTACTAATCTACATGTAAATGGATGTCCTAAATGGAGACTGATTTTACCTGGTATTTCAGACAAAATTCTCAGTTTTAAGCAAAAGAAATTGACTGGCTATTTAGGTAAAGATGACTCATCCAGAGAATGCCAGGTTCCCAAAATCAATGGAAGGTTGGAGATGCAGTCCTGGAAAACAATGAGAAAATTAGATCTAAGGCATCACTGGGAGGCCTAGAAAATTCATAGAGCAGAACACATGGGTCAGCATACCAAGACTTCCATGACAATGAAAGAACTTACACCGTCCTACACATCAAGTTCAAAGTCTCAAGAATATCCAGTTGGCTAAGTCTTAGATGGCTGCCTAGCTCATGTGTCCACCTACATGTCTGCTCTGGGTCAGAAAATCTGAGGTGTTCTCTTTGTACATAGGACCTCCTCCACCAAGACACCTATACAGGATAAGAAATACCCCACCCCTAAAAAAATGGAGTGTATTATTGGAGGAAGGGAAGTTGAATGCTGAGTAGCTAAAATAACAATAAGGAGTAAATAATAACAAAGAAAATAACAAGGTGAATCATCATTTAGGAATCACTTGACATAAATTAACATATGCCCTGAATATGAAAATGAACCACCCATTGGGTTGATCTGTAATTAAGATCTTGCATTTTATTAAGATGATTTGAAGACATCATTTACTGCTTTCAGTTAATCTTTAAGGAAGACTTAGAGCTGATAGATTTTTTTTCCAGATGTTAACTGGGAAACTCCTGATACTACTTAAACATAGGATATGTGTCAATTAGGCAATTATTAAAATCATCTTAGTGAATAACTGGAAAGAATTGAATCCTATTTTTTCTGTTTAACCAAAATTGAATAATTCAAATACCACAGAGAACATTACTAGGTACTTCCCTTTATATTATCCTTCTTTCTATGTCTTCATGTTCCTTCTTTTCTCTAAACTGATGTCCCCTCCATGAGACACACTTTCATCACGTCTCAAAGTTCTTCTGAGTAATGGTTTTGATCCAATCAGTAGACTTCACTGAGTCCCTACTCTGTGCTAGTTTAC
Source organism: Meles meles (assembly GCF_922984935.1). NCBI lineage: Eukaryota > Metazoa > Chordata > Mammalia > Carnivora > Mustelidae > Meles > Meles meles. The sequence continues at coordinate 30,721,544 of NC_060081.1, forward strand.
GCCCAGAACTGAAGTTACAAATAGAACGAGGACACAGTCTTGATCCTCAGAAAAGTCACAGTCTAGCTGAGAAGTCAGACATAGGCCTGAGCTCAGAGAGCTCACAGTCTAATGCAGGAGATGGATACCTAAGTAGATAATAATAATTAACAATAGTGATACAGGCAGGACATTATGGGAAATACCAGGAAGGACTGGGCAGTATAGATGAGGGGAGGATCAGAGAAGGCTCACTGGAGGAGGTGGCATCTGAACTGGGGAAAAGATCTCAACACACCACAGGCAGGGCAAGGAAGAAAATGCAATGGACTGTGTAAAGGTCACCAGAAGCAGTCTGGTTTTGTGTGGTTTCCCCTCAGATTTGTGGTTGTGGTTGTACTTAGTGTAATGTAGAGATTGCAGAAATATGTATATGTTCTTGTAACCTTATACAAACAGAGGGCCAAGTGATAGTAAAATGTGATGATGCCAAAGCTGGAAGAGACTCTGGATGAGGGCAAAAGCAGAGGGTCTGAATCCCAGTCCTTCCCCCTTACTAGCTGTGTAATCTTAAGTGGGTGACTCAGTTCTCCAAGCCTCAGTTTTCTTCATCTATCAAATGGAGAGAAACTCACATTAGGCTATTCATTCTTTTTTTTTTCTTTTTCATTCTTCATTTTATTTATTTTCTCAGTGTAACAGTATTCATTCTTTTTGCACAACACCCAGTGCTCCATGCAAAACGTGCCGTCCCCATTACCCACCACCTGTTCCCCCAACCTCCCACCCCTGACCCTTCAAAACCCTCAGGTTGTTTTTCAGAGTCCATAGTCTCTTATGGTTCACCTCCCCTCCCCAATGTCCATAGCCCGCTCCCCCTCTCCCAATCCCACCTCCCCCCAGCAACCCCCAGTTTGTTTTGTGAGATTAAGAGTCATTTATGGTTTGTCTCCCTCCCAATCCCATCCTGTTTCATTTACTCTTCTCCTATCCCCCTACCCCCCCATGTTGCTTCTCCATGTCCTCATATCAGGGAGATCATACGATAGTTGTCTTTCTCCGATTGACTTATTTCACTAAGCATGATACGCTCTCGTTCCATCCACGTCGTCGCAAATGGCATGATTTCATTTCTTTTGATGGCTGCATAGTATTCCATTGTGTATATATACCACATCTTCTTTATCCATTCATCTGTTGATGGACATCTAGGTTCTTTCCATAGTCTGGCTATTGTAGACATTGCTGCTATAAACATTCGGGTACACGTGCCCCTTCGGATCACTATGTTTGTATCTTTAGGATAAATACCCAGTAGTGCAATTGCTGGGTCATAGGGTAGTTCTATTTTCAACCTTTTGAGGAACTTCCATGCTGTTTTCCAGAGTGGTTGCACCAGCTTGCATTCCCACCAACAGTGGAGGAGGGTTCCCCTTTCTCCACATCCTCTCCAGCATCTGTCATTTCCTGACTTGTTAATTTTAGCCATTTTGACTGGTGTGAGGTGATATCTCATTGTGGTTTTGATTTGTATTTCCCTGATGCCGAGTGACGTGGAGCACTTTTTCATGTGTCTGTTGGCCACCTGGATGTCTTCTTTGCAGAAATGTCTGTTCATGTCCTCTGCCCATTTCTTTTTTTTTTTTATTTGTTTATTTACAGCATAACAGTGTTCATTGTTTTGGCATCACACCCAGTGCTCCATGCAGTACGTGCCCTCCTCATTACCCACCACCTGGTCCCTCAACCTCCCAACCCCCCCACTCCCCCGCCGCCCCTTCATAACCCTCTAGTTGTTTTTCAGAGTCCATAGTCTCTCATGGTTCATCTCCCCTTCCAGTTTCCCTCAACTCCCTCTCCTCTCCATCTCCCCATGTCCTCCATGTTATTTGTTATGCTCCACAAATAAGTGAGACCTTATGATACTTGACTCTCTCTGCTTGACTTATTTCGCTCAGCATTTCTTCCAGTCCCGTCCATGTTGCTACAAAGTTGGGTATTCGTCCTTTCTGATGGAGGCATAATACTCCATTGTGTATATGGACCACATCTTCCTTATCCATTCATCCGTTGAAGGGCATCTTGGTTCTTTCCACAGTTTGGCGACCGTAGCCATTGCTGCAATAAACATTGGGGTACAGATGGCCCTTCTTTTCACTACATCTGTATCTTTGGGGTAAATACCCAGCAGTGCAATTGCAGGGTCATAGGGAAGCTCTATTTTTAATTTCTTCAGGAATCTCCACACTGTTCTCCAAAGTGGCTGCACTAACTTGCATTCCCACCAACAGTGTAAGAGGGTTCCTCTTTCTCCACATCCTTTCCAACACACGTTGTTTCCTGTCTTGCTAATTTTGGCCATTCTAACTGGTGTCAGGTGGTATCTCAATGTGGTTTTAATTTGAATCTCCCTGATGGCTCTGCCCATTTCTTGATTGGATTGTTTGTTCTTTGGGTGTTGAGTTTGCTAAGTTCCTTATAGATTTTGGATACTAGCCCTTTATCTGATATGTCGTTTGCAAATATCTTCTCCCATTCTGTCAGTTGTCTTTTGGTTTTGTGAACTGTTTCCTTTGCTGTGCAAAAGCTTTTGATCTTGATGAAATCCCAATAGTTCATTTTTGCCCTTGCTTCCCTTGCCTTTGCCGTTGTTCCTAGGAAGATGTTGCTGCAGCTGAGGTCGAAGAGGTTGCTGCCTGCATTCTCCTCAAGGATTTTGATGGATTCCTTTCTCACATTGAGGTCCTTCATCCATTTGGAGTCTATTTTTGTGTGTGGTGTAAGGAAGTGGTCCAATTTCATTTTTCTGCATGTGGCTGTCCAATTTTCCCAGCACCATTTATTGAAGAGGCTGTCTTTTTTCCATTGGACATTCTTTCCTGCTTTGTCGAAGATTAGTTGACCATAGAGTTGAGGGTCGATTTCTGGGCTCTCTATTCTGTTCCACTGATCTATGTGTCTGTTTTTGTGCCAGTACCATGCTGTCTTGATGATGACAGCTTTGTAATAGAGCTTGAAGTCCGGAATTGTGATGCCACCAACTTTGGCTTTGTTCTTCAATATTCCTTTGGCTATTCGAGGTCTTTTCTGGTTCCATATAAATTTTAGGATTATTTGTTCCATTTCTTTGAAAAAAATGGATGGTATTTTGATAGGGATTGCATTAAATGTGTAGATTGCTTTAGGTAGCATAGACATTTTCACAATATTTATTCTTCCAATCCAGGAGCATGGAACATTTTTCCATTTTTTTGTGTCTTCCTCAATTTCTTTCATGAGTACATTATAATTTTCTGTGTATAGATTCTTAGTCTCTTTGCTTAGGTTTATTCCTAGGTATCTTATAGTTTTGGGTACAATTGTAAATGGGAGAATAAAAAAGAAAAAAAAAAAGAAAGAAAAAATTTAAAAAATAAAACAAATAAAAAATATAAAAAAAGAAAGAAAAAATATATATATTTAGACGAACTAGTCAAAAAATGTTAAAAAAGAAAAGGGTAAAAGTTTAAAAAAAATTTAGCAGAAGAAGAAAAACAAAAAAAAAAAAATTGAAGTAGCCGCAAGACTAAAGAATCATGGGGAGAAAGCCATGAGTTCCGTGCTTTGCTTTCTCCTCCTCTGGAATTGCTCTGCTGTCTTAGGAATTGAATCTGCTTTCTCCTTGATAGATGAACTTCGTCCTGGCTGGATATTTTGTTGATCTTCTGGGGGAGGGGCCTGTTGTAGTGACTCTCGAGTGTCTTTGCCCGAGGCGGGATTGCACCACCCTTACCGGCGGCCGGACTAAGTAATCGGCTCGGGTTCGCTTTTGGGAGCTTCTGTTCCCTGAACGCTTTCCGTAGAGTTCCGGAGGACGGGAATGAAAATGGCGGCCTCCCAGTCTCCGGCCCGGAGGAGCCGAGAGCCTGGGGCCCCACTCCTCAGTGCGCCCCCAGAGGACAGCACCCAATCACTCCCGTATCCCCAGCCTCTAGCCGCGCTCTGAGCTCACCCAGCCCGCGACCAGTTCAAGGTAACCCCGAGCTGAGAGTTTAGTCCTCGGCTCTGTCTCTCCAGCCGGCTTCTCCGTTCTAATACCTGCGAGCTCTCCGACACTCCGACACCCCCGATCCTTCTGTGACCCTGCGGGGCCTGGGGCCACGCTGGCCCCGCGTGGGCTTCACCCCGGTTTAGCACCTGGAGCAATGTCCCTCAGTGGAACAGACTTTTAAAAGTCCTGATTTTGTGCTCCATTGCTCCACCGCTTGCCAGGAGCCGGCCCCTCCCCCCGCGGTCTATCTTCCCGTCGTTTTAGATTCACTTCTCCGCCAGTCCTACCTTTCAGAAAGTGGTTGATTTTCTGTTTCTAGAGTTGCTGTTCTTCTTCTCTTCGCTCTCCCGTTGGATTTGTAGGTGTTTGCAATGTTTAGATAAGCTATCGAGCTGATCTCCTGCTACCTGATGTAGTCTCAGGCTGCTACTTCTCCACCATCTTGACTCCTCCCTAGGCTATTCATTCTAAGGAGTAAATGAGTAGAGAAAGGATTGAACACAATGCTTGCTACAAAAATATTGTTCATTGACTACTATTTTGTTTTTCTCTACTCCTCCACTTCCAGAAAATACAAACATGGCAATTTCTTCTTGCTAAGATTGTAAACACTTGATTTCTCCATGTGTCACCTAGGAGGGATTGATACAGCTGAGTTTCTCATGGTTTTACCTAATTGAATCTGAACGCCATCAGAATAGGTCAAAGCAATATCCAAGAACCATTTATTTCACACATTGGTGACATGTACTCTTCAGTAACAGGGGGCATATTCACGGATGCTGCCATCACACCAGGTTAGATATTGCTCCTTTCTGAATTGTCAGTGATACTGGATTAGGAATGTTAGCTAAGGGAAAAGACATAACATGTGACTCAGCAGTTTGTTTTGGGCATATTTTGCTTCCTCTGATTTCTGTGAGACCAAACCCATGAAGAGTTGTTTATGGGTCCTTTTCAAAAGTTAAAGTCACAGTTCAGATTATTATAAATCAGGTTATAATAAATCAAATTAATAATTCTGCTATAACAATCATAAAACAACAAAGTAACACCCCACAGTGTAAAAGGTTTGGTTTAAATAACCTATCCAAAAGATGCCAATTGAGGTTTTTCTCCAGCACTTCCATGTTCATTTTTAAATCAAATAATAAGCCTTTTTACTGAGCCTCTTCACAATTCAAGGTTCTTCTCACTCATTCATTGATTCAAAAAGCATTAACTGAGTTTCTCTTGCTGGGCACTTATTCTAGTCACTGAATAGGTAGAAATTTAAAAAAAAAGACAAAATCCTTGTTCCTGATTTGCTGTCTGGTTGGGTAAACTATCTGAAGATGACACCTTACAAAATAATGTTGAAGCTGTTTTTATTTTTGACTTTCAGAAAGTATTAAGAAAAGCCCCTCCTTTCCTTTGCATTTGTATAATTCTGCCCCACTCCACCTCAGCCCTGGTTGTGAGATTGCCTACTGTAGGTGCAGGCTAAATAATTCCACTGGATTGTCAAAGGTTACCAGCAAGGAAATTCTGGAGTCTTAGAATGTCTTGAGAGTAAAATGGGACTGACAGAAGTATTCCCTCAGAATAAAATGGAAAAATAAGAATCAAAGTCAGTTAGTAAGTGGTTGTCAACAGCACTGGAGATGGAAAGACCAACCTGAATCTGACATGCTAGTGCTGGAGGCATTAGGGTGACTGGACAATGCCATCTCATCCCAGTACCGTTTTGCAAAGCAATTTTGTGCACCTTCTTCCATTTAGTCCTCACCACAGCCCATCAATCTGGGGTTCTTATCCCCATTTCACCTAGACTAAGAGAAGTTGTGTGGCTGCCCTAGGCTATCCAGCTCGTAAAAAGCAGGTCAAAAGGACAAATCAGAGGGACTTAGATCAGCAGAGCTCAGGAATTAAATAAATAACTTGGTTGGCCTCTTGGCAGCTGGAGATCAAGATAGACCAGCTCAAAAAAAGTGGGATAGACTCAAGAAGGAGAATGTAAAGACTTGCCTGGGAACTGAAACCTACCAAGACTTTAGACTCAAACCAGAGGCTACTTTAAAGTTCATCCAGACAAACTTTAGAATCTGGTCACTTCTCCAAATCTCTAAAGTTAATTAATAGATCAGCTAGGTAAGAAGTTCCAGTGTCTTGACTCCTAGGCCAATGCTCAACTTCACCACATTATTTGCTGGATAGAAAGGTCAGTGGAAGTTTAACTTTTAGTAAAAACTTGAAGGAGTCTGGAATTATCTTTGATGATGGTTGTTCCCAATGAACCATACTCCCAGTGTTCACATACCCCTGCATTTTTCCTTTCCTTTTGAATCTAAGCTGATTCTGTGATCTTCTTTAACCCATTAACCATAGAGGAAGTGACAGGGTACCAGTTTCCATACTAAGGCTTAGAAGGGCCTGGCAGCTTTCTTTTTTGCACACTGGAAGAAGACAGTCACTGTGGAAGAAGTTTGACTATTTGGAGACTGTCCCCCTGAGAGATACCTAATCTAGCCATATGGAGAGACCACACAGAGGGGAACTGAGGCCCCTGGCTAACAGCCTCAGCTGAGCTTTGAGCCAACAGTTAACACCACCTTCCCAGCCATGAGAGTGGGACCATCTTGCAAGTGCACCCTTGAGTCCAGGTCAAAACTATCAGCCATGTAGAGCAGAGTTGAATTGTCTCAGCCAAGCCTTACCCAAATTACAGGATTGTGAACAGATAAACAGAAAGGTTATTGGAGTGAGCCACCAAGTTTGGAGATGATTTGTTACATACCAGGAAGTAGCTACAACAGTGAAGGTATGTGCTGGTGGCTCCAAGAATCTGGAACTACCAAATTTGGAAGACTTATCTCCTTAGTTGGACAGAGCCACACACTGCCTCCACTGGCTTATCTCTAACATCCTTCTGGTTCTAAAGTTCTTTGAGCTTGTGACTCCCTATGACTCTTCCCTATGACTCTAAACAATCCTAGTGTCTGCATAATAAAGAGATTGTTGCCCCCAAAAGGTGACTGGCCTGACAGAGATTGCCTTTCTCAACAAAGGTTAGAAATGTAGGTGACAAGAAGGGAGGGAGACTGGTCTTCTAGAGGTAGAGGGATATAGAAGAAGTTCCAAGAATTTGGGTGCTGGCAACAAGGAGATAAAGCTCAGAGTCTGTCTCCATAAAAGACATTTGGGAACATTTACAGATTAATTAACCAAACATCCATAGAAAAAGCACTGTGCAAGCCTGAGATAGTCAGGTCAACAGAAATTGACTTGAGAAAGTAACTTTTGATTCATTCAGTATTAGAGGAAGCACTTTAAAAACTACTGGACCTGTAACTAGTTCCTGGCAGCTGGTGAGCAGGCAGAAACATAGATGAAGTCTCCAGAAGAGTTTGGAAGAGCATATATCAATTATATCTACCACTAAAATGTTGTGTGGCAATCAACCACAGAACTGTAGTGGCATACACCAATAAACATTTATTCAGCTCATGAGTCTGTGGGGTTCATCCGATCTGGGTCAGTGTTGGCTGCTCTTCACTGAGATCACTTATCTTGGAGTTCACAGCTTTTGGCTGCTCTAGGGTGACCTTTGTTGGGACAATGGTGGTAACTCTTGTCTGGTCCATAGGTTTCTCATCCTTCCCCTGGGACCAGGAGACTTGCCTGGGCAGGTCCTTCTTGAGGTGATACCACAGGGCAGAAGTGAGGAAACCCAACTGCACAAACAGTTTTAAGGCTGCTGGACACATTTGCTATTATCCTATTGGCCAAAACATCTCACAAGGCTGAGGCAAAAGCCAGAGTCAGAAAGCAAAATGAATGGATAGAGATGTTAAGAATGATGACGATTAATCCGTCTAGTGCAGAAATTCTTTTGTAAAGATCAACCTTGATTATGGAAAGAGTAGCTTTTGGAAGGACTTCTCAGAACATCCATGTGATTAGGCAGCGTGATTAGCCCCTGAGGAACTGAAGCTAAGGAAACCTTCCTCTTCAACAAGCAGTGACTGCTATCTTCAGTCCTTTTGTGGCATTGTTGCAAGCACACTATGAAGGCATACACACACAAGTTGTGTCTTTCCCCAATGTCTGCTTCCTTCAGTCATAAAGCAAGATTAACAAATGAAAAAGCATGCACAAGATTCCAAACTCAATGGCATTTCATCACATATGTTAACTTGGTGTCTTACACATCACAAAAAGCAAAGACAAGACAAGTCACACAATAAAGAAGACAGAATGGGGGGGGTGGGAAATGAATGCACCAAACACAAAGTCAGTCTGTGAGTGTGCAGTTGAAGTAAGGCCTTGGCCTGGTCTCGGTCAAATATGGGCACATGCTGCTTATTATGTTCAGGCAGTGGAAGATCCCTGTTATGCTCAGCAATCAATAGGGCAGAGTGTTTGGCAGCAGCTGCCTTTGGGATGTGGTCAGATGTGAAAGGGTCAGCATCTAGATAGTCAGTTTGCTGCAAAAAAAATTCTCCTTTTTTAAAGGGATTGAATGATTCTAGGGAATTTTTAGATGACCTCTGGTTCTGCTGGTATCAGTTCAGGGTGTCGCCAGCTGATGCCAGTTTTGGCGATATGTGGTCTTGGCTGAAATGCTGGCATCACTGCCTGACAGAAGTGACTGCTTGAATTAAGTGACACCATCTTGCTCTGTACACACTTTAAAGAAATTAATATTTCTGCCTGGTTATTTGCATGACTACCTTGTGGTGAACATCCTTCAATATCCCCTGCCTTTCAGAGAGCACACAGAGATCACTGGACTTTGGAGTCTGGAGATGGAGGCTGTCCCAAGGGTGGGGAATAAATGTGGTGATGGCGGTGATACTAGTAGTTTTTACAAGTCTATGTTACAAGACCCAAGTGGGTTATTGGGAAGGTATTGCTGAGGTGAGATCAGTGCAATAGACATAGTTATATTACACTTACCCTACTACAAAATAAAAGGAACTTGGCAGCAATGTCCACAAAAGCCAAACTATGGAGAGTGCCGAGATGCCCTTCAACAGATGAATGGATAGAAGATGTGGTCCATATATACAATGGCATATTACTCTGCCATCAGAAAGGATGAATACCAGAAAGGATGGTACTGTAGGAGATCATGCTGAGTGAAATAAGTCAAGCAGAGAAAGGCAATTATCATATGGTTTCACTTTTTTGTGGAACATAAGGATTAACAATTAACATGAAGGACATTAGGAGAAGCAACAGAAAAATGAATTGAGGAGAATTGGAGGGGGAGACAAACCATCAGAGACTATGGACTCTGAGAAACAAACTGAGGGTTTTAGAGGGGAGGGGAGTAGGGGATGGGTTGAATCCATGACTAGTGTTAAGAATGGCAGGTATTTGGGGAGACAAGATGGCGGGGAACTAGGAGGATGCGCCATTTCAACCTGTACCCTAAAGTGAGCTGATTACCTACCAAATAAGTCTGATCATCCATGAAATCAGCCTGAGATTAGAATTGTACTCTTCTGGATCTCTATGGGGGCAGAAGATGCCAGTGGGCAGGAAAAGTGGAGTGCGAACATCGGACTGATATGGAAGATAAACAAAAGGGGGAGGGAGCCACCAGAAGCTACCCATTGGGAAGTAATACCCCAATACAAGAGTGCCCTGCCACTGGAGACCAGCATTAACTTGGAGTCTGGTTGAAAGCGCTCAAAAAAGAACAAAGGATTGTGGGGAGAAATTGTGGGAATTGGGACAGTTGGGGACAGGGGCTTAAGTCCCTGGACCCAGGGCAGCCACCCCTGGTGCTGAGCCAGAGAGAGTGTGGTGAAGAAACCAGGTCTTGGTCCCTGAGCCCTGAGCATGCCAGAGAGCATGTGGGTGAGGGGCTGGGAGCTTTGCCAGCCAGCAGAACCACAGCCTTTCACACTCTCCAGGCACAAGCTGCACTGTGCTATCAGAGTCTGAGTCACATCCCACACCTCCCCCTGAGAGAGGTGCCTGTAGTCTCCAGCTGGCAGAACCACAGCCTTTTGCACTCTCCATGCATACAGGCCACGTGACCCCACGCCCTCCCCTGAGAGAGGTGTGCACAGGCACCAGCCTGGCGCTCTTGGACCCGGGAAGTCTGAGCACTCCCAGCCTGGGCCAGCAGGAAAATCTCAGTGTGCTAACACTGCTTGGGACCTCTCTGGTGGTCTGGAGCTGCCCAGACAGCCGCCTCTGTCATGGTGTTGGGTACAAGAAGAAGTTCCTGTTTCCCTAGGGACCGCAACTCGGAACATGCTCTGCCAGTGGCCAAGGGGGAATTTATGTGCTCTGGAGTACCCAGAGGGGAACAGACTGAGGCTTCTCTCTGAGATGGAGGTCTGGGTGCAGTTTGCATTCCTGTAAACCTCCCAAAACCATCAAAAGCTGTCAAGGCGAGAGAAAACAAACAAACAAACAAACCTCCAGAGAACAAAAGCCTGAAAAACCGGTTTCCTGAGAGCCCACCCCCTGGATGGGGGCAGGAGGACTTAACTCAGGGAACACTGCACAAAAAACCCACGTGGCAGGCCCCTCCCCAAGAAAGCCAACCAAAAAAAAAAAAAAAAAAAAAAAAAGACAAGAGAACAACCACCACTACTTTGTAGATACAATTTTTATTTTTGATTCATTCCCACTATTCTGGTTCTTTTTTTATAGATAATATTTTTTTCCATTTTATTTATTTTTTCAGCGTAACAGTATTCATTCTTTTTGCACAACACCCAGTGCTCCATGCAAAACGTGCCCTCCCAATTACCCACCACCTGTTCCCCCAACCTCCCACCCCTGACCCTTCAAAACCCTCAGGTTGCCCCAACCTCCCACCCCTGACCCTTCAAAACCCTCAGGTTGTTTTTCAGAGTCCATAGTCTCTTATGGTTCGCCTCCCCTCCCCAATGTCCATAGCCCGCTCCCCCTCTCCCAATCCCACCTCCCCCCAGCAACCCCCAGTTTGTTTTGTGAGATTAAGAGTCATTTATGGTTTATCTCCCTCCAATCCCATCTTGTTTCATTTATTCTTCTCCTATCCCCCTACCCCCCCATGTTGCTTCTCCATGTCCTCATATCAGGGAGATCATATGATAGTTGTCTTTCTCCGATTGACTTATTTCACTAAGCATGATACGCTCTAGTTCCATCCACGTCGTCGCAAATGGCAAGATTTCATTTCTTTTGATGGCTGCATAGTATTCCATTGTGTATATATACCACATCTTCTTTATCCATTCATCTGTTGATGGACATCTAGGTTCTTTCCATAGTCTGGCTATTGTAGACATTGCTGCTATAAACATTCGGGTACACGTGCCCCTTCGGATCACTATGTTTGTATCTTTAGGGTAAATACCCAGTAGTGCAATTGCTGGGTCATAGGGTAGTTCTATTTTCAACCTTTTGAGGAACTTCCATGCTGTTTTCCAGAGTGGTTGCATCAGCTTGCATTCCCACCAACAGTGGAGGAGGGTTCCCCTTTCTCCACATCCTCTCCAGCATCTGTCATTTCCTGACTTGTTAATTTTAGCTATTCTGACTGGTGTGAGGTGATATCTCATTGTGGTTTTGATTTGTATTTCCCTGATGCCGAGTGACGTGGAGCACTTTTTCATGTGTCTGTTGGCCATCTGGATGTCTTCTTTGCAGAAATGTCTGTTCATGTCCTCTGCCCATTTCTTGATTGGATTGTTTGTTCTTTGGGTGTTGAGTTTGCTAAGTTCCTTATAGATTTTAGATACTAGCCCTTTATCTGATATGTCGTTTGCAAATATCTTCTCCCATTCTGTCAGTTGTCTTTTGGTTTTGTGAACTGTTTCCTTTGCTGTGCAAAAGCTTTTGATCTTGATGAAATCCCAATAGTTCATTTTTGCCCTTGCTTCTCTTGCCTTTGCCGTTGTTCCTAGGAAGATGTTGCTACGGCTGAGGTCGAAGAGGTTGCTGCCTGCATTCTCCTCAAGGATTTTGATGGATTCCTTTCTCACATTGAGGTCCTTCATCCATTTGGAGTCTATTTTCGTGTGTGGTGTAAGGAAGTGGTCCAATTTCATTTTTCTGCATGTGGCTGTCCAATTTTCCCAGCACCATTTATTGAAGAGGCTGTCTTTTTTCCATTGGACATTCTTTCCTGCTTTGTCGAAGATTAGTTGACCATAGAGTTGAGGGTTGATTTCGGGGTTCTCTATTCTGTTCCACTGATCTATGTGTCTGTTTTTGTGCCAGTACCATGCTGTCTTGATGATGACAGCTTTGTAATAGAGCTTGAAGTCCGGAATTGGGATGCCACCAACTTTGGCTTTCTTTTTCAATATTCCTTTGGCTATTCGAGGTCTTTTCTGGTTCCATATAAATTTGAGGATTATTTGTTCCATTTCTTTGAAAAAAATGGATGGTATTTTGATAGGGATTGCATTAAATGTGTAGATTGCTTTAGGTAGCATAGACATTTTCATAATATTTATTCTTCCAATCCAGGAGCATGGAACATTTTTCCATTTTTTTGTGTCTTCCTCAATTTCTTTCATGAGTACTTTATAATTTTCTGTGTATAGATTCTTTGCCTCTTTGGTTAGGTTTATTCCTAGGTATCTTATAGTTTTGGGTACAATTGTAAATGGATTGACTCCTTAATTTCTCTTTCTTCAGTCTTGTTGTTGGTGTACAGAAATGCAACTGATTTCTGTGCATTGATTTTATATCCTGACACTTTACTGAATTCCTGTACAAGTTCTAGCAGTTTTGGAGTGGAGTCTTTTGGGTTTTCCACATATAGTATCATATCATCTGCGAAGAGTGATCGTTTGACTTCTTCTTTAGCAATTTGGATGCCTTTAATTTCTTTTTGTTGTCTGATTGCTGAGGCTAGGACTTCTAGTACTATGTTGAATAGCAGTGGTGATAATGGACATCCCTGCCGTGTTCCTGACCTTAACGGAAAAGCTTTCAGTTTTTCTCCATTGAGAATGATATTTGCGGTGGGTTTTTCATAGATGGCTTTGATAATATTGAGGTATGTGCCCTCTATCCCTACACTTTGAAGAGTTTTGATCAGGAAGGGATGCTGTACTTTGTCAAATGCTTTTTCAGCATCTATTGAGAGTATCATATGGTTCTTGTTCTTTCTTTTATTAATGTGTTCTATCACATTGATTGATTTGAGGATGTTGAACCAACCCTGCAGCCCTGGAATAAATCCCACTTGATCATGGTGAATAATCCTTTTAATGTACTGTTGAATCCTATTGGCTAGTATTTTGGCGAGAATTTTTGCGTCTGTGTTCATCAAGGATATTGGTCTGTGGTTCTCTTTTTTGGTGGGATCCTTGTCTGGTTTTGGGATCAAGGTGATGCTGGCCTCATAAAATGAGTTTGGAAGTTTTCCTTCCATTTCTATTTTTTGGAACAGTTTCAGGAGAATAGGAATGAGTTCTTCTTTAAATGTTTGGTAGAATTCCCCTGGGAAGCCGTCTGGCCCTGTTCTTTTGTTTGTTTGGAGATTTTTGATGACTGTTTCAATCTCCTTACTGGTTATGGGCCTGTTCAGGTTTTCTATTTCTTCCTGGTTCAGTTGTGGTAGTTTATATGTCTCTAGGAATGCATCCATTTCTTCCAGATTGTCCAATTTGTTGGCGTAGAGTTGCTCATAGTATATTCTTATAATTGTCTGTATTTCTTTGGTGTTAGTTGTGATCTCTCCTCTTTCATTCATGATTTTATTGATTTGGGTCCTTTCTCTTTTCTTTTTGATGAGTCTGGCCAGGAGTTTATCAATCTTATTGATTCTTTCAAAGAACCAGCTCTTAGTTTCATTGATTTTTTCTATTGTTTTTTGGTTTCTATTTCATTGATTTCTGCTCTGATCTTTATGATTTCTCTTCTCCTGCTGGGTTTAGGGTTTCTTTCTTGTTCTTTCTTCAGGTCCTTTACGCGTAGGGTTAGGTTGTGTACTTGAGACCTTTCTTGTTTCTTGAGAAAGGCTTGTACCACTATATATTTTCCTCTCAGGAGTGCCTTTGCTGTGTCCCACAGATTTTGAACTGTTGTGTTTTTATTATCATTTGTTTCCATGAATTTTTTCAATTCTTCTTTAATTTCCTGGTTGACCCATTCATTCTTTAGAAGGATGCTGTTTAGTCTCCATGTATTTGGGTTCTTTCCAGCTTTCCTCTTGTGATTGAGTTCTAGCTTCAGAGCATTGTGGTCTGGAAATATTCAGGGAAAAATCCTAATCTTTTGATACCGGTTGAGACCTGATTTATGACCCAGGATGTGATCTATTCTGGAGAAGGTTCCATGTGCACTAGAGAAGAAAGTGTATTCTGTTGCTTTGGGATGAAATGTTCTGAATATATCTGTGATGTCCATCTGGTCCAGTGTGTCATTTAAGGCCTTTATTTCCTTGTTGATCTTTGGCTTGGATGATCTGTCCATTTCAGTGAGGGGAGTGTTAAAGTCCCCTACTATTATTGTATTATTATTGATGTGTTTCTTTGATTTTGTTATTAATTGGTTGATATAGTTGGCTGCTCCCACGTTAGGGGCATAGACATTTAAAATTGTTAGATCTTCTTGTTGGACAGACCCTTTGAGTAGGATATAGTGTCCTTCCTCATCTCTTATTATAGTCTTTGGCTTAAAATCTAATTGATCTGATATAAGGATTGCCACCCCAGCTTTCTTCTGATGCCCATTAGCATGGTAAATTGTTTTCCACCCCCTCACTTTCAATCTGGAGGTGTCTTCGCGTCTAAAATGAGTTTCTTGTAGGCAACATACTGATGGGTTTTGTTTTTTTATCCGTTCTGATACCCTGTGTCTTTTGATTGGGGCATTTAGCCCATTAACATTCAGGGTAACTATTGAGAGATATGAATTTAGTGCCATTATTAGCCTGTAAGGTGACTGTTACTGTATATTGTCTCTGTACCTTTCTGATCTACTACTTTTAGGCTCTCTCTTGGCTTAGAGGACCCCTTTCAATATTTCCTGTAGAGCTGGTTTGGTGTTTGCAAATTCTTTCAGTTTTTGTTTGTCCTGGAAGCTTTTGATCTCTCCTTCTATTTTCAATGATAGCCTAGCTGGGTAGAGTATTCTTGGCTGCATGTTTTTCTCGTTGAGTGCTCTGAATATATCATGCCAGCTCTTTCTGGCCTGCCAGGTCTCTGTGGATAAGTCTGCTGCCAATCTAATATTTTTACCATTGTATGTTACAGACTTCTTTTCTCGGGCTGCTTTCAGGATTTTCTCTTTGTCACTAAGACTTGTAAATTTTACTATTAGGTGACGGGGTGTGGACCTATTCTTGTTGACTTTGAGGGGGGTTCTCTGCATCTCCTGGATTTTGATGCTTGTTCCCTTTGCCATATTAGGGAAATTCTCTCCAGTGATTCTCTCCAATAGACCTTCTGCTCCCCTCTCTGTTTCTTCTTCTTCTGGAATCCCAATTATTCTAATGTTGTTTTGTCTTATGGTGTCACTTATCTCTCGAATTCTCCCCTCATGGTCCAGTAGCTGTTTGTCCCTCTTTTGCTCGGCTTCCTTATTCTCTGTCATTTGGTCTTCTATATCACTTATTCTTTCTTCTGCCTCATTTATCCTAGCAGTGAGAGCCTCCATTTTTGATTGCACCTCATTAATAGCTTTTTTGATTTCAACTTGGTTAGATTTTAGTTCTTTAATTTCTCCAGAAAGGGCTTTAATATCTCCAGAGAGGGTTTCTCTAATATCTTCCATGCCTTTTTCGAGCCCGGCTAGAACGTTCAGAATCGTCATTCTGAACTCTTGATCTGACATACTACCCATGTCTGTGTTGATTAGGTCCCTAGCCTTCGGTACTGTCTCTTGTTCTTTTGTTTGTGGTGATTTTTTCCGCCTTGTCATTTTGTCCAGATAAGAGGACATGAAGGAGCAAATAAACTACTAAAAGGGTGGCAAAGACCCCAGAAAAATGCGCTGTAACCAAATCAGAAGAGACCCCTAATTGTGGGGGGGAGAAAGGGGATAAAAACAAGTTCTGAAAAAACAAAAATAAAAAAAAAAGGAAAATAAAAAAGAAAAACATTTAAAAAATAAAACAAATAAAAAAATATAAAAAAGAAAGAAAAAATATATATATTTAGATGAACTAGTCAAAAAATGTTAAAAAAGAAAAGGGTAAAAGTTTTAAAAAATTTAGCAGAGAAGAAAAAAGAAAAAAGAAAAAAAAATTGAAAAAAGAAAAAAAAAATTGAAGTAGCCGCAAGACTAAAGAATCATGGGGAGAAAGCCATGAGTTCCGTGCTTTGCTTTCTCCTCCTCTGGAATTGCTCTGCTGTCTTAGGAATTGAACCTGCTTTCTCCTTGATAGATGAACTTCGTCCTGGCTGGATATTTTGTTGATCTTCTGGGGGAGGGGCCTGTTGTAGTGACTCTCAAGTGTCTTTGCCCGAGGCGGGATTGCACCGCCCTTACCGGCGGCCGGACTAAGTAATCGGCTCGGATTCGCTTTTGGGAGCTTCTGTTCCCTGAACGCTTTCCATAGAGTTCCAGAGGACGGGAATGAAAATGGCGGCCTCCCAGTCTCCGGCCCAGAGGAGCCAAGAGCCTGGGGCCCCACTCCTCAGTGCGCCCCCAGAGGACAGCACCCAATCACTCCCGTATCCCCAGCCTCTAGCCGCGCTCCGAGCTCATCCAGCCCGCGACCAGTTCAGGGTAACCCCGAGCTGAGAGTTCAGTCCTTGGCTCTGTCTCTGCAGCCAGCTTCTCTGTTCTAATACCTGCGAGCTCTCTGACTCTCTGATACCCCTGATCCTTCTGTGACCCTGCGGGGCCTGGGGCCACGCTGACCCCGCGTGGGCTTCACCCTGGTTTAGCCTCTGGAGCAATGTCCCTCAGTGGAACAGACTTTTAAAAGTCCTGATTTTGTGCTCTGTTCCTCTGCCGCTTGCCGGGAGCCGGCCCCTCCCCCCGCGGTCTATCTTCCCATCGTTTTAGATTCACTTCTCCGCCAGTCCTACCTTTCAGAAAGTGGTTGATTTTCTGTTTCTAGAGTTGCTGTTCTTCTTCTCTTCGCTCTCCCGTTGGATTTGTAGGTGTTTGCAATGTTTAGATAAGCTATTGAGTTGATCTCCTGCTACCTGATGTAGTCTCAGTCTGCTACTTCTCCGCCATCTTGACTCCTCCCCCTGGGCGCTTGTTTCTTAAACCACCTTGTGCTTTCTGACCTTCCCTTGTGCGGAGAAGGGATCATGCCACTTACCTCATCTCGTCTTAACATCCTAAGATAACAACAGATTACCAGGAAGGGCTGCAGATGATAAGACTGTGATCAAATGTCTGTAAAACGATAGAATCTATGTTTTCTGGAGAACAGGGAGGCTCCAGGATGACTGGTTTTTTCCCATTAAAGGAGCTGGACAGCTTAAGGATTGATCTGCAGAGAAGTGTGAGATACGCTTCCATGTGGGGAAAAAAATACACGCTTAAAAGGTTAATGGCTGGTAAACGTCAATTTTCTACAATCCTGGCTAATAAAAATATGTTATGAGACAGAAAACATGCTGCCAAAATTACAGAGGCCTTTGAAATCCATTTGAAGTCTTGGATCCTTTGAAAATGACTGGGGGGGAGGGTGAGAGCTTCAGGTCTTTTCCTTCCTGGTGGAGTGATGGCACCTTTGCGGGAAGGCGCAGCGTCTCCGAAGGGGCGGGGTCTTTCTCTGGGGATTTTTGGTCGAAAAGGAACAGGCGCTCTGCATTCCTAGGCCTGGAGTCGTTGCTTGGGCAGCCCTGTCCACTGCCTTACAGGTGTCCTGTGCTGGTGGGTCTTTGAGATGGCCCTGCGTCGGGGATTTGGGTTCGAAACACTGTAAGCCATGGAGCACTGGGTGTTGTGCAAAAAGAATGAATACTGTTACGCTGAAAAAATTAATAAAAAGGGGAAAAAAAAAAGAACGAAACACTGTAAGCACGGTAGTCCCTAAAAACCTCTGATTTCTTTTTTATTTTTTTTTAAACTTTATTATATTTTTTCAGTGTTCCAAGAAAAACCTCTGGTTTTTTAAACATGATGACGGCGACAGCCTTTTGTGACAGCCCCTAAAATTAGAATGGGCTTGTCTCCGCTCTTTGGGTAGGGATTCCAGCACACAGAGATTCTGGAACTTCCTGGAGTCTCCCGGGGAGAACCTGGGAGACTGGAGACTCAGGGTCTCCTCATCTTAGCCTCTACACATCCCCTGTCTTGTTTGCTTTCCTTGGATGCAAGTTTGAGTGGGCAGAGCAGATGCCTGGGCACCTAGAGAAAACCAGCGGGGAGAAGAAGTGCTCGTCAGGTGTTACTTTCCCCGGGGTCCTGCAGGTCCTGCGTCTTCTGCTGGATTTAATCAAGGCTCTCGACAAGGGAGCCGCTTCTCCTGGAGCGATGGACGACAGTCCTCGCTTCCAGCCTGGCTGACTCAGTGCAGCGGAGGGTCTTGCGGGCCACCTTCCTGATTCCTTACATTCCCCCTGGGTGGGCACGGGGCCGTGGGCTGAATTCCAGCTTGTTGTGACGCCGCAGCAGAGAGGCTCCCGTGTCTGCAGTTCAGTTCTGAAGGTCTCTCGGCCTCCCTGACATGGCGCTGGTGCCTCTCACCTGTCCCCGTCGCATGGTGCGTGAGGCCTTGAGAATCTAGGAAAGGAGCTTGCTTTTCCAGCAGGGTGAGCCTGGAGAGATCGTACCTCCCCCAGGGATGGGAGAGGAGGTGTCACTCCCTGGATGGACCCATCCCAACATAAGAGAATCTTACTTTTGCCTTTTCCCAGGGGAAACATTAAAACAGAGGGCAGCTGGGGCCTCACCAACACACCAAGGTTTGGGTCCGGATAGGTTGGGGCTCTTGGGACCGACCCACTTGGGTTTACGTGGGCTGACTGGGGGCAGGGGGTGGGGGAAGGGGGCCGAAGGATGGCGGCCCGAGAGCAGGGGTACTTGGGAATAGGACCCCCGGCCCGTACTCGGTTGCCTCCTTTCTCTTGGATTCTGTCCTGAGTGGTGTTTCCTCCCTTTAAAAAAGAGGCAGCAAGAAGAGAGTTCTTTCTAAGCCAGGCCTCCACGCTCTCGGGAGCGCTGGCATGGGGCTTGGGACTGCTGGAGACATGCCCCATTGTTGGCCTCTAAATGGAGGATTCTGGAAGGACATCATTCTGGGATGTGCCCACAAAAGTCCCCCGGTGGCTTCCTTAGGTTGCCGCTTCAAGGAGGCACTAATTAATCCTGTCCAGCAACTACGGGGGGAGCTGGGCCCGCTCCCAAGACCAGGAGGCAGCAGCCCACCCTCTGTCTGTCCGCTCTCCACACAGGCAGAAAATTGCATTGTTTCCTCCCTCTGGAAGGTGGTTATTTCATCAGGAAGCCACCCCCTCCTGGCGGTTATCTAGAAATTGTCTCACTGCATTTCTCCCTTATTGGTTCTGAAATAATATTGTTTCCGTCTTACTTAAATGCCACACAGGTTCAAACTTCTGTTGTTGTAAATGACACTCCAGATGATGGCCTTGTTTATTGCCAGAGACCCCGGTCACTCTCGAGGAGGGCAGATTGATGGGGAGGGCGCCTGGGACTCTGGCCGCTCGTCTGTGTCTTCCTGCAAAGAGTCCCGAGTTCCAAGAGCCAGGCAGGAACTGTGGAGGCAAACCCTTATCTATTTATTTCCAAACGTATTGTGCCGTTCATCTCCACTCACTGTCTCCCCGGGGAACTGCTCTTCATGAGACAGGAGCCTCTCTCCAGAAAGGTATTTGATTTTTGATGTAAGGGAGGGATTAATGCCGCTGGATTTTGATAAGGCCGGCCGTCTAGTGTGGCACAGACATGCTTGTCCTGCCCGTATCGCTGAGTCGGTTCGTTACACGGGAGCACAGCGGAGCGGCAATACGGGTGTGCAGAGAGAATTGTAGTTTTGCTATTTAAAAAATAAGTCTAGTGCTTTACAATGTTAAAATGATAACTTGTTTAGGGAAACTCACAGTGCCTGTCTTTTGGCACAGAAAAACCTCTTCTAGCGGCTTGACTTGGATCCTCTTAATCTATTTTTATTTTCCTGAGCATAAATTAAAGCCTCATTCCTACTTGAACTCTTCAGCTAGAACGTGGGGCCAGAAGTGCATGTCTGCAGTGCCGACCTAAACATGTTTCCAGGACTCTACACCAATCATGAGCTGATGCCTTTGCTTGTAAATGATCTCCAGGGCTGAGATTAGATGTACTGTAATCTGGTTAGACTCTGCTAAGTAGCTTGATCTGTGTAGGATGTTCCTGATCCAGGTGTGAATCTTGGTGTCTTACCTGGGGATTGGGGGAGAGAGGATTAGAGGCCACATTTGTTCAGTGGATCAGTGTGATCCCATATTCCCACCGTCCCCTTTTTCCTCACAGGTCAATGACGGGGCCGGTGTTCACACAGGCTCACCCACACTGCTGTTTCCCTTGTGGCCACGTCTGGTGTTTTGTGGGATGGATATCTGTGGAGGCCCCAGGTGGTGGTTAAACGATCCTTGATAATGGAGACTGGGCCTGTTATTCTAGAAGGCCATGGGGTCAAGGGCTGTTGGACAGAGAAAGGCTTGGGCATCCCAAGATGCCACACCGCATTAATATTCCACATTGTTTATTTTGCTGTTGGTGGTGACACCTAGCTTCAGAAATGCATGTGGATCTTTGGATCCACAGATACCAGAGCGGCTGCATCACTCTTTGGCCCATTAGTTAGGGGTCCCAGGGGGTCTTAGGCTCTCCAGGCCATGGTCCCAGGGCCCCTTTCCCTTTTTCCCCACACCACGCCCACCGCCTCCGGGGCCAGCATGGAGCCACCTACTGGAGCAGCTGGAACTTGACATCCCTTCCTTTGCTGCTCTGCTCCTTTGTTTTGGCTGCTCTAGCTTCCCTTTGATCTGTGGGAACCTTCCAGGGCTGCTGCCTCCAAGCCCATTTCTCCATGGAGCCCCATTCTGCTGCCTTCTCCTGTCCCTCTGCCTGAGCTAAGTGAGATTAATTATTTTCACCTCCGTTGTTTCATAGCTTTATTAAAGTATGTGATGATGTGGAGTTTCTTGGGTTCTCCTCCACGTCTGACAGAATTGTGGTCATGCTATGAATGTGAGTGTGTGTGCACATGTATGTGTGTGGCATTAGAGCTACAGATGTGTGGGACGAGGTGTGCTAGGGAGCTGGAGAGCGGTGCCAGTTCCCCAGATCACCTATGAAGCCTCCCTCCCAGGAAGGATTGAGAGCATGATCATTAGAGAAGGGTGGGCATTGAGTGGAAAAGTCAAAAGTGTTTTTCATTTTGCACCTCTGTGTTAGGGCTCATTCAGTGTATTTATTAAGCCATTGTCAAAGCCAAGTAAGACAAGTGGGTCTTTGTCTAATGAACTTGCCCCTCTGTGGGCTGTGTTAGCTGCAGGTGTCCAGAGCATAACTGGATAACAGCGGTGGTTATTACGTGGTCTTCGGGCCAGACCGCCCCACCCTTTATCCACACAACGCAGTACACGAGGCTGACTTTTCCAGCTCTGGTTCCGACTTACAACCCCAGGGTAGGTGCCGGCCAGAAGCCTGACAGAGTCTTCACATTTCAGGCCCCAGTGCCTTTCTCCGACTCGGGGCCTGTGCTGTGACCCAGCTATAAAGCACACGGGCTGCCATTTGGTAAACTTTTCCTGCTGGGTTACTTGGCTGGTCTGGATGTCGGCAAAGCAGAAAGTTCCACATCTGAGGGTCAGGGTGCCAAGGAGGCCCACCTGTTGATCTCTGCCTTAGGTTTTTAGTTACCTGACTCTTCATCCTGCCTGCCACCATGGCCCTGTCTGCGGGTAGCTCTTCTCTGGAGGGTGCGGTAGTTCTGCCAAGCAATGTCGGTCTCAGGGAGTGGAGATCTGGAGACACCTGTGTGTCTGCATGTACAGGATTCAAGCTGCTTGGCTGAGCCCATTTCATCAATCCGTCCCCTCTCCTGGGCTTGTCGAGCCGGAGGCCTACTGAGATGAGGCAGTGATGTGGTGTTTCAGCGCTATGCACACACTCATTCCAGATACTGAAACGTGCTCCTTCTGCATCAAGGATGTGTTTGTGTACTGTCTACAGTTGCCTTGCATGGTGGCCGCTGGGCTGGGGCAGCGTCCCATCCTGGTGCTCAGCCCACAGGAGCACGTCTGCCCAGGACTCACTTGCTTTTCCCAGGAGACAAGTTCAGAAGGCACGAGAGACAGGCAACGTGGAGGGGAGTGGGAGTGCCAGGAAGCATGTTCTCTCTCCTGTAGAAGGATGGAGTCCAGGCTCTGCTGGGTCTCTGATGATGGCCTGTGGAGTCTGAGAGGCCTCCGAAAAAGGACAGTGCCCCAGGCACTCACAGTCACTGATCAATGCTGAATTGATGCACTCACTTCCCAAGTGGGGGCTGGCTTCATGTCCCAGCGGAGGGATCATTCCTTACTGGTGGACGTTTTGAGACAGATGGTCAGAGCCTCTGCTGCAGCAGAAATACCGAGACTTGCAAGGGTCGAGGGCTGAGGCCTGGGGTGGAGGTCTCTGTGCTGGCCCCCTCCTCCCTCCCGGGGCCGCCCTGCATTCTTTTACTTCCAGGTTGAGAAGCCATGTGGCCATGACTGCCATTCCCAAGAGCCGTCCCTCCAAAGCAGAGAGTGCAGCCAGGAACATTCTAGAAGGTGGGCCGGGGCTGGCATAGGCAGACACGTCCTGCTAGCTCATGGTGTCCTCACAGCATCTTGCCGCCTGTTGGCTCTCACTGTCAGGTGCAGCCAGAAGAGGCTTCAGAGGCCGAGCTGGAGTGGGTTCCAGGGGCACTTGTGGCGTGCTGCCGCAGGCCCCACGCACCCTCTCCCTGCTCCATCAGGCTCTCTGCGACACTGAGCTCCCGTTGCTTTCCTGGTTCCTGCTTCATATTGTGTGGGGGCCTCTGCTGGGACCACATCCCAGCCAGGCACCCTGTGCCTCTGCTCAGAGCTGTGCTCCGCCCCCTCGGCCCCCACACCCATGCCGGAGGGTTGCTGTTCAGAGCCCGTCACCTGTCACCCTCCCTGCACCGTGACATGGTCTCCCAGAGACACACACCCACTTCTGGCTGCACCCCAGCCTGAAGCAGGCTGAGCCCACGGGGACAGCCAGTCAGGGCTGATGGCTGAGCGGGTAATGGGGCCTGTGCTCCCCAGCGGGGTTTGTGTGCACATCCCAGCTTCCCTGACCCCTGCATGCTCTCTCGGCCCTTCATTCCTTTTCTCTGCTCTTCCCTGGGGAGTTCCCACCTCGCCTAGTCTCTGGTGGCAAGTCTGCTCCAGAGCCCCGGCCCCCACCGGAGTCCAGGACCCCCTCCCCACACCTGTGGAGAGGGCTCCTCTGCTGTGGTGGGGCCTCCTTGGGGCACAGCCTGGGGAGGTCAGGGGCCCACTCTCCCTTTTCCCGCCCCCCACCATCGAGCCCCTGTGGGGCTGGTCACCCACGGCTGGAGGGAGACAGAGGGGGAGGTCTGGGAACGGGAGCATCCCCTCCGAGGTAGTGCCCTCGCCAGGCCCTGTGGGGGAACACAGATGTAGCCTGAGCTCCCAATGCCCAGGGATTGTGAGCAGAGCGAACCCTGATGTGAACCCTGATGTGAACATCTCTAGCCTGTGATGTTCTGGGAGTCAAGCCCCCAGCAGGTCGCTGGCCAAGTTGCAGGCCTCCACATATGATTGTGGGTCCAGCTCTGTTTCCAGTAACACAGTGGCTGTGTGGAGGCCAGCACCAATGGGAGGCTCTGACTCTGGTCTTGAAGACAGGTAACTGGAGAGAAGGGGATATCTTAGGGCCATGGTTGCAAGGCAGAAACCCTCCTCCAGTGGGTAGAGTCCAGGCCTGGGGTCATTGAATAGACATCCACACTGATCGTAGTCCCCCACTGTGCCCTGGACCTGTGACATGTTCTGGGGATACCCCCCACCACTAGCCGTGAGCCTTCGCTGCTGGGGATGGCTGGGCTGAGGTGGCTGTTCCCTGGGGCTGCACGTGAGAAGGAGGTGAGGGGAGAAGCCTGGTGCAGAGAAAGCAGGGGCAGGGGTGCAGGTAGGTAGCAAGAGTAGGAATCTTATTTTGGTGTTAAATTACCATGAAGGAGGAAAAGTGGGTTTGAACTACACTTGTACAAACCCAGGCTGTTGGCGCCTGAAGGCCCCCAAGCATCAGGTCTGCGTGTGGGGCCTGTGGCACAGCTGGGGGACTGTCATAGTGCCCACAACGCCCACAGTGCTAGGGACGGGGTCCTCCAGTGACGGAGACCCCCATCTTCTCTCCCAGCGTTGAGGACAGCGTCTGCACGTCCTGATTCCTGCAAACCTGATTTCTCATGGAGAGAGTGGGGCCAGGTGTGCAGCACAGATTTAATGGTGTTTTTTGCTTTTACCGGGCTTGTGTAAGAGCAGATCAGGCATTGATATAAATCTCCCTGTTGAACACACGTACTTCCGTACGCTGAGCGGTCCCTGAGAACAGAAGCAGGGTCCAACTTGAGAGGGGACATGGGGGGACCACAGGGCGTGGCGTCCATGTATGACGTGCGTGCTTGCCACCCTGGTGGGGCTGGGGCCCTGGATGACCTCCCCAGGGGTCTGACCTTGCACGGGTGAGCAGGCGGCAGCCTCCCAGCTCTGTTCCGTCTCCATGCTCTTGGTGGTGAGCCCCCGTGGCTGATTTCCCATGGGGATGAGATGTTCCCCATGCAAGTCACGAGTGCTAAAGAGAATAGGAGGGATGATGGTTCCGAGGGTCTGTCCCTCGGCTGGAATCCAGGGCACATGATGCTCTCTCCGCCTGGACACGTGGCTCTGAGCAGTCCACCTGCTCTGACCCAAAGTTTGTGGTGGGCAGGGCTCCCCCTTGCATGCCGGGATCCAGGCAGTGGCGTGTGGCCCCATGTGCACGTGTCACCCCCTCCATGACAGCACCACGAACCATGGCAGGGTTGTCCACGCAGCCGACCCCAAAGCCGGAGGGGACACGTGCTTGTAACCATGTCAGGGGATAGACCCCAGACCTGTGCGTTCATCACGGGGCCCCCCGTCGACTCTCCCAGCCCGACCGCCCACATGATAAACACGGGAGAACGCTCGGCCTCTGCAGACCCAGCAGGTTCTGTCCACACTTCCCACCTATTTGAACCTTTCTTTGAAAACCCCCACTGCTCCGGGATGGGGGAGGGGCATGGAGCAGGTGGCCCGGCAGGAGTGGGACGGAGGATGAAGTAAGGCAAGAATGAACATAACACACTTCGGAGAAGACAGTTTCGTTTAAAAAGTGCCTTTCAGGGGCACCTGGGTGGCTCAGTGGGTTAAAGCCTCTGCTTTCGCCTCGGGTCATGATCCCAGGGTCCTGGGATCGAGCCCCACGTCGGGCTCTCTGCTCCGTGGAGAGCCTGCTTCCTCCTCTCTCTCTGCCTGCCTCTCTGCCTAGTTGTGATTTCTTTCTGTCGAATAAATAAAAAATATTAAAAAAAATTTCTTTTTTAAAAAGTGCCTTTCATCTCTCCCTTTTATATTAACATAACAGTTTGTATTTTTAAAATGCCAAAAAAATTTTTTGGAAACTTGAAAAAGAGAAAAATACAAAGAATATTCAGCGTAACTTTATCTCCCACGCCTGAAGAAAGCACTTTCTCATTTGGCGTGTCGTATGTGTGTGTGCATGCGTGTGTATGTGTGCGCGTGTGTGTGCACAGACTTGCACAGGTGGGATGTGTCGTAGGTGCATGTGTGCTGTGTGTGCAAGTTTTCATGTGACTGGCATGTTCATGTTTCCACGTGTGTGTGCACAGACACACACGCATGTGTTTTGTGCATGGGAGTGCCTCTGTGGTGTGTTCGTGGGCTCGAACGCGTTAGCGTGTGTGCGAAGATGTGGGTGCTGTGTGTGGTGCTCACAAACATGTGTACGCGTGGTGTGGTTGAGTGTGCACACACATGGCTTGCCACACGCATGTACGGCCTGAATGTGGTGGGACGGGACGTTCCCAGGTCTTTGCGGCCGGACTTGACACTGCAGCAAAGATCTTTGCAAACTCCTTTAACGGCACGGCTCTCGTTTCTTCGCGACGGGTCATTAGGAAGAGAATTCAGAGTTTCTGGTTAGAGCCTGTGTTTGTGACACCGTCCGGGACGCACTTGGTTAAAAGACGAGACTTGGTGCTGATCTGTGTTCCGGGGGAGGACGCTGGGGACGTGTGTGTCCCTGCGCTAGTGGGACCACTCTTTTAAAACTGTGTCCCGGTGTGACCGATGTGACCAGTGTGACCAGAGTGACAGGGGTGGCATCAACTGCCCTGCATTTGCTTAGTCAGTGGAGAGGCTGGCCATTCAGAAAGTCTGTTTTTCCCTCCTCTTTCTTTTTCAAAATGGCACGTCCGCATTTGTTCCTATTCCCGCTGCAGGTGACTGTGGGGTGATGGGCGTGGCTGACACGGATGTAGGGATTCCTTTGGGGAAACCCGACCTTTGTTTTTAGCCTGCAAACACGCTTGCATTTCTGGGAGCCCCTTGCCACTGGCATTCCTCAGGGGGGTCCTGTGGTCTCTTACTCGGCTAGTCTCAGTGCATTCTTCGTCTGCCCTGGTTGCTTAGTGTGTGCCGACGTGGGCTTCGTGTGCACTCGGCTCAGAGGTGCTGAAGCGGGTGGTTGATGGATCTCTCTCATCCAGACCATTTGTTTGTATTAATAAGTAAGCAAAACCCATCCGGACCGGCTGGAGCCCCTCCACAGGTTCTGTGAAAGGCAGTGTCGCTCCCTAAGGCCCGGAGCTGAGAGTTTAACCAGCCGTGGGACCCGGTGGCCCAAGTGTTCTGGAGAGGGCCTGATGGTCATTCTTTCAGGCTCTGCTGTCCAGATGTTGGAGGACCCACACGACTGCTCTTGTGGCACAAAACCAGCCGTGGACAGGTGGTAAGGAAAGGTGGCTCTGTTCCAGGGAGACGTTATCCACATCTCCAGGCCAGGGACTGGACCCGACATGACACAGAGTCCCCTCTTCCTGCTTTTCTGCCAGACCCTCCTGTTTTCACTTTCCTTTCTCCTGGACACGTGGAGAGAAGGGCCCCTGGCCAGAACCTCGTGCCCCAAAGGCCTCATTCTTCGGTCTTTCTAGCCACCACCTGAAGCTCGGTGTTTTCAGTCCCATTCGACAGATGAGGAAGCTGAGACCAGCAAGCTGGGAGGACGTGGCCAAGGTCATGAGGAACCATGGCTGCCCGTGGAAAGTGTGGCTCAGAGCGGGGTCTGGTCTTGGGGCCAGAGGCCATAGTGTGTGTCCCCCAAGGCCTGAGCCGGCTGGAGGGGCCTTGGAGGACATGAGGACATGCAGACACGGAGCCACCCTGAGCCCGGCCAGGCCCCTCCAGCCCTGCCAAGGTGCTTCATGCCGGGCAGACCCCTAACGGCGCTGGAACAGTGAGAGAAAGGAAATGGAACATTATTAACCACTGATGGATAGTGTATTCAGTTTCCAATTTAATGATCTGCAACTGCAAATCCAGGGTTAAGAATGAACCAATTTCTCACATCCTTTTTGCTCTGTTCATCCCAGATAAGGAAATGAAAGGATTACTCCACAGTCGTGTGATCCAAATGTCAATGTTCTGCCTCGTTAGAGACGCGGGCGCGACTCCCCTGAAAGCCTGCACCATGGGGGTGATGTCGCGCAGCTCACCTGCTCGGAGTGGGGGCTGCTCGTGGGGGCATGGGAGCCTTCACAGGGAGGTTGTCCCCCGGTGCTGGAAGCCAGCTCCTCTCCAGGGCCCTAGACCCTTCTCGCCACTCCTCCTTCCCACGCCCAAGCATCCCTTCCCTCCCGACCAGCAGGGTGGCGTGGGCTGGTGGGGCGGTGGGGTGGGGGGCACCCCAGACCTGTGGCGGTGGGTGTTGGCACTGCCCATTCCCGCTTTCCTGGCAGGGCACTGAGAGATGAGGGGACAAGCTTTTGGGTTGATGGCGTGTTGACTAAATTGCATGCAGCTGGGTCCTCTCCTTCCCCACACCCTTGCGCAGAGAGCTGAGGGGGGGAAGCCGCCTGGGCTCTGTTCCATAGGCAGCTGGGGTGGGCACCCTCCTCCAAAGCCAGGCCCCCAGCTGTGCTGCAAGGGTGTGCGGGAGGAGCACTGCACCCCCCCCCTTCCAGCACCACACTCGTCCCACAACAGGACTTTAGGAGTCCAGGTTTTTTAGCCATTCTGCACAGGACTGGATAGAACCTTCCAGATCAAGTGGCTGAAGCTGGCATGTTCTTCTCACATGACTTGAGACGGGGGGCGGGGAGCTGCTGGTGGCAGTTCAGAAGCCGAGAGTGTTTGGTAGCTAATGCTTTTACTCAAGGAGAGAAATTATGAGCAAACACTTCTGCTCGGCAACATCATGAAAACAAACATATGGCTGCAAAAACGCTTCTCAACACCCCTGCATGTTGGTCTGGTTCACAAGACACTGAGAACTGAAAATAAAACAATGAGGAGGGATGTGTGTGCCAGCTTGCAGCGAAGAACCCCCGAATCGCTGACGGGTTCGTTTTCACTGGGCAGATTTCAGAGCTGCATCTGTTACTTCTCCGGGAACACGCAGCCATCCTCTGGGCCCGCTTCCTGGGGTGCAGTGGGACTGATATCAGCCCAGGAGTCGTGGTCAGGGGTCCAGGTGGAAGGATGGCAGTGCTGACACCAGAACGGCCGGCCCACGTCATTTTACACACGGCTGACGTCACACTCCTTAACTGTGCTTCTTGAAACATCAGGCTTGGTGTAAAACAGTCGTTCCAGGTGGGATGCAGACGTGGGTTCCCTGCTCCCCACTCATGGCCCTGGCACCGAGTTCCCTCCATGAGTCGGCCTTCTCAGGGGTCGCAGTGCTCTCGGTGTCCAGAAGTCAAAGGCATGTGTGTGTGCATGAGAATATGTGTGCACATGTGTGCGAGTGTGTGCGAGTGGGTGCATGCCCGTGACCTTGCCACACACCCAGGGACAGGCGGTCCTCACTCAGCCTGCAAGAGCTCGTCTTGAAAATGAAGACCATGATGGACACTGACGGGGCTGTGAGCCCTGCCTTGTCCCTTTCCACTGCAGCGTGACGTCACAGGGACACCCAGGGCACTCATGCTCCCTTTCTGGACATCTGGCGCATGTCCGAGCTGGGAGTCCAGTGGACACCGCGGGCTTGGTTCCTAGGCTGCTGGAGAAGTGCTGCCTGCATGTCCTCCCTGTGCTCACGCGGCGGCTGCTAGAACCTTGCATTGGGTGCCTGGCGTGCCTCCAGGCTGCAGGTCTGTGTCCTTGTGGCCAGGGGCCAGCTCCCCGGCGGGCGAGGTTTGTTGGGTGAACCCTGCCATAGCTGCCCACGAGGGAAGCTTGACCATGAAGCACGTTCTGGTTTCTGGGGCTGCTTACATGGAAGGTCCAGAAACGGAGACACCGAGGCCCCGCTGCCCGGGTGGACAGGTGACCTGGCGGTGAGCTAGGTCTGTCAGGAAATGCATGCAGCTCTGCTCCTCCGGCCACGGTGAAACATTACTCAGGCACTGCAGGTTTTTGGTGGAATTGAGTTTCACAGGATGAAAAAAAACCATGGCCAATAGGATTTGGGAGGACAATGATCCACCTTTAGGAATCTATTTATCCAAACCCACTTGTTAAAAGAAGCCTCAGGCGTATTTTCATTCTCATGATTTTGTTTTTCCCAAATAGAACACATTCCTCCATGGAGTCCTCTGGCGACATGCTCCTGGAAAAACCCCTTTGCACAGAATGGCCGGAGTGCCTGGCTGATCCATAAAAATGGGATTTTCTGATCTTTGGTTCAGGCCCCCAAAGTTGAACTGTGTAATGTGTTTTAGTGGAAGAAATCACATTTGTCCCTCTTGACTGACAGCCTAATTTTCTTGCCCCCCAGCGTCTGAGGCTGTGGCCGTGTACTATGGGGTCACTGGCTGACCAGCGGGCAGTTAGGCAGGGCTTGCCACGGCCTGGGGCTGGAAGAGGTCGGCTGGTAGGGGCTGGCTCCCTAATCACATCCTGGACCCAGAGCGGTGGTGGCGGCGGTGAGCCCCGGCCAACGGGGCGGGCACAGAGTGGCTGCTAATTAACGATCATGCTTGTCCAGCCGGCCCCTGCCATCCAGGGCCAGGCTGGCAGGCTGAGCTGTGGTTGTCATGGGCCTGGGCAGCAGGGAGAGGTGACACGGGTCATTGGAAGCACGCCTCTGAGGCAGTGGCATGGTGGCAGATGAAGGTGCTGGGGCCTCGATCACGCCCGTTGGTGCCGACGGTCCCAGGCTGCCGGCGGTGAGAGCAGCTTCAGCGCTTATCTGTGCCGGGGGTTCAAGAGTATTCATCGTCTTCAGGTGGTAATAAAATCATTGTGTTCTGTGGCAAGAGTCAGACATGGGCTCCTTGCAAGTAAACTGGGCTTAAAAGGAAAATGGCTTATCCAGATCCTATTAGGAGAGGACAAAAACCACTTAAAAAGCCAGGAACTCGTGCTCTCTCTCCCGCGGTCGCAATGGGAAGGTGGTTTGTGGAACATGCTCCTTTGGAAAGGGTGGCGGCGTATTTGCTCCTGGGCCAGATGGAGAAGTCACAGATGCTCCAGCGCAGGGCGTTGGGGGGATGGGGGCGGGGAGGAGGAGTTCTGGTGGGCGACTTGGCCAGCCCGGTCCAGTCCTAGCAGCAGCCGGTCCTCGTGGTGGCCGACAACTGAGCCATGAGTGTGCCAAGGGCCTCCTTCTCCTTGTCTCCGCACAGCTCAGGTGCTGGGGCTGGGGACTCGGCTCTGGGGGTGACTCTGGCTGAGCGCTCTGTTCCCTCTGGGACAGGCTGGTTCCAAGCCTCTTGGTCTGCTTTTCTGCCCTTGCACTCCCACAGCACCAGGGAAAGGAGTGTCACCAGAGCTAACGGCGCTGGGGGGCACCAGGGGCTGAGGGTGCCTGGAGAGGAACCCGTGTGCTCCCTGCCTTTCCTTCAACAGCTCGCTGAGGCCAGCTGGGTGACGTCCTAGGAAGCAGGAAGTGACGCTGGCATGCACTTGGAGCCAGCAGGACCCCATGTTCTGCTTGGCTCATCTTTCTACGTGCTCCATAGAGAATCACTGCCTTTACTCCCGCTAGCTGCATCCTGCGGCCCTTCTGCAAGTGGGCAAGGTGGTCTGGAGAGGCTGTAGAAGCTGCCCATGATCAGGTGGAAGGATGAGTGATGAAATGAGTGGATGGCAGGTAGAC
The DNA here is from genome assembly GCF_922984935.1 of Meles meles. Lineage (NCBI taxonomy): Eukaryota > Metazoa > Chordata > Mammalia > Carnivora > Mustelidae > Meles > Meles meles. The sequence continues at coordinate 30,752,793 of NC_060081.1, forward strand.
AGATGGACAGATGGATGGATGGATGGGTGGATGGATGGACGGACGGACGGACGGATGAAGGGATGGATGGATGGATGGGGGGAGGGGGATGGATGGATGATGGATGTGTGGGTGGGTGGATGGAGAGATGGAGAAAGGATGGATGAGGAGCTAGAGGGATGCGTAGAGCAAAGGAGGGCAGGATGGATTAATTTGAGTTTCTTCATCCTGGTTGTTACTTGGCGATTTCTCTGGAGCTGCTGGGTGCGACGGGTGAGGCACTGGGTTAAGTGAGCCAGACCAGAAAGCCCACCTGAGCTTCAGCTGGGGCATCTTTCCATCTCTTCACACAGGGTGTGCTGTGGGGCTTCTAATGCAGGTCTTTCTCTTTAAAAAACCCGGAAAAACACTGGCCTTGTGTTGTGCAGAACGTCCTGTGTTGTGTACAAAGTAGCACCGTGGATGGAGGAAGGTCTTGCTCACCGTGAAGCGTCCAAGGTCATTTTCGGTGATCAGTTTGGGGCGTTGAGCGGATGCGTGTGATCCGCCCCACAGGCCCACCCCTGAGGGCAGGGGTTGGTCTGACTTGGTCAGCAGCATTGCTGGTGCCAAGGCCAGGGCCTGGTGCAAGGCGGACCCCTAAGCCCCTGAGCAGAAGAACGCATCTTCCGTTCGTTCTTGTGAGTGATGGAGACATGAGTGCGCATCAGACCGTTTCCCGGGCTTTCCCGTTGTCTTAGCGTGTTCCTTTCATCTAGTAGGTACACGCCCTGGGCTGAACGTCCCCAAGTCTGCGGGGAGACTGGCGAATGTATTGCCGAGCTGTGGTTTGCATGACAATCAGGAGGGGCTTCTTGTGGCTGTGGAGAAGCTTCCTGGTGGCAGAGAGCCCAGACCCTGCTGGGTTTTGGAGTGTCGGTCCCCCTCAGCGATGCCTGCACAGGAGTCCCAGCATGGCTTTGGCTCTTGCCAGGCGACTCTGGTCCTCCCTGGAGCACCCTCCACTGGTGGCGGGAGAAGTGGCAGAAGGAGGCGTGGCAGCAGGGTGGTCTGTCCCAGAGCCCAGCTACCACGTAGGGCTGGGTGCCTCACAGAAGCATCCCTGCAGAAGGGTCGGAATGGTCAGGGAGATCGATGGAGTGGACTGCGTGTGAGTCACAAGGGTGAGATCGAAGCCCACAGCCTCATCGATCAGTTGCCCTAGACAGCGCTCCCCTGGCAGAACTACTGAGCCACAGCCCAGCCCGAGGCCTGGCTCTCCCAGCTCTCTCACCCCTTCCCTGCTGCCCTCCCCCCTCCCCTCCTGCCTGCACTTCTTTCTGGAGCATTCTCATCCACTGGCCCTCAGGAATCTGGCATGATGACACGCCCTGTGCGCGGTTGCCGCAGACTGTCCGAGATTCGGGCCCTGGTATTTACCGCTTCTCCACTGAAGAATAACTTCCAGTTATGGCAGACACCACGAGCCTTTGGCAACCCTGTGGCACTCGGATCCTTCAGTAATCGCCACCCCTTTCTCTTACAAAAAAACTCCGATTAATTAAAAATACATTTAAGAGTACGTGCACTAAAGGAAATCATTAACAAGAGAAGCTCAGAGGAGTCATAGGCAGAGCTGGTGAGTCTCCTGTGTGTGCGGTAACGGGCGAGGGGGTGCGGGTGCCGGGGTGTGTGTGTGTGAGTGCACGCTGAACAGGACAGTGTGCCAGTGTGTGTGAGTGTGTACTGAACAGGACAGTGTGCCAGTATGTGCATGTGTGTGTGTGAGTGTGCACTGCACAGGACAGTGTGCTGGTGTGTGTGTGAGTGTGCGCTGAACAGGACAGTGTGCCGGTGTGTGTGTGAGTGTGCCCTGAACAGGACAGTGCTCCTGAGTCTGCAGCTGACACAGGCTCAGGACAGGCAGAGCGGGTTCTGACAAGTGCGGACTCATAGCCCTGGTGGCAGAGATTGCAGTGAGAACGTCACGGAGTATAACGGGCCGAACGGAGTCTCCTAGACAGATGTGCTGCCGTCTTCCCCGCCTGGGGTGTAGCTTTATTTGGGGAGAGAAGGGTCTTTGCAAATTTATTTAAGTTAACATGAGGTACTCCTGGATTAGGACGGTCTCTACACCCATGAGCGGCGTCTACGAGAAAGGACGTTACCTCCAGTGGTCTGGCAGGTCACAGTGGATGCCAAGACTGGAGTGAGGCGTCTGCAAACAGGGGAGCAGGGGGTTCCCTCGAAGGAGTGGGCGGGACCCTGCCACAGGTGTCAGAGAGAATAGGCCCAACTTGGCTTCCGGCCTCCAGAGTTGGGAATGGTACGTTCTGCTTTAAGCTGCCGTGTCCGTGGCTGTGTTTCAGTCATGGGTGCACTGGAAAGCCAAGCACGAAGGTGTTGGTCCTCCTGTGTGCTGCTGACATCCCGTCTCAGTGAGAAGGGACCGTCTGCCCGGGGGGGTGGGGGGTGTGCTCTGTCCCCGCTCGCTCTGAGATGGAGTAGCTGCCCCGTCCAGGCAGCGGGCCTTGTGTCCGGAATCTCTGGGTTTCCTGGTGGCCCCACAAGAGGCATGTCATCCCCCAGAGCCTCCCGGACACTCACAGCACTCCACCCTCATCTCCTTGGTTTGGTTCCTCCGCACCCCGCCTGGCGGGAGCTTCATCATAGCATATTCTGTGCAGGGACTAAAGCCCCAAACAGTGGCCTGCGGGAAGTGTCGGTGGCCCTTTGAAATCTGGGTGAGATTGGCCAGCATCATCCCTTTGGGCCTTGATTTGTGGCGAACATCTGGGGCTGGGTGTCTGGCCCAGGTCACAACTGACCTTTTCAATATTTGTCACTTTCATTCATTCTGAAACTGGTTTTCTGTGACGTTCTATTATCTTAGATTTACACCTTATGCTTCCCCGTCTTCTCCTGAAACCTTGAGCTGCTGGAGGACAGGAGATGTGTGTGTGTGTGCACGCGCAGGTGTGTGTGTGCAGGTGTGTGCGCGCAGGTGTGTGTGCAGGTGTGTGTGTGTTCTATGAGTGTGTTTCTGTGTCTGTATTTTCCGGCGACATCTGAGGTTGAGCCGGACAATCCCTGTGTACATATTCCGTGCTTTACATCTTGTCTTTGCATCTGTGATGTTTCCCTCCATCTCGGGGAGAAAGAAACTTTGTATCTGGAGTGAGTGTTGCAGGGCTGAGTGTAACACGGGCCTTTGGATCCATTGCCACAACCTTAATTTCCAAGGTTAAATGTCTACAGATCCTATCAGAATCCAGTTAAGACGCTGATTCTGACTCCGAGGTTCTGGGCCAGGGCCTGAGGGTCCATACCGCCCGCTGCTGCTGGGTGGGGAGCCCCCTTTAGGCCACAGGGATCTGGAAGGTGCCACCCGCAGTTGTGAACCTCCTGGCATCATTCCAAGTCCCTGTGTCAATTCCCACGAGACTGTAACCACCCCCGACTCCTTCCGATTCTCTGGCCTTCAGTTTCTCTCTCCCCATTGGTCTGAATGAAGGTACCACACCCTCTTTGGAGGGCTGTCTGATCGCTCAGAACCAACAGCGTGGCTGGTGTTACATAAAGATGAGAACAAGCCGTCAAGACTTGGCATCGTCATTTCCACAGGTCAAGAAGAGGCCAAAGACGGAATGAAGGATGTGTCCGCGTCCCCAGGGCTCGGCACACACTTCAGCAGGGACCTGCAGGGAGACGTGTGGGCACTCCGAGCTCATGTGTGGCTGCATCTGGCTTCAAGTGTGGGCACGGGCACAGACTGATCCCACGGGGTCGTAAGTAGACGGGCCTGCCATTCCTCCTGAGCCCCATGGGTCCTCTAACGGCACCATCCTGCCATTCTCTGGTCTGTTCATGGTTTAAGGATGTGGCCAGCCACGCTGCTATGCCTCCAGGTCCAAGCAGGAGGAGGCTGTGCGTCTGCTCTGTCCCTCGCTGTCACTCGTCAGAAGTTTGAGAGCTTGTGGTATTTTCATTGCTTGGGTTTCATTCTGCCTATTGAATTTAAGAGCCTTTCAGAGCATGCTGGGAGGGGCAATGATCATGAATCTGGACTCAACAAGTAGCCTTAGAACATGGCTGGCAAAACATCCCGGGTTCCTTGGAAACTTCCAGTTACAGGAAGTGGTTGATTGGCCATGTGGCCATGATGTCACAGAGTTTTTAAAACTTTGGACTGATGTATTGCTATATGCAAGACAAAAGGGGGGGGGCACGTCCCAAGTGTCTGGACTACAAAACCTCACCACCTGAGCACACCGTGTAACCGGCACCGACGTATTAAGGGGCAGAGTGGGACCCACCCTCCAGGCCCTTCTCCAGAGTCTCCCCTCCTGGAGGGTCTGCGCCACCTGCGTGTGGCCTGATTTTGAACTTCAGGTCACTGGAGGCCCGTGGCCTCGACTCTCCTGCATCTGGCTTCTCTGGTCCCTCGGGATCACCCAGATGACGGCTTCTGTGTGTTCTGGGTCCCCTCCTCCTGTGGAGCCTGCCTTCCTGCAGAGGCGCCATGCCCTTCTGCCCCGTCTCCATGGGCGGTGCCATGGCAGGTGATGGCACGTGGGGCCCACGGCCCAGCCTTGTGCCACGCCTCCGCAGTGGCCCTTGGGAACACATTCCCTGCATCAACAGAGTGGCCGGGACTCGGGAAGCAGAGTGCACGTCGCAGCGGCGACCGTGGGCTGTGTCAGCGTTGAGCTTCAGTGCCGGGGAGGACGCAGCTTCTGCCTCTGTTGCCTGCTGCCTCGTCAGCCTCTTGCTTTTAAGTGTACGTGGCGTATTTTCCCACACATCTGGACCACACTAGGGGCGTGTGGTTTCCAAGGGCTCTGCAGAGGCTGCCTTTAATATTAAACACTGTATGCATACACACACTTAACCAAAGCTGTCACGAAACCACCCTGAGTCGCAAGGTTCGGGAGTGGGACTGGTTTGGCGGAGACTGAATTAGTGGGATCCACTGTCCTCTCTGGGGAGGGGAAGGCGGAGAGTGGTGGCCTCTGAGACACCCTCCTTCCTGCCCCATTATGTGGGAAAGCTGCGCAATTAATCTTTGTCCACCTGCAAATCCTGGCAAAAGTCAGACACGCCGGCAGTGTCTTGAGAATTTTCTGCCACTTTTATTCATTGGAATAATCGCTTGAGCCGGGGGCTGGGTGGCGGTGGGGAGAGCCAGGGCTCACTGTTTGGCACGAGCCAGATAAAACGGGCAGCACATCCTGTTACTGGGGGCCTGGCTTGCATTGCATAATGGGAACCCGTTCGGGCAGCTCCCCAAGGTCTTGCCTTAAAAGTGCATTTGCTGATGGCTGGTGGAGGAGCGACTGGTGCTCTGGCTTCTGGAGGTCAGGCTTTGCTGCCAGAAACCCGTCCCTGTGCCCGAAATAGCCCCCGCACACATCTGAATCCTCTCAGAACTGATCAGAGGCTGGGCCAGGCGAGCAGGCTGGCGGCCCGCAGCTGGCAGGAGAGTTGATCCCTGCTGGATCTGGGTTCTGACAGCTGGGCAAGTGCCCGGACTGCTCCCATTGGACAGCTCTTGGCTGGAGCAGGATTGGCTGCAAACTGGAGGGCCTGGTGATAAATTTGGGGTCCCTAGTTATATAATGATGAGGAGTTTCAAGATGGCAGAGCCTTGAACCGAGCTCAGTGCACAGTCTTGAGCCCGGCCATGTGAGGGCCGGCCAGGGCCCAGGAGACCCTTGGCTCTCCTTGGATCTTCTGGCTGGGGACGGGGTGCCAGGGAGCTCAGGCATGGGCATCTGCCAACGCTTCTCCTGAACTGCGAGAAATGATTGTGGGGCTCCCAGCACTAGTCACACAGGGCAGGGCTGTCCTCTCCTCTCTCCAGCGGCCCTGGGGGTGGGCCCCACCTTGCTCTCCTCTGGACCTTTGTTGGAGGGGCTTTAGGGAGGGGTGGGCAGGCTGTCATGAACAAGGCAACACTTTGGAGGCAAAGTAAAACAAAGAAATGTAACAGCCAGGAAAGGAAGGGCAACGATTTGTAGACCTTACAAAACATTCAGAAACACTACGAGCTGGAAGGGAACCCATGACCTTACTGACACTATCTGGCAGCTTCAGTAGCAGAAAGATTAATTTGTGGATTGCTCTGTTCACGCATCCCACAAATATTTCCCCAACGTGTGCCAAGTGCCAGGCCCTGAGTACGGCAGGGAACAAGGCAGCATCTGAGAAGCCCACAATGCTTCTCTGGCCACCCACCAGGGATGGGACAGAGCCTCCCTACACAGACACTTAGAGGTAGCTCATTATAAAACAAACCCCAGAAAACAGGAGGGATGTGTGTTTGTCTGGATTCTGAGTAGGGGTAGGAAGTGTTTGCTGAACAGAAAAGCCTGGAGTGAAATCAGAAAGGAAAAGACATTTGGATTGGGAAAAAATAAAGATTAAAAAAACCTTTTGATTAAATAAATGTTTTTCCACTGAAAGGTAAACAGATTGGGAAAAAGAACTGTGATAAACACAATGGAGAATTTCTCAACTTTAAATACAAGGAGATGATGTCGGTGGGTGAGAAGAGGGGCCAGAGCGAGAAAGAAAACTTAACAAACAGCAGATATTAACTAATGGGGAAAACATGCAGTTTTATGGGTAACCAGGGGAATGACCTGAAAATGGTAATTTTCCACTTTTGTCGAACCAGTGAAACAAACTGTTTTCTTCCCCTTGTAAGCGACCTTACCGACCACTGGCCCAGCACCTGGCGAGCTGGCATTTTTACGTGGTCTGGAGACGTGCTATAAGGAGACACAGAGGAAGTTGACGAAATCCGTCAAGCACCAGAGCAACTATTCTGTGCTTTCACTCAGGAATTCCAGGTCCAGCCCTCCGTGAACGGAGAAACGGGAACGTGGACGGGGTCTTACTGGTTGCGCAGTGGGGAGGGCCTGGGCCCGGCCTCTCTGGTGCCCCAGCCCTGCTGGGCCTGCACCTGCTGGTCTTTCCCACCCGCCGTGCTCCCGTCCCCACTTCACCCACACTGAGTGCAGGACTGAAGTGGGGCCCGTGCACGACGGACATGACTCACCAGGTGCGGAGGAAAAGCCATCTCACAGGCTGGCCCTGCTCGGGGTGACTTTCATGTACTGACTTACCGAGGCCCAGCTGTGTTTAAAGTCTTTATTTCATCCTTCTTAACTCCGTACTGCCGGCGCCTGGCTCAGCCCGAGTGTCAGATAAGGGACCTGCTAAGCGATCATCATGCCTGATGCTTGGCGGCAACTCGCCTGCTGCCCACAGTGCCGGGAGCCTTGGGGCTGGGCTGGGGAGTGGGTTTAAGGGGGAGCCCCAGGTGGCTGCCAGGAGCCCTGCCTGGGCAGCTGCATGATCGCCTTCATCCAAGGCATCCTTCCCTCTGATGTGTTCGCTTGCCCCTGGATTGCCCTTGGCACAGTGTTTCCAGCGTAGACAGACCCTGTTGGGAAGCTCCCAGTCACTCCTCATGGTGCATAAACCTGTGTGATCATGTTTTTAGGGCCAGACAGAGGGAGCTGTTAATTTCATGTGCAATTTAAGGGAGAGCTGTTTGCGGCCAAGTGAGACAGCCAGGACGATCTACCGCCTGGCCTGTGGGCTATCCGGGAAGTGGTTTTGTCTGTTTTCTTTTTTTAAACCGATGAGCCTTTTTCTTCCAGACATAGGAAGTGATGACTGGCAGCTGACTACCTGTGTGTGGGAGAAGGGCCTTTGCGCTGGGAGCCCCAGAGAACTCCCTTGCAAACGTAACAGGCTCTGATTTTCTTTGGCTGACAAGAAAGACCACAGAGGGAGGGAACCAAGAGGTGTCGATGCCTAGGGCATGGTGGCCGTGGATGTACCCCTTGTGCTCCGAGGAATTTGATCCGCTCCTTAGGAACTGGGGGTTCATTCATTCCTTGCCCATTTGCCAATCTTTGGTCCCAGAGCTTTGACTTGTGTCTGAGGGTGGCCTCTCACAGCCCACGTGCCCTGTGGAGGGTCCGCATAGCTCAGGTGCCCATGTGGGACGCTGCCTGGTCCAGCAGCACCTGTCTTTCTGGGACATGGACATGGCATGGGGGCGGGCCTGTGATCGGACCAGGCCGTGAGGGGGTTCAGCTTCCAGATGCCTGGGCCCGAAGCTCCTCCTGTCTGGCCCCTGGAAGTGATGCTTTAGGGAGCACAGAGCTCAGAGCTGAGAGAGAAAGCAGGTCCCAGGGACAGGGGTCACAGCAGGTAGAAGCTGGCCCAGGTCTGGGTTCTCAGAAGCACACCGAGTCAGTGGAAGCAGGCCGGGTTCCGGTTTCCAATCTCGTACTGCAGAAACAGGTGCAGGGCATGAGCAGTGAAGGAGTCCAGCACCTGCCCGGGGCCAGGCAGGGGGAGGCGGGTGAAGGAGCCCCGGGCTGGACCCGTTATCTAGGACGTCGTGGTCAGTCCCCAGGGAAGGCTGAGCGTTTCCGTGGAAAGATGCTTCTTCAGAGGCCTCGGTGGTGAGGGGTTCTTGCGGGTGGAGGACAAGCGTGCTGCTCCCCTCCCTCCCGGTACCAGCCGGTCTATGAGGGCGGGGACGGGTGCGTGGCAGGGAAGCCATGAGAAGAGAAGTGGAAGCTCAGCTTCCAAGCGGAAGGGTGTTTCCAGGTAAGGTTTCTGATGCATCTGCATTTTTTCCAAAATCTGTTCCATCAGGAGAGGTTACAAAAAGAAAAATCTGGTTTTCTGGAACATCAGGGGTGGAAAAGACCCTGCTCCTCTCAGATGGGGACCGCCGGTCGTGAAGTCGATAATCCGAAGGCTATGCGGAGTTTGAGAAAGTCCTAAACCAGACTCAGGAGCAAAACAAATGTGTTGTCCCAGCGGTACAGAGGAAAGCTTCGGCTGGAAGGGAGTACGAGCCGTCCGCGGCCTTACCAGGTCTCGGCCTCTCACCCACGCCCGTGCACCGTATGCGGCGTCTTCTGAGCCAGCATCGCATCATCTGTTAAAGGAAAAGTGGACATTTCTCAGTGCAATTAACTGAGTAGGAGGCCACGGTGTTGCTGACTGCCGGGAGTGGAGTGGGATCCGACAGGCGGGCTAATTGTTGCTGGGTGCACATTGACCCAACAAGGGCATGAAAGAAGCTGGCACCACATGCCCTCGCTCGGCTCCACGGGGCGGGGTTCTGTGAGCTCCTGCTGGACGTGGGTCCCAGCAGCCCCCCGGGGTCTAGATGCGGGTCCTCAGCGTCCCCCTTGGGTGAGCACGGCATCTCACCTGCACATTCCCAGCCTCCTGCAGAGAACAGCTGGACGTCTCTGGAGGCTCCGTTATTTCCAGAACTGGGTGCCCAGGCAGCAGGGTCCCTGAGCACCTGGGCTGTACATTCTGTCAGACCGTGCCTCACCTGGTGTGTGGGTGAGTGAGGCCGGACCTCCCACCCCGTGGGAAGGGGGCTGCAGCCGCTGTGCCTTCTGCTGGCCGACCCACGCGGCCAGAGGCCCCATCTTGGCTCAAGACTGGGTTTCTCAGCCTGCGGGCACTGGACAATTCTGGTTTAGGGTGTCTCTGCAGGATGCCCAGCATCGTCTTTGGTCTCTGCTCACTCCGTGCCGGTGGCAGCCCCTTCCCCAGTTGTGGCAACCAAACACGCCTCCAGACATGGCCCAGGGTCACCTGGGGGCAGGTATTTCTTTGGCCAAGAACTGCAGCTCTAGATACAGGGCTGGTGTTGGTTCGGAAACTGGCCCCATCCACAAAAAGCAAGGAAAGCGTAGGTAGGTGCCAGTAAAGAAGCGGGGGCGCTGCCTTGTGAGGCCCGGCGTGGGTGGCCGGGAGACGAGGAGGGCCTGCCCTGCCTGCAGAACCTTGAGTTTGCAGAGAGGCCTTGACTGAGCTTGGCCACTGCTCGGCCCACGTGGTCTCAGGGCCACACACCCTGTTTAGGCTGAGTCCTTGGGAAACTCCAGGTGGGGGGTGGGGAGGGAGGCTGGGCAGCACCGCCGCCCAGGGGCAGCGGAGGGGTGAGGGGCCTCCGTTTCCTGGGCCTCCGTTGCCCGGGGGTCAGCTGGCGGGCGATGGCTCTAGGGGACCCCCTCGCGACAGCCGACCAGGGAGGAACATGTTTGAGTCTCCTCGTGGGTGTCTGTACTGCCAGGCAGGGGGCAGTCTGCTGGCTTTCTGTGAGGGGGTAGGTCCGAAAGTGGCATAAAAGTGGAATGCCCGTGGCATTTGGGGGAAAAAAGAGAATGTCCCAGTTGTGCCTGCAAGGGGAGGCATTGGGAGCACTTTGCTGGCGGGTTGGTTCCCAGCGAGCCTGAGGGGACGGGTGCTTCCCCTCGAGGGTGCTGCCCCAAGAGAGTCCCACCGTCTGGGCTGCAGATGGTTTTATCTGGACCTCACGTGAGGGGCGAGGCGCGTATGCTTGGCTCTCTGTATCTGCGCAATGTCTTCAAAAACCAGCCCTGGACACCCTGAAGACAGTAAGAATACCGGCCCTGGTTCCATCGTCTGCCTTCGTGTGTGTCCCTCTCCATCAGGGTGAAGCTCCGGGACTTAGCGTGGAGATGACCGTGGTCCCCACAAGGGAAGCAGTCTTGTCCCTTGTTGGGATCCACCCAGATGTGCTATGGATGATTTAAAAACCTAAGTGTGTGAAAATTACTCGCATTCCCTTTGCCTTTGTCCCTAGGCTTATCTCTTGGAACTCATGTTGTATGTCTCCCAAGGAAGCCTGTCCCTCCAGTAGCTTTATTCCTGGGTGGCGAGTGGGCCGCTGGGTGCATGTTGGCAGGGTGGGAATGTGCTGTGTATGGGACCAGGCAGAGCCAGAGACATGCCTCCAGCCCGGGAAGATGGGGGTCTGTGATGATTGAGTTGGGGCACCTGCTTGGTGCCCAGCACCCAGCGAGGAGATTGTGAGTTCTGTACGGCCCAGAAACGAGCCCAGCCTGTTTTCCTTTAGGTCATCAGTTACTAGTGTGCGTTTGGGATAGGGACGAAGGCCCTAGATGTTCACTGAATCACGTCGAGTTTACAGTGTGCAATGTTTCCTGTACTCACTCATGTACTCATGCAGCACACGTCTGCTTGTCCTGTGCCTGCCCCTGGACGTGGGTGGGGGCTGGGGGATGAGCAGAAGCCCCCTCGTTGGCTACCGTCACTGGTCTCACTGCAGGTCCTGCTGACGGGTGCAGGCACGTGTTTGGGGCAGCAGGACACATGGACATTTCTCATGCTTTCCAAGTCGGATGGTTGGGCTGTTGCCGATTTCTTTCACCGCCGTGCCAGGAGGTAGGGCCAGATCACGCCGTCAGTGTGTGTCACCCCGGCCGACTGACATCGCACCTGCCGTTCATCCATCGGCAGACTCTGGGTTGTTTCTGGGTCCTGGCTGTAGTGAACAGCACCACGGTGGACCTGGGAGTGTGGATGTCTTTGAGATCCTGATTTTCATTATTTTGGAGAAGTACCGGAAGTGGGATTGCTGGATGCTGTGGTCAGTGGTGGCCGCCGGCGGCTGGAGTGGGGAGCGGGGAGGCACCGTCTGTGGGAGCGGAGCTGCGGTGGTGCAGGACGACTGTGTTCCAGGGCTCTGCCACCAGGCGCTGCAGTTGGCGCGGCTGTGCACCTGGAACTTGGTGGGAGAATAGGTCTCCTGCTGCGCGTTCTTTCTGCAATTATAAAAAGCTGTTTTTGCAGTGCCTCGGGGTGGGCCGAGGTGAAGGCCGGGATGGACTGGGGCTCTGCGTGGCTGATTCGGCCACACCAGAGGGTTCCCAGGAGGGGCCTTGAGTGGGCTCCCGAGCCTCTCGGGGGCTGGGCGTGTGTGTCCTTCTGGCTCCTTGTTTGGTGCTGGTGTTGGCTCCATGGACACTCAGACAGTCATTCAGCATTTTCGAGCTTCTTCGCGTTAGACGTCACTCTCACAGGGACTAACGTGGTGCTTCCTGTCCTGGGAGCTCGAAGCCCGGGGCCGGAAGAGCCACCACCCGTGAAGGGAGAACTTGAGCTTGGCGAGGGTACCATGAAGACAGCAGGGCTGGGACGGACAGGAGACAGGGTCAACCTGGAGGCTGTGGCCTCTTCCAGGGGCTGGGGGGGGACACTTGGTAACACCTCGAGTCAGACTGGGGGGGGGGGGTCCTGTGTGCATCCTGTGGGTGGAGGCCAGGGATGCTGGCCAACATCCTACAGTTGGATGCCTCAACACAGAATTATCTGTGCAACATCCTACAGTTGGATGCCTCAACACAGAATTATCTGTGCAACGTGTTCCTCGTGCAGAGCTTCAGAAAGCCCGGCTTTAGCTGAGTTCCAAAAGATGAATAGGAACCAAGTACACGAAGAGGGAAGCAAGTTTCCCATGCAAAGGTCCTGTGGTGGGGGGAATATGGCTGAACAGGAACTGGAAAAATGGCCATGTGGCTGGAGGGGTGGGCACCGTGCTTTGAGAAAAGGACATGTGGGTGGGAGACTTTGGGGAGTGACCTCTGGTCTGGCCGGTGCGCTTGCCTTGTCTGCCCCCAGCTTCGTACTCACTGGTTCCTCCAAGGTCCCAGACACCAGCGTCCTCCATGAGGCAGTGTGACCTGGCTGGTTAAAAACTACAACTAGCCTCACTGCATATTCTCAGAGAGAGAGGTGTGGGGTGGGGGCGGGGCGGGGTGAGGGCTCTGTGGTCTCAACGGGGGTTGATTGAGGTTGGAGATCTCTGACATTTATTTAACTCTGCAAATTACACCTGTTAGTGTCCTGGGAAATGAATCTAGTCTGCTCGGCAACCTAGGGAACTGCAGCTTCCCTGGGGAGCCCAGAGCGGAAGCACAGCTGGTCCCATGAATTCTGAAGGTGATCACATTTTCACCAAAAATGCCACCGTCATCGCAGCCATTTTGTTTTTTTCTTTTTCCAGGTCTTCTAAAATGTGGGGCTTTGAAATGCTGATGGTGCTAAGATTCTCTTAGCAGATTTAGAAATATGAACAGTTGTACATGTGCATGTGTGTGTGCGTGCGTGCATGTATGTGCATATGTGTGTGCATGTGCAGGCAAGTGTGTGTGTCGGTGTGCATGTGGTTGCACGTTTGCATGTGGCTGTGTGTACACACAGGTGTGCATACCTGTGTGTGCATCTGCACAGATAATTGCATACATGCACATATGCGTGCACATGAGTAGACGTGCATATGTACACGTCTGCATAAATGCGAATGTATGCACATGTGTGCAAGTGCACGTACATACATTTGCATGCACATGTGTATGTATGCGCATGTAGGTGCATGTGGGCATGTGTGTGCGTGCATGTTGTGTGTTTGCATGTGTGTATGCAAGTGTGGTTGTGTGCATGTATGTTACTGCGTGTGCATACATGTGTGCATACATGTGAATGTGTGTGCACATTTGCATGCATGTTGTGTGTGCGTGTGCATGTGCATATGTGTGTGCGAACGTGGGGATTTGTACCCAGAGCGAGTTGATCTGGGAGACGCTGTGTGACTTCCTGACTCTTGACCATGCTGTACGCTGACACCTCCACGCAGACCGTGTGGAGAACACAGGGCTCCTGGCTCTGTTGTGTCTGGCTATTGCCACGACTGGATGGTACAGCCGCGCACTGGTGTCCCTTGACAAAGGCTGGTCCACGTGAAATGTCACATGGTGACATGGTGTGCCCCTCAGGATGAACCCTGGGGTTCATGCCAGGCTTCCTCTTCCATACTTGGGACCCCGTCCTGTGTGTCCCTGCAGTAGGTGAGGCCCTGGTATGGGCTGAGGCAAGACGCAGCTGTGCACTGAGTAGCTTTGTTCCCAGAGTCCCACACCCCTTCCGGATGGGAGGGCGTGCCAGCCATGCAGTGTGGTGCCTTCCCCCCTGCCTCTCCTCAGGGTAGGGTTCCGGACAGAGCACTCACCCACAGAGCGAGACAGGAAAGCACGAGGAGGAGGCGGCCCAGCTGTGTTTCAAGTGCGGGGAGGAGGCTGGAGGCTGGAGGGAGGCTGGGGAGGTGAGACGTGAAGGCTGGGGAGGCGAGACGTGGAGGCTGGGGAGGCGAGACGTGGAGGCTTGTCTCCACGGAACGTGCTCTTCCTGAGCACATATCTGGTGAGCTCCGTGTGCAGGGCAGGATGCAACACGAGTCAGTGTCGTCCCCTTGATGCACTGGCCAGGCTGTTGGGAGGTCGGGTCACCTAGGTGCATCCCTCAGATACAGACACTGGGCCCCAGCACGTGTGGGGTTGACCCATGAGGGCGGGAGGTGGGTTCAAGTCCACCTGGGGAGCCCCACGTGTCCACCCACACCTGCTGCCCAGCATGCCCCTCGCCTCCCAGCATCCGAATGTTAATAAATGTTGGTAGAGCCAGGTGGGTGCCAGGAGTGGGCAGGGTTCCCCGCGACATTGAGCTGTCTGGGAATGGACCGGAATTGCCCAGGTGTCCTGCTGTCCACGTTGAGAATGATCCCTGGCATGATTCTGGGGTGCTGGGGAAAAGGCAGGGTCAGTCCCCCTCCTCGGCTTGGCCTCTGCTGGAACTCTCCAGCATTCCTGTGTCAGCCTGACATGATGAAGGTTTGGAGGCTCCTTGTGCAGGGATGGCCTCAAGTGCCCACGCCCTCCACATTTGCGGATTTGTGGGGAGAGATCTGTGCAGTGGGGTGAGTCTGAGCACCGGAACAGCAGTGCGTTGAACACAGAATACAGCAACACGCTGATTCTGATGTTTGGGTCCCGTTGACGCTGTTGTGTGTCCCGGGCCCAACAGCCCCTGTGGCCAGAGGCGGCGACTAGCTGAACCAGCCGGTGTGCACGTGGGTCGAGCCACCAGCTCCACCAGGCCATCTGAGCTCATTCTAGATTCCTGAATGGGGACCATGCGTCACATGGACTGTGGCTGTCCTGGGTCCTGGTCCCCAGCGAGGCTGTGGGGCAGACGAGTGGCCTGCCTGTGTAGGAGCCTGGTTAGCAAAAAGAAGTTACTTGAAAACCCCGGATATAGGGGCGGGCCAGGCCAGATAGCCCTATTCAGTCAGAGGGGTGTGCATATATTAACTGTGGTAGGTTAAAATCCGATTGGCCACCTGTGTGTGGGCCGGGCTCCACCACCACTATAAAAGATGGTCTGTGAGGCTGGAGTGGGAAGGTTTTTTTTTTTTTTTTTTTTAGCAAGAGCAGCGGCGCCACCACAAGCGGCGCCGCCCCGTGCACCGCCCAGAGCAGCAGCAGCAGTGGCCGGCGCCGCTGCCAGTGACGCCGCCCTGAGCCAGAGCATCAGCAGCAGCAACAGCAGCAGCGCCGCCGCAAGCAGCCACGCCACCTCGGGCAGTGCCGCCATCAGGAGCAGCCTCTCAGGAGCCAACGGTGCAGCCACACCGGGAGTGGGTCTGTGGTATGGTGAGGGTGAGGCAGGGAGCCTCCAGGAGGGACCCCAGCGACTGGGAGGCGGTGGTCCCCAGCAAGACTCGGGCACCTACCGGTCAGTTTGGTTTCTGATGCAGTTTGGTTTCTGATGCAGTTTGGTTTCTGATGCAGTTTGGTTTCTGATGCATGCGGCGAAATAAAACTTTGCTTGATTTTCGCTTTGTATCAGTCTCGTTCCTTTGATCACGGACCCTAACACCTGCCACATGAGTACCCAAGCCTCGTGACCTTTGGTATATGCAGACTACGTCTGCCATAGATCTTTGGGGCATTTCAAAGAGGCTCATTGCAATTAATTCCTCTCTGTTGGGGAAATAGCGAACTCGAGACATGGAGGGAGAGAGAGGAGCTCACAGTGTGCCCCACCCCTAGCCAGGGCCTGCTTTCCTGAGGTCACGGGATGATGGTCGCTCTGCTGTCAGCACCTGGAGGGAGACCACAGAGGCATCTATAGCTGGAACCTGACCCAGCACGTGTTCCACTTACCTCTGTGGGAAAACCCGTTTGTCCTTGCCCACTGCCGCTTCCCTGGGACAATGTGCGAGATCCTGGACAGGCTTCAGGATAGCCAGATGTCTCCGGGCCTGCAGGTGCCAGTCCTGGAGGATGGTTTTGGAGGGATCATGGTGCCCTGAGGCTTGGGGGATCCGTGATGGAGGCTCTGTCTGTGCCGTAGGCCCGGGAGACCTTCCTGGAGGAGCTGGGATGCCAAATTGGGACTGAGTGCATGGGCATCTCCAGGCTGCTCTAACACATCACCGTGTGTTGGGTGGCTTCAACGACAGATGTGGTCTGTCCTGCGACTCTGGAGGCTCTTTGACTCTGGGAAGTCAAGGTGTGGGCGGGGCTGTGCTCCCTCTGGAAGTCACGGGGGAGGGTCCTTCCTGCCTCTCCAGCTTCAGGGACAGCCAGAGGCCCTGGCGACCCCTCAGCCTGGTGACCTTCCCTTGGGCCCCCACATCCCTCAGCACGTGACCTCCTCCCCATGGCTGAGAGGACACTGCCTCCAGATTTCCCTCTTCTCACGGGGGCACCGCTCACTGGATTGGGGCCCACCCTAACCTGGCATGGCCCACCCTAACCTGGCGCGGCCCACCCTAACCTGGCGAGGCCCACCCTAACCTGGTGCGGCCTTCTCTTCATTCGGTCACATCCATAAGGACCGTATTTGCAGAGGACGGACGTCCTGAACTTCCAGATGGACATGAACCTGGGGAGATGTTGTTAACACAGCGTTCTGCCCCTCCCTGCATGTGGAAGGGGAGCAGAGGGAGAGTGGCTGGCACCCAGAGAAGGTGTACCCTTTCGTTCTCTGAGAGCTCTGGGCCGTGGATCTCTCTAGAAAGCCATCAAATAGGGAGATACGGGATCACCGGTGAGCTTTTCTCTTCAATGTAGAGGAAGCAGCTCAGTGAGTCCTGGTTTCTGACACTGGGCTCACGGGGCATGGGCAGGGCCAGAGTCTGCCGGGGCCTCAGATCAGCCGCAGGAGCTCTGTGCCCCTCCCCCTGGGCCTCTGCGGAACCTCAAGGAGACAGGCGGACAGGAGCTGTGCCCGTTTCCAGGCAGAGTCAGCCAGCAGAAAAGAGGACAGTGGGCTTGGGGGTTCGGGGGCCTCCTGGCATCACTCCTGTGTGGATCACTCCTGTGTAGATCACACACTGTCCTGTGTGGGTCACAAATAAGGGGGTCACTGAAAAGAGCAGCCTTGGCTTTCGTGTTCCTCACACAGAGTCTCTTGAAGCTGATCAGGGGACCCCGACATTCCCAGGGTCCACATCACATCCGCATGAGGAAAACCCACAGACACACTTCCCATCACGTGTGAAGCTGCTCTTTTTTTTTTTTTTAAGATTTTTTTTTATTATTCATTTGACAGAGCGAGATCACAAATAGACAGAGAGGCAGGCAGAGAGAGAGAGAAGGAAGCAGGCTCCCACTGAGCAAAGAGCCCGACGTGGGTCTCGATCTCAGGACCCTGAGATCATGACCTGAGCCGAAGGCAGTGGCTTAACCCACTGAGCCACCCAGGCTCCCTGAAGCTGCTCTTTTAAATCCCGTGAATGTTCCCTTACCTGCAGACCGCAGCGCCTCGGAATTTCTCTCTTCTGACAAAAGGTGAATGAGGAGTAAGACTGTGCAGCATCGGTGGGGGGGTCGTGTGTGTTTCAGGAGGGATAGGAAGTTCGGACTGGCAGCGGCCTATGGCGTCAGTGTGTCTGGGACCGAAGGAGCAGGTGCGGAGGGATAGAGTTTGTGTCTCGCAGTAAGTGCAAAGGCCCGGGAGCGCTGGCTCAGGTTGGGGAGAGGCATGCACAGGAAGGCGGGTGCCGTGCTCTGTCCACAGGCGCGTCCTGGGTGTATGAAGAGACGCAGGTGCTGGTCTTCTCTGCTCCACGAGGCTCTTTCCGTGAAGCAGCCGCAGCCATGAGCTCTGTAGGGCTGCCTCTGTGAGTGTCAACTGTCTTGGTCAGGAAATTACCAGAAAACCTCGACAAGGCCTTTGCTGCTGTCACAGCTGTTTCATCGGACAGCTTGAACCTACTTTTCCACTGTGGTGCCTGGTCCACACAACGCCGCGTCCCCACACGCCCACTGCCCCATGGTGATGGCGCCATTGCCAGCCCGTCAGACATCAAGTGGCTGCTTTTCTGAAGATCCAGACAGACCCCAGAGGGACACCGAGCAGGGGGGACTTGCTGTAACGATGCCGTCCCCTTCTGTTTCCAGACAGCAACTTGAGGGGACAGATACAGTGAAGGGACGAGGTCACCCCTTTCCATTCCTCTCGTGGAATCTTTGTGTAGGTGGTCGTGAGGGTCCCTTCCAGACCCCTCTCATGAGTGACTTGTTTTAGGAAGGGCTTCGCCCAAAGTTGAGCGTGTGGAAGGTTTCCGTGAATATGTATCAGAAGCATAAATGAGTGAGTGACATGTTTTGAACTATATTGGCTCACTCATGTAAAACTGCATGCATAACAGAAAGCTAGATGAGAAAAAAAAAGGATTATTCTCATGAAATACACAATTCTCTCTCCAATGTGCCATGTGGTTTCCGAGCGCCATGGAAATGCAAGCCTGTTTGTTGTCTGGGCCAGTTGGAGGGGGAGGGTGGGCGCCCGAGCATGTCACAATATATGGAGTAAATGACCATCTTCCTACGATTCCGCATAAGGAAGTGTAATCAGTATTAAAATTACACTGACTATAAAACTTGTCTCCTTGGCCCAGAAGGCTTCTAGGAATCCTGGAAGGTGCCGTGGCTGCCCAGGGAGCAGGCTGTGGGCTCGGCGTTGCTGCGTACGGGGTGAGCGGACTTCTTCCCGGAGCGTTCTGGGGTGAGAGCATTTTACGTATTAGGTCACATGAATCAGTCACAAAAAAATGAGTGGCTTTTCACTTCCTTGCAAGAAAAATTTATTTGGTTTTCAGTGGCAAGAAGATGTCACCAGACACAAGGCATGTTGCTTCTTATGACTTGTCATCGCAGTAATCCGCCAGCATATGAAGGACCGAGAGATGGCCGGCGGCAACGACCTGGCCGTTCCTGCTGCCGCCTTCCTGTGTGTCATTTCCAGATGACTGGTTTGTCCACTGCGGCTTCACCGCCTGGAAGGCTTGGGACTCGCCGTGGCCAGATGAGAGTGGCCATCCTGCTCCTTCTCTCCCTGAGGGGTCCCGCCACAGAGGGGGAGGGGGTGGCCCTTCGGGCCCTGGGGGTGCTGCCTGGCCCCGTCCGCTGGAAGTCTAGTTTATCTGAGAGATCCATGTGCCCAGAAGCCACGTGAGGAAAGACCGTGACATTTGACCGTGTGACACTTAATGTTCCTGACTGTCGAAAGCGTACCGCTCAAGTTTTCCAGAGAAAAATAGGCACTTGGGGAAAATGTCTTTACTATATTGGACAGTGCTTTAATAAGTAAAGTTCTTTTTAGAATCAATGAGAGGAGACCAGGGGCTCATATTGGTGCAGACGGCAGGGCGGGGTAGTTGAAGAAGCAATGGCTTCAGGCACCCGCGGTTCACGGAGAAGGGTTTTAGCTGCTTGAGCCGACTTCCAAAGGTGCTCACGTGCACCACGACGCCGATGAAAACCGTGATGCACCCTTTCTCTAACTGGGTTGGCAGGGAGGAAAAGGGGGTGCGGGATGCGGAGGTGTGGGGCTGTTGGCCCTTGTGCAGGTGGCTGGTGGAGGTTTACGGTCAAAATTCCGGAGGTCATTTGACAGCGTCGGCTATGGTGCTGTGGACACAGCCCGTGGTCCCACAGCACCTCCAGAAACTTACCCCGCAGGTGCTCCCAGGCAGCCGTCTTCACCAGCGGGTTCTGATCACTGGAACTGGAGATGAGACCAGTGTTCATCTGCCAAGAACAGTCTCAGCTCGGGGCACCTGGGTGGCTCGGTGGGTTAAGCCTCTGCCTTCAGCTCAGGTCATGGTCCCAGAGTCCTGGGATCAAGCCCCGCATTGGGCTCTCTGCTCCGCTGGGAGCCTTCTTCCTTCTCTCTCTCTCTCTGCCTGCCTCTCTGCCTTGTTGTGATCTCTTTCTGTCAAATAAATAAATAAAATATTTAAAAAAAAAAAGAATAGTCTCAGCTCGTACGGAGCAGGAAGCCAGGTGGCCTTCATGGTTTGAGGGGGTGGGATCTTATGAGCCGCTGTGGGATTTTGACTAGTTGTTCATGTCATGTGAAAAAGCAAATTCGCAAGATGTGTATTTGTTGGGGACTCTCTTGGCTGGTGTCTGTGCTTGTATATGTCCGTGGAGCGTTTTCAGAGGGTATAAGAGAAGCTGACACGCCTCTGTGGAGCAGGGGTGGGGAGCCGGACGAGAAGGGGGTGTTTACTTCCTACCTTAGACGGTTTACGTGACTCTGAATTGGTTTTTAATGAAATTGCTAATTTAAACAGCAGTTTGCTGAAGGAGGAAGTGAGGCTTTTCTAGGCTGTGCCGGCGGTGGCCTGAAGTCCCGTTATACTCTGTAAGTAGTGGAAATAGTCACGTGCCTCATGCGTTTTGATTCACGCCCGTGTGGGTCACGACATGCTGGGTGGCCTAGAGCTTGAGGGGTGGGCAGGCGGGCGATGTGCTTCCCGGCCCCCCTGGGCATGCACAGCTGCAGTGTCCGCAAGACCATGAGCGGAGGTGGTCATGAGGCAGTCCACCCCTCGCTCTCGGGTGCGATGAGACTAGAGCCCCCCCTTCTCCCACGTCCACCGTCTCTCCCCTGTGCCAGTCCCTGTGAAGGCATCAGAGGTGGGGGTGTGTTTGCCTCCCGGAGATCCTCACTCACATCGGCCGACCCTGGATGGTCGCTTTGGACTGTGTGTCACCAGAGCAGCCGAGCTCTGGCTGCAGTGACAGGAAGAGAGTCTCATCCCACAGCCCCACCCCAGTGCCCCAGGGCATTGTCACTTGCCACACCGGCGGGGGTGCCACGGCTGTGCTGTGGCCCCATGGTGCTGCCTGGACAAACCCGTGTGGGTACGGCACACGCACGCCCTGGCAGGACGCCCCCGTCCCCAAGATCAGGGTCACCACGTGCAATGCCTTGTGAATTTGCTTTTTTCACTTAAGATTAGTTATTGATCGAAGTTCCACGGCCATTCATAGAGTAACGCCTTGTTGCATTTAGTGGCTGCTGGTGTCTTGCCCTGTGGGTCTCAGTACTTGGCTATAGCAGCTCCCGCCAGAGAGGGCGCAGGGAGTGGGAGTTTCCTAGTGGGGATGACCTGGGGCATCCAGGAGTGTATCCGCAGAATCCATTCCCAGAGTCAGAATGGCTGGGTCCAAGGCTGTGTGCATTTTCCACCCTGGTGGACGTTGTCAGTGGCCATCAAAAACATCCGCTCCTGACCCTCGCTGCAGGAGAGATCTCTGCCGGCTGGGCGGTGGGGAGGGCTCTATGCCTCCGTCCCCCCATGCTTGGTCCGGGTGCACCCTGCCATGACCGCTTCTACACCATCCCCAGAGTCCTCCTTCTCCTCTTCCTCCTCCTCCTCCTGTCTTCCCCTCCGCTGGGGCGACCTCACGCCCCCACCGCTGCCTGAGTCCATTGCCCACAGCAGTCCCAGGGACCATTTAAAAAGCATGAATCTTCTGGTGTTCCTGTCCGACCTGGCTCCATTGTGCTTGGCAAACCCAGGCACACCCTCACCATCTGGCCTGGCCCCAGCACGTTTCCCCAGTCTCTGCGTGCCCCCCACCTGGTCCTGTCTATTCCTCACACTTGTCCAGCTTGTCCCCAGGAGCTGGAATATTCTCCCCAACTCTGGCCACGGCTGCCTTTTGTCCTTTTGTCGTCCATATCTCGGCCCATGCCCACCCCCGGGGTGAGGCCTGGTGTCAGCCCTTTTGCTGTTTTCATATCTTCTAGTACTAATCTACATCTGAAACCATCTGGCTTCACTATTTCTCTCCCTGCCTGGACCTCGAGGCCTGGCTGTCATCCTTAGCGGTGTCTGGCTAGAGGGGCCCTTGGTCAGCATTTCTCCAGGGCAGGCATAAACTCTTCCAAGAGAGCCGAGACTGTAGGCCCCACATGGGACCGTGCTGGTGTCTGTCTGCTTTCCTGCCATGTATCTGCAGAGCCAGGTCAGGGGCCGGGCACTAGTCGGCCCCAAGAAGCTCTTCCCTGA
This sequence comes from Meles meles, assembly GCF_922984935.1. NCBI lineage: Eukaryota > Metazoa > Chordata > Mammalia > Carnivora > Mustelidae > Meles > Meles meles. The sequence continues at coordinate 30,774,784 of NC_060081.1, forward strand.
TGGGCAGAGGCCGGTCCTCGGTGGTAACACAGACACACCCAGAAACTATGCCATCCATGCTGAACAGGGACAAGACCTTCCCACGTGCTGCCATTACTGTTCTGAGTGCCTCAGAGCCTGCTGGAATGTAGGCATGTCTTAGGGCCTCCCTGGGGAGAGGTCGGAGTGCAGAGCCAAGTCAGCGAAGTAGCGGAGGAAAATCCCACATTTCCAGGCACTGAGCTGCCCCGTGGCTGTGGGCTCAGAGCCACTGGGGCTGGCTGTGTCTGTAGAGAACCCAAGGCTTCCCGTGATGCCAGCCCACCAGGCGGGGATCCTGATATGGGGGGAGGGGTGCAGAGCACTGAGCCCACCTGCGTGGGGTCAGAGTCCCCATTGCAGCCATCCCATGGGACCCTCTGAGCCAAGAGGTGGGTACCTCCGCATTCTCCTTCCTCTCTGACTGCAATTTGGGGGGGTGAGGTGGTTCTTGATGTGTCCCAGGGGCCAGCAGCCGTCGTGGGTCTCAGCGTCATCTGCTGGGCTGTGTGCCCTCAGACTGGCTTCCCTCTGCCGTGGGGATGGCCCAGGGCTCAGCCTGCACATGGGCTCCATCCTTGCTAATGCGGGGACTCTGGCAGGCGGCCCCTCCCTCTGTGAAGCCCCGGGCTCTTCACTCAAGCATCTCATGGCAAGAGATGGGCTGGGGCTGTCCCTCTCTCTCCCTGCGGTGGCCACAGCCCTCCTGGGCCCCACCCTGTGGTCTCAGACACCCGCTACTCCAGGACAAGCCTGTGACCTCAGTGCTTATCGCCACACAGATATGAGGCACTTTCCCTTCCCCCACCGTCCTGCCCAGCGTCTCTGGAAACAAAGCCTCAGCCCCTCCTCTGCGCCAGGGAGTCTGTATTTTTGGGCGAGGCCAAACTTGTGTGTGGAGAGGGGAGTGCTGTCCTGCGAGGCCCGCCTGGGTGGAGACCGCTGGCAGGGATTTCGAGAGCAGGTATCATTTTTATTTTTTAAATTTGTTTATTTGTTTATTTACAGCATAACAGTGTTCATTGTTTTGGCATCACACGCAGTGCTCCATGTAGTACATGCCCTCCCTATTACCCACCACCTGGTTCCTCAACCTCCCAGCCCCCCCCACCCCTTCAAAACCCTCTGGTTGTTTTACAGAGTCCATAGTCTCTCATGGTTCATCTCCCCTTCCAGTTTCCCTCAACTCCCTCTCCTCTCCATCTCCCCATGTCCTCCATGTTATTTGTTATGCTCCACAAATAAGTGAGACCATATGATACTTGACTCTCTCTGCTTGACTTATTTCACTCAGCATAATTTCTTGCAGTCATTTTTTAGGAGCATTTCAGCATCTTGGATAAAGAGAAGAAACCAGGGCAGGTGCGACCCCACACACCGTCGCACACACACGCGTGTGCACACGGAACGTTTGGCCAAGTCTAAGCTGTCGTCCCTCGGGGATGGGAGGTGTTGCAGGGGTGCGGCTGTATGGAGTGTCCGTGGGGCTGGCCGAATGAGCCCCCAGCAGGGCTTACTTACTACTCAGGTGGCGGAAGGAGCAGGCAGGGCCGTGTCTGGCTGGGTAAGGGAGGAGGCCATCGTGGCGCAGCCTGAGACGCCGCCCGTATGCGGGTGGAGGTGGCCCGGGGCCCCTGGCAGGACAGGAGCGCTGGCTGCAGGGAACCGCCTTCCGTGACTGCAGACACCTGGCCCGTCCGCCGAAGCCCCAGGTCGGCACTTCAGCCGAAGCTTGTGATGATGTCAAGTTGACTGCTTTGTGTCAGAGTGGTCGGAATTAACGTCTGTGCTGCGTTCGAGGCCCGCTCCACCACGGAGGCCTGGGGACGCTCAGCAACGGGCCGGGGGGGCAGCATGAGGTGGCCAGGTCGCAGGGGACATTCCGCTTGGGGAGGACAACAGGCATAATGTGTGAGCCTGACCTTTCCAGACTAGAAAGGGGACCCAGCCCTCCTGCTGCCCCACCAAAGGGGGCTTAGGTTCACTCGGCCCAGCTCGGGGGGCAAGGCAGATGCCCTGCTAGGTGCTTGGGTGGCTTGGTCACTGTTGGAGTTTGGGGGTTACACGGAGGCAGACTTCCCACCCTTCCGTCATAGGTAGAATGTTCTTGTCTCTGCTGTTGTCAAACGTGCCCTGTTCCTCTGTTCCCTCCCTCTGGAAGGCCACCCACTGCCACCAGCTCTCCAGCTCTCCTGCTCTCCAGCTCTCCAGCTCTCCTGCTCTCCAGCTCTCCAGCCGGCCCCTCCTCATCCCCACACCCTTGGCCCTGCAGTCAGGGCCCCTGTCCTTGGCCCCAAGCAGTTGCTATGGCTACCATTTCCTCTCTGGGGTCCTTCTGCCCTAGATGGTTATTGCCAGGGGGCGGGCACCTGCCTGCTGTGCTCTGCAGGGGCTCTCGCAGCCTAGAAGCTGTGGGGCTGGTGTTCGGTAGTGAGTGGGTGGGATGGTGGCCAGGTCCTCACTGCTCCAGGCTGAGGGTGGACAGACCTTCCCCTTCTGGACGACACACCTGCCCAGATTGGGCAGGGGTAGGAGCAGCCCAGCTTGGGGATAGGGCTGCAGCCGTGGCTCAGGGCACAGACGGGCTCTAGAGGGAGGGTAGGGGCAGGGGAAGTGGACGAGTTCCAGGAAACCATGCCCCCGCAGCGGGCCTGAACCCAAGATGTGCTCTGGGCTGTGCTGTCCAGGGGCCCATCGGATCCTTTCCCTGGCCAGCCCAGCCCAGTCCAGTCTCCCTCCTGCTGCCACTGTCTCTAACTCTCTTGTTTGTTATGAAGGCTCATCTGACCTGATGGACCCCGTCTGTGTCACATGTAACCTTAGGTAATTCTTGCCAAGCTGAGGGACAGGCACAGCTGTCGTTCCTCCTGGTGACCTTCAGGCTCACAGAGGTCAAATCCCACCTGGAGTCTCACAGTGGCAGGCGGTGTAGTGGCACATGGGCCCGAGTCTGTGCTCCTCCCCATACCCAGGTGAAGCACGTCACAGTCCGTAGCGGGCACGGACATTCACTCCCTGTAACCTCAGCCTCTGCCCTCCAGCTCCGGGGAAGCCCCAGGACTGAAGAGCTCGGATTTGCTGAGAGGCGCCGCTCCCCTGCCCCCACTCCCTTTCAGGCTGGAGTTTTTCTGCCCCCGACCTCAAAACCAGGGCACCACCCTCCAGCGATGCTCCCAGAGCATGAGCTCCATGACATCCCGTACGGTCCGGCCAGCACGAGGAGCACTGCACAGCGGGTGGAGGAGGCTGGCGGAGCTGCAGGGTTCAGCATGAGGACAGAGGGAATAGCACCTCTAGCCACATCTCTGTAGGGTGCTTGCATCAATGATACTAGATTGGCTGCATTGGGCTAAATAAAACACACGAGTAAAACACACCCCCCCTTTAGTTTGACTCTTTCTTAACTTGTCGCTAAAGCATTTAGGATTGTGCACACTCCGGGTGCTGTCTTTGCTGTTTGCACCTGACGGGCCAGAGCTGGGCCCCCGGTGGCTCCGCTCACAGCTGGGACCGTGTGTCCCGTGGCAGAAGACTGGCCTCAGGCAGTTGCACTGTGATCTTCTCCGCGAGAGCCCCAGGGCAGATGAACCCGTGGGAGCCCCCTTTTACTTCTGTCTTGCTCAGTTTCCCCTTTTCTCCCTGGGTGCCCTGCCACCACGCCTGGTGACACCTGTGTGCTCCACCCCCGCCCCCCCCCACCTCACTGTGCTGCCGAGCCTCATGTCCTGAGTGTTGTGGGCTATTGAGGGCAAGGCGGGGCTGACCACAAGCTCATTCACCGCCCCTCACCTGGGCAGGAGCCCATCTGGGGTGTGCCCTGGCCTCAGGCTGTTAGTTTCCTCACCTAAAGGATGGCTGGGGGCTCCCATGCCTGGCTGTGCTGGACAAGCCAGTGACGGCCTCCAGGACCCTCGCAGAGCTTCTGGGTCAGAGCTCGTCAGGGAAGGGTCCAAGTGTGTTCGTGTGTGTACATCTGTGTGTACTGTGCGCACCTGTGTGTGCATGCATGTTTGTGTCTATGTGTCTGTATGCGTGTGTGTATTCTAGGTATATGTGTGCATACCTGTGTGTGTACTGTGGTATGGCATGCACCTGTGTGTGTATCTGTGCATACATGAATATGTGTGAATTGTGTGTCTGTGTGTGTGTTACATACATATGCATTTGAGCATGTGTATGTGTGTGCACATGTGAGTTGTGTGTGTACACACGTGTGTCTGTATGTTTGCATGTGTCTGTACGTACACACATACTCACATGCCCCGAGTGTTCCCTAGAATTGCCGACCTGGGCTGGAGAGCCCGTGGCAAGACGGCCTCCGGGTCACACTGGATCACACCTAAGAACCCAGTACCCTCGCTTGCCTCCCCCCACGGCAAACTGCCTAACTTTCCCAAATGCGTCTGAGAGCCGCGCCTTGGGCTCCTCGTCATTCTAAACTGAAGGGTAGGCCTCTGAGCCAGCGGTTAGCCCCCACGCGCTGCCCAGAGCTAGTCTCCGCCCAGGAGCCCGAGCCCCAAAGCCTTCCTAAGGGTGAACCCAGAGGCTCCCCATGACCCTTGGATGCACCCAAGAGGAGGAAGTCCGTGTCTGCACAGACTGGGACATGGTGCTTGTAGCAGCACAAGAGGAAACCACCCAAATGCCATCAGCGGGTGACTGGATCCACAAAACGCAGTAAATGCATTCAGGGGAGCATCGTTTGCTCATAACAAGGAGTGAATCCTGACGCGCTGGAGCAAGGGTGAGGCGTGAAGGCCTTCTGCTCAGTGGGGTCCGGCCCTGCAGCAGACCCTGCGGGGTGGCCCCATTCCTGTGAAGGGTCCAGAACAGGTGAGTCTCTCGAGACAGAAGGTGGATCCGTGCTCACTGGCACTAGGCTGTGGGGAGCCGGGGAGCCACTGTGATGGCATGGTGGAATGTTCTGGAATTAGTTAGTGGTAATGGTGACACAGCTCTCTACATGAACTAAAAACCACTGTACCGTGTACTTTCCTTTTCAAGGCTGGAGTCGGGGGGGAGGGAGAGAGGATCTTAAGCAGACTCCGTGCTCAGCTAGCAGCCCAACACGGGGCTTGAACTCATGACCCTGAGATCGTGACCTGAGCTGAACCTAAGAGTCAGATGTTGGCTTTCAGAGTGTGAACCTGATGGCAGCTGAGTTATATTTCTGTGAAACTGCTGGAATAATGCCTGGTGTCCAGGACCCCAGCTCCCACGGCACGGAATGTGACCCACACGTCCATTCAAGTGCACAACCCCGCCGGTCTCCCCCCGGCTCCCCTCCCCTCGCCCCTGCGGGAGTCGGCCTACCCAATGACTCTGCTCGGCCCCTGGTGCCCTTCTCCTGACTCCCCAAGTTGATGTCCTCTCAGGTCTCAGCTCAGACGCCCCCTTGGTGGGTATCGCGTGTCTGAAGCGGTCCACCTGAGCCATGCCGCCCGCACCACTCCCTGCACCCATGGTCTTCCTGGGGCTGCAGGGCACTCATCAGACCCTGAAACCACCCCCCTGTTGCTAGGTTTGTTTGTTGTCTGCTGTCCTCACTGCGAAGGGACACGCTGTGGCAGAGATGTGTCTGTTTGCTGGCTGCTCTCTGCTCGGTGCTTGGCCCCACTGGGTGGAGAGGCGTGGAGCGATACCATGACTCCCTGGGCTTGCCCTGCCTCCTCTTGTCTGGGGACTCGGGAGCTCAAAGTGATTGTGAGGGAGATGCCCCAACCCGCCCCCCCCCCACTGGGCACTTGCCTTGTGGTGTGGAAAGGAGACGTGCCTTCCAGGGGCAGAGCGGAAGACCACACCCTGTCCAGGAAACACGCCCAGAAGGAGAACGAAGATGGACCCCCAGACCGCCCCCCCCCCGAAGCAGGTGCAGGAGCCCCGGAGCCTCCCATCACCACGGAGTCTCAGAGACCCCGGTAGATGCAAGAGGCATCCTGCGTCTTGTTAAGAAGCGCGGCGGCAGCGATAGCACAGCTCTGGGCCGCTAATGAGATGAAGTGTATCTGGCAATTCCCTGTCCCTTGGGGAGTCTGGGCTTAGCACCATCCCCTGCATGAAGGCGCGAGCAGAGGCTGCATGGCTGTGGATGGCTGTGAGAGTATTTCTATCGATTCTCACCCCAGCGGCCCAACCAGTTTTGGAGGATGGGCAGGGCCGAGTCAGCAGTTCCATCTGTGGTCCGCCTAACAGCCAGGGTTGCCGTGATCCGGCCCAAGGGAGATGGAAGGGAATTGCATTCACTTGTTGGGAAACTTAGGAGTAAGACGCAGACAGAGCTCTATATGATCCCAGTGGATCGGTCTCATATTTAGAAATCTTACTTGCTCCTTTCCTGTGCTTCTGTGATGTCTGGAGCACATGAGGGGTCACGGGCCCAGGAGCCAGAGGCCACAGTGTACTCCTGGCAGTTTTTGGGAGGAAGGCATAGAGGGCTCTTGCCTCCTGTCTCGGGTGGGTGGGCATTTCCAGGGTGACTTTGGTAGGAGCTGGTCCCCCGCTGCTGTCTGTACTTGCTGGGGACTCCGTCTCTAATCTGATTAGAGTCCTAGAGCTAGATGTGCGTGTCTGTGGACAATCAGCCCTGACTTAGCCTGTCTCCCGATGAAACCAGAACCCCCTCCCCCACCACTGTTGCCTCGTAGCAGCTCGCCTACCTTTTCCTCCTTACCTGGCCTGGATGTGTCCTGGAGGAGGGGTGTGGCTCTGTTGATCTCCCCTGCTGGGGGCATCTCCTTTTTGGGGTGCCTTCTCCATCTAGGCCTGTCTAAATCCCATGAGACCCAAAATGACCCCCCCCCCTTCCAGGCAGTGAGGTCCAGAAGACAATCGTCTTTCTTATCTACCCAGCAGGGGTCAACACAGCATCCGCCTCCCCCACAGGTTAGCCTGAGGATGCACTGTGACGACACGTGTGTAAAGCATGGCCCGGTGCCCAGCACACAGTAGGTGTGCTTCCTCCTCCACCATCAGCACTGATGGTCTTAAATCCAATTATCCTCAGGGACCTGTTATCTCCTGGCACCTGTTCCCCAACACAGTACCTGGTCTTTCTTCGATCCCTTTGTCCCCTTCCAGGAAGGATCCCCTCCCTTGGTTAGTGCCAATCCTGTGCGCACAGTAGTGCCTCACTAACATTTGTGGGGAGGAGGCCAGTGCCTTCCAGGATTCTGTATGTGCAGAGACCAGCTCTTTTTAATCCACATCAGGGGAGGTTGTTGATGTAGAATCGCCAGTCCTTCCTGCAGAGGGCAGGTGGGTCCAAGTCACTGACTCTCAGCTGACTCTGCAGTCCTGGGCCCTGTTTGCTCTATGTTTGCTGTGAGACCTTATAGGTAAGGGTCTCTCTTGCCTTCCTGTCTCTCTTCCATGGCAACAAAACCCCTTAGAGGTGAAGCCACTCATGAGTGGAGTGGTGAGGACAGACAGTCTGAGTGGCACTGGGATTTTAGCCTCAGTCAAGATAGGAAATAGCCATGCTCCCTCTCTCTCTGTGAGGCCTGAGGAAATGGGTGGGAGGGGTGGAACCCTGGCTCAGCTCTCCTTGCCCTGGGTGAGCCGCTGTTGTTCTCTGAGGGGCTGGGGCTTCACGGTGAAGCAGGGTAGTGCAGGCAAATACCTTCCGGGGTTGCCTGAGAGCCTGATCAGCTGTTTTCTTGAGTATGGCTGGCAGAGTGCTTTGTTGGGTGGTGATGGTGGCGGTGATGGTGATGATGATGATGATGGTGGTAATGGTGGTAATATTGGCGTTGGTGATAATGATACTGGTGTTGAAGATGATGGTGGTGATGGTAATGATGGTTATGGTGATGATGGTGATAATGATGATGATTGGTATGGTGGTCATGATGGTTATGGTGATGATGGTGGTGGTGGAGATGATGATGGTAGTGATGATGATGACAGTCTGATGGTGGTGATGGTGGTGATGATGATGACGGTCTGATGGTGGTGATGGTGGTGATGATGATGATGATGGTCTGCTGGTGGTCATGATGACGATGATGGTGATGGTAATGGTGGTGATGGTGATGCTGGTGTTGAAGATGATGGTGGTGAGGATGATGGTGAGGATGATGGTGATGGTGATGATGATGCAGATAGCAAAGATGGTGATGAAGACGATGGTGATAATGACAGTGATGATGATGGTGATGGTGATGAAGATGGTAATGATGGTAGCAATACCCTTGGGTCTAATCCTGAATTTTCTCCCATGTTTCAAGAGTATATCATCTGTCTGTCTTCTAAGGGCGTTCCCCCTACTCTTTCACACCATGGTGCCTTGTAATCTTTGTTTGGGAATTTTGACATCCCATTCTGTGACCTCTGTCATCTTTGATATTTTTATTTCTTTGAGCTGCGATATTTCCTTTACCGTATGGCTTTTTCCTACTCTCTGACCCCATGCTGCACCGATGACTTGCACTGCTGTGAAGACAGAAATGGCGCTCCTTCCTTCCTTCCTCTGATAATTTTGAAATGTGTGAGTTTCTGCCCCAGAGTTTCTAGTTTTCTCAAACTGAAGGGGGCTATTTAGTTTGGTTATTTCACAATGGCCTTTACTATTTTCTTATTAACCGGGCAAATATCCAAGGACTCCAACTCCTCACTGGGGTCTTTTGCAAGGTTTCAGTCACAGGGCTGGACAGGAGAGTGACGGGGCTCACAAAGAAGCCAAGCCCAAGGAGAGATTTGAAGGCTGGAGTCACCTCTAGCTGTCTGCAAGAAAGCCATAGGGCAAGGTTTGCCTTTTTAGTTTGACCAAGGAGAGAAACAACAGCCATTTTGTAGAGCAGTTGTTCAACCCTTGCTTTTCCACGCACTTTGCTTCAAAACTCTTTAAAAGGGTACTTTAAGGAAGGACATTGGGATGCAGTTGAGGAGAAGAAAATCGGAGGTTTAGAATGAGAGAAAAAGCCTCTTCCTGCACCTAGGACCTCAAAGGAGGGCATTCCATTTTGGCAGATCGAGTGATTGTGAAGAAGACTTGAGCGAGAAGGGAAGTAGGAGGATGACGAAGGGTGTGTGTTCTGTCTGTAAAGACGTGTTCTCCAGAAGAGCTCTGTCTTCTTGCTTTGCCCAAGACCTATGATGTGGGCATCCTGGTGTCTCCTCAAGCCAGACACCCTCCCTCCTGGGCATGGCTGGGTATTGTACGGCTCGGAGTGATTCATCGTCTGATGGAGCACTTGAGAAGGGACCCCTCCCCCTGCCGGGTCAGAGCGGTGAATTCAGCACCCCATCTACAGCAGCCAGTTTAGGGTGTCGGAAGGGAAAAGCCCTCAGAATTAGTCACAACCTTTAAAGAGCTACTTGCTTGCAGATTTTAAATGCCATATCATTGTTTCCAGGCTCATTTTATGAATATAAAGAGTATTAGTGAGTGTAAGAAGATGAGTTAATTAAGAAATCGTAATTCCCAGAAAGCCTCTTTGACATAATTTAAAATCCCAGGTAAGTGTAATCCATCATTAAAACCTGAAATTGAAGGGGCGACTGGAAAATACTGTGCAACAACACAATATAAGTCATCCCAGCAAGAGGGTCCAGAGGTGCGGAAGGAGAATGAGCAAGGGAGGGACAGACATCTGGGGTACAGCAGGTGGTTAGAGGAGGAGAGTCGCTCTGGCCCAGAGATCTCAGAAACGCACGGCTGCCATCCAGGAGATGTTCACAGACGAGTCCCTCACCCCAGGGCCTTCCAGCGCCGGCAGCGGCCGATGCCCCTGTTTACCATGTAATGAAGCCGCCATTTGGGGGAGTAAAGCAAGGTTAGGTGCCGTCTGTTGGGGTATTGCCAAAGGAGTTGGTCCGTGGCATGGCGTTTTGAATTTCCCAGATCTGGTCCTGTGAGAACTGGTATTAAAATGCACTCATCATAAAACCATCGCTGGACCAATCCTTGAGAGTACGCCCTAAAATGAAGCATGGTTGTGGCCCATTTTGGTTATGTTTGCTGCCCCTTCCTTGTAGAGCCGTGCACAGTGAGTCTGAATTATCCTGTCTTGTGCTGGGCCCAGTGAGGTCCACGCCAACCAGAGCGCCATGATCAAGTGTAGACTGTGAACTCTTGAGGTGTTTCCTTGTGTCTTCCATGGCACAGACGGTTTTCCACAGCGCGGCAGCGGCAAGTGGCCACAGCCCTATGAGGTCCCGAGAGGAGGCGTTCGAGAAAACCCCAGGTCCGGCCATCCCTCCTCCTGAGAGGGAGGGTCCCCCGCTGTGCATTAGTGCCCTTCCTGATCTGGGTGACGAAGGGGAAGCCCCGGGCACGTGCGCTCCATCCAGCAGCTGGTGTTGCCGGTGCCTCCAGGAATCTTCCCACGTTTCGCAGGAGGAAACGTTACTGGTGGCGGTGTTGCCCTTGGCTGTGATGCATAGAGAGGTGGGACGGTGTTTGGCACCAAACGCAGCCCATCGCTGGGTCCCGTGGATGTCAGTTGTTGTTTTATTGAATTTTCACTTCAGCTGAGTGAACTCAGGGCAGAAAGAGATGACTCCAGTGACAAAGAAAACAGTCTTAGGGCTTAACCGTGACCCAGTCGGGGAGCTGGGAAATAGCCAAAACGTGGCATTACCGTTGTTTGCTGAACAGCCAGGAGAAGGCTTCCCGCGTGTCCATGTGCACATATTTACTTAACATGAACTCAGGTTGAGGAAGGAGCTCGGATCGTGTGTCCCGGCAGCCTCGGGAACTGGCAGACAAGTACACGGGCAAGTACATCACCCGCGCGAAGCTTGCCCCCCACAGTGGAAAGCACCATTGTTGGTTAATTGCTGTGTGTTATTAATAGACGCTGAGTAATGGGAAGGGACTTGTGGAGGTCTCGTGAACCCGTCTGCTGGCTACGTTTTCATGACCATGTTTGGTGCAGGACATCTTCAAGGCGCACAGTGGAAGCTTGTGTGGTGCCCAGACCAAGTGTGCAGGGGTCAGGCCCGCCCACCTCCCCCGAGCAGGCTGCGGGATAAGTGTTTCCCAAGGACTAGGGGCGCCTTTTCTGGCCTGGGCTCTAGGGGATGGCGGGGTGCGTACTGAAGCCTGATTGTTTAATCCAAGGGCCTAGGGCTCGTAAAATTGTTTAAAATGCACAGGCTGTCGTGCATGAGGCCCATCGGCTGAGTTGACATTGTGCCGGATTATGGATGACAGCCAGCTCCGTGCCTCGGGTCTGAAGGCCAGTGTGCTCCAGCTTCCCGCGAGAGCGCGGGTTATAACGATCAGACATTAGGAATCAGACCATTTGCTCTGCCTTGGTTGGAAGCCAGATGCAGAAGGTGATGACCCCATACGGCCACCCCTCTGGTCATCTCTGGACTTGACAGTGCTTCCCCCAGACCCCCGGGCCTGGGGGCACCTGGTTAGGAAAGGCAGATGGATTCGCATGTGAAGGATCCCTGTTCTACAGTTCTGCCTGGCAATCCGGGTTGGACACAGAGGAGGCATCTTAAGTGAAATTTACGCAGTTGTACAGTGAGCCTTTATTTATTTTTTTTAAGGACTCAAAGAATCCTAAATATTTGAAATCAGGCAGCCATGGCCTGATGCTGTCCAGTCTGCGTTCTCTCTGACCCTCACAGATGACCACGTTAGTCACTAAGTAGATGGACCGTGAGGAGTCGACCTCCGCTTTCTGCGGGTGCCCATGTGTGCCGGTTTGTGAGATCGCCTCAGAGGTGGGCGCCCTCGCAGCAGCCGCCCCTGCAGAGTGAGCATTTGTTTGTTTGTCTGGGATGCGTTGTGTTCCCGAGGACTGTTTTCACCTGGCAGGTGTCACGCGGAAGAGTCGGTGATACCTTTCTAGGCCAGAACACGAGATGCTGAAGGCCTGTGAATTAAGGTCAAAGAAACTCCAGGTTAGTCATTGTTGCCAAAAAGAAATTTTCATTCCGATGATATCAAGAGGTTGTCTGGGAGCCAAGAACATAAAAAGAACAATATTTAACTAGAACTCTTAGATAGTTACATGGGAAAATACACGTGCAGACGTGTGCTTGTGTGTGTGCGTGTGCGTGCGTGTGCGTGTGTGTGCGTGTGCGTGTGTGTGAGATCTTGCAGCAAGAGTTTGTGTAATTATTCCCGTGTCCCTGCGTCCTGCACCCCCATTCCGGCATAAAAACCTTCCACCGTCTGCCATCGGTCAGCATCAGGAGGTTATGGTTGCAGGAGCAGATGACCCCAGACCCTCAGTGCTTGTGACAAGGGGGGCATCTTGCTCACAAACGTGCTGCGGGCGGCCTCCATGTCATCTCTGTTCTGGCATCTTGGCTCAAACTGTTAGTCACTCTTCTGGTGGCTGTGCCTTTCAAAGATCCCTTTATTTAAGATTTATTTGAGAGAGAGAGAGTGTTTGTGTACGCATGTGCGAGCAGGGGGAGGGGCAGAGACACTCTAGCCGACTCCTTGCTGAGCACAGAGCCCGATGCAGGGCCTGACCTCACAGCCCCGAGATCATGACCTGAGCCGAGACCAAGAGGCAGACACTCAGCTGGACTCAGCCGCCCAGGCGTCCTGTCAAAGGAGTGAATTTTGATGTGTCCTTCCTAGACTTTCTGCTCCAAGAGGGCACGGGCCGTTGCATGTGTCTCACATGGCAGAGTGCCGGTCGCTGCGACAGCAGTCAGTCCCATCAGCTGGAGGAACAGGAGGCTAACCTCTGTAGGGGCACAGCTGCGAGAGGCTCCCTGAAATCCAGACTTAGATGTAAAGGATTTTCCCCATGTGAGGAGTGAAGAGAGCACGCCGCCGGCTTCTGGACAGAGCTGTGGTGGTGTGACAGACCCCAGCGGTCCCGGGACTCCCTGCCAGTTCTCCAAGAGCGGTGGTGCAGGGGGAGGGAGCGCCCAGTGGAGGGAGAGGAGCTCATGCTGGCCTCCCAGCAGCGCTAGGACGGGCCTTGGTTGCTCTGTGTATTTCCATGGTCCACAGTCTCCGTGAAGGTCCTCGCCCCAAGGCTTCCCTCCCTCCGGGATCGCAGTGAGGGAGAATCCTGTTGATTATGCCCCCAGTTCACACATTTTCCCTGGAACTGCTTCAGCATTGGGAATGGCTTAGCTAGTCTTTCAGGTTTTCCATATTTGTTTGTCTTTCTTCTTCTGTCTACATCCCAAAAAGATTCGAGGTAATTTAGAGTAAAACACGGATGTACATTAAGGTTGCTAAAATGGAAAGAGAGCAGCAACTTGGGGGCATTTCATGTCTGTTCCTTTCTTGTGAATGTCCTCCAGTATTCTTGGGTTTAGCTTTGCCATTTTTTCCCGGTGACAAGGTAGCCAGGGGCCAAACAGCCAACTCATAAAGAAGGAAGTGGTGCTTTTCCCTCTTGCTTATTAATTTATGAAGTTCTATACATTCTGACATTTCTTTTTTTAAAAAATATTTTATTTATTTATTTGACACAGAGAGAGAGAGACATCACAAGTAGAGCAGCAGGCAGAGAGAGAGGAGGAAGCAGGCTCCCCGCGGAGCAGAGAGCCCGATGGGGGGCTCGATCCCAGGACCCTGGGATCATGACCTGAGCCGAAGGCAGCAGCTTAACCCACTGAGCCACCCAGGTGCCCCCATTCTGACATTTATTATATTAAGTTTTCATTTTGCCACTTGGGCTGAATCCTTGTTTCCTGGTGTCCTGTATTTGGCATTAATATTTTTATTTCTTGGTGATCTCTGTAATGCTAACACAAATTCGTAGACACATACTCAGGGTAAGGCTTTCCTGCATCTAGAATTGGTGATATGAGGTCAGGGTCAAAATCAGCAGCACTACAGGAGGGTGAGTCACTGAATCTCGAGGTGGGGGCACACTGCCTTGAAGCAGGCTGGTTTGCCAGTAGAGCTGGGGACCTGCATGAGTCCTGATGCTCCATCCTGTTGGGTGGCAAGTGAGACTGTCTGAGGAGCCTGGGGTAGAGCCCCTCACGTACCGTGACGCTGGGTGCAGAGACGCTCTCTCTGTTGTCTTCAGTCTGGGCTTTGCCTTGGTGAATGTTCAAATTCCCCTAAGACTTAACATTCTCCCGATGAGAAACCTGAGTAGATGTGTACGTGCGTTTTGTGCCAGCCTTCCTTGTCTCCCTTCTTACTGACCTGTCAGAGGACGCCTGCCTCCGTCCGCGGGATGGTTCTCCCCCGGGGAAGCGGACAACGGACAGCATGCCATTCTCTTCTTTCTTCCCTTACCCAGAGTAGCTTTGAAGCCTCCTGATACCACGTAGCACGTATTACTCTGCCAAAACCCAGACCCTCCAGTGTTTACGTGCATTGTTATCCCCGTGATTCCCTAGTCATGTTTCACGGGGGATAGAATGTTTCACTGAACCGTCAGGGTTTGTTTCTACACAGCGGAGTGTAGTGGGAGCTGAGAGAAGCCGGTGTCGATGCAGAAGCCCTACCCGTGGGAGGACCTGGGCGCCGGGTCTGGAACAGCGTCGGGCGTCCTCACTGGGACGCTGCTGCTGATTTATGTGTCTCCTCTGACCGAGAGCCCACTCTGCCCGGTTGACTTTCACCTTTAACTACAATTACAAGAAGAGTTGGAGTCATCCGTACACTTGGGGGTCAAGTGGGGAGCAAGAAAGACGGCGGTCGGGGTGTCCACCATTGGTGTCTCCTGAGGAGGGGGTCCTGCCCTTCACAGTGACTTCTGTGTGTAGCAAAGGCGGGTACCACGGTGGTGAAGAAAGACCCGGGACCCAAAAGGGGAGCTGTGCAAGGTACCTGTTTCCTCGGGGTCACGCTTATGCACGCTCTGCTCTTCCGTCCAGCAAATGTTTATCGAGCCCCTGCTTCGACCCAGTGCTTTCCTGGGCATTTATGCTCATATTCTCTTCTCATGGAGTCACATTCTAGGAGGAGAGGCAAAACCCTCAAGTAAATACATGGGCAAGATGATTTCATGCAGGGGAGCGCGATCCAGAGAGGAAAGCAGGGTGGTGTGATGGGGACTGTTTGCTGCTTTGACTGTGAGCTCAGGACAGGTCCTGGGGGTTGAGGAGGTTGGGTTCAGGCCCTGAGTCTGAGCATTTCTGGCAGAGAGAGCAGCACAGGCAGAGGGACTGAAACGAGGATGCACCAGACGTCCTCAACGGACAAGCAGTCCTCGTGGCTGGGCATGGTGAATCAGAGGAAGGAGGCTGTTTGCAGATAGAGAGGTCCGCAGGAATCTGGGTTCAATTCTTACTGGGAAGGCTATGGAAGGTCTTAAGCAGGAGCACACCATCGATTGGGATTTCTGAGAACCCCCGTGCTGCCCTCAGAGAATGGGTTATAGGAACAGGAGTGGAGCAGGGAGCCAGGCTTGCCTGTTCCATCTTGCCCAGGTGGGAGGCCATGGGGAACTGCATCAGGAGAGGATGTAAGTCCCATTCTTTCCATAGTCAGGTGGCCGGCCAGTCTGTCCCCCTCATCTCCATCACACAGCCCAGACGGTGTCACTCACCAGCTTTTCTTGTTCTCCAAGAGATCAAGAGATTGGCACAGGCAATCAATAAACCATGTACCACATTGGCTCATACTTTTGTTTCCATATCAGGAGTTATGTTTTCCTTATGTTTCATCTCCAGGATCCCACTTAGGTCCTGACCTCACAGTAGAAACCCAGAGCACCCCAACTCTGGCTATTGGAGCCAAGCCAGCCCCAAAACTTCATCCCCTGCATGGCACTGATCCCCTCCCTTGGATGCCCCACTCTTGAGCCAGAAGCACGTTCAGTGGGCACCTCTCCTGGGTGCCGACGTAGTTTGGGGCTGATGGCTTGCCTGTTTCTAGCAGAACACATGTGATCAGGTGAGCAGCCTCTCTTTCACATGGTTCTAAATATTCTTACTTGGATTTTGCTTAAAGAAAAAAAAAAAACAAAACCAAACTATCAACACATTTTTCCCTTTTCATACTTCACCAAAGAGGAAAAAAGGTAGCAGGATAAACTCCCACGATTTTTCCTGTGGTGACTCAGCACAAATATGACAGATCACAGAAGGGATCCTTACCGGCAGCTGTCAGTGTCATCTGAAATGAATTAGAGCTTCCCCCTTCCCTGCAATACCGAGCTCTGAGAGAGACACGGGAGGTTGCTCCTACTGCTCACAGACCTGGAGGTCCACCGCTCAGCTCTGCTGGGGGTCACGGGTGCTTCTAGGGCAAACTGAACCCGGCTTGGGTGTTGGGGAAACATCAGCCCACCTCGCTTTGCTCAGCACAGTCGTGTGTGTTGTGCAAACAGGCTGCATTTTCTTGGTCTCGAACAGGCCGTTGGTCTCTTGGGCGGCAGCTGATTTGGCCGAGCAGGAGTTGGGACCTCGATGTCTGGGGTGTGCAAACGAGGGCGTTCACATTGTAGGATGGCTGGGTTACCAGTAGTCATCCCGTAATTCGAGATAACCCACCACATGACTAAAGAGACATCTGGAAACCCATGCGTGTGCTTACGGAAAACTCTCCTCCGGGTACCGCTGGTCCGTGTTTGTATGATGGCTTCCCTTTGGGCTGTTTTCCCGCCATTGTGGTAAATATTTCTGCATTTGAAGCGAGTGACTCAGGAGAGAGCAGAAAACCTGTTGTTATTGCCAATAATTCTCTTTTGCAAAATGTAGGAAGATTGAATTCTGTCAAGACGCTCTCCAGCTTTAAAACCGAACTTCCAGGGAGAACATCATTTTTGTTCTCTTTCACTTCCTGTGTTTAAATCATCCAGAATCCATTCACACTTCATGGTGTCCTCTGGCTCAGTCTCTCCAAATGCCTTGGAGACTGGCTGTGTGAGTGGCGTGGATGAGTGTGGGAAGAGGCTTCAGCAGGCACTGAGGACCTGTCATTTCGGAGGTGACTCCCCAGGGTTTAAAATAAGCGATTGTGTGATAGAGAGTAACTGCTCTCATCCCTGGTATGAAAGAAAAAACCAGTTGGACTTTTTAATGTAATTGATATAGGATCTTAAAAACTCCTGTTTTTTTCTTTTACTGTATGTTTTCAAACTGCGTTTTGGGGGAAAGGGCAACAGAGATGCCCCACCTGCTTCCGCCTCCCTGGGACGACTTGGCCCCAGTCTTTTCTTAGCCACCCAGGCCTCGGTGAATGGGGAGGCGGGGAGGAGGGAGGGCCACACCTTATCAGTCTTCCCACCCGGGTTTTGTTTTGTGCTATGTGGGCCCAGCACCCAGGATTGTGTGCATGGAAAGTCCCACTCTGATAGTGTGCCCCTCCATGCTCCACATGGACCGAATGTCCAGAACTGGGCTGGGTCCTGGAGGGACAAGCCATTGTCATCACGGATAGGTACAGGGGAGAATGCTGCTCCCACAGACAGCACCCCACCAGCCCCCGACCAGGAGCTATTTGGTAAGAGGCGGGGTTGGTGTTTCCAGGGACGAGGGACGGAACCCACACGCATCCCGTCTGTTCTCGGGGCAGGGCTGCGGCCGGCTCCCACCGCGGGTGGGCTATACTGGTCTACCATGGCAGTTCTCATCCTGAGCGCTGGCTAATGCTTGATGTGAATTGAATCACAGGGAAGAAACACCCATTTGAGGTGTGAGCCAGTTGATTTACACAGTAGGTGAGGAGAAATCCCTCTGGGCCGCGTGGAGGTTGAGTGGAGCAGTTTCCTGTGGTGTCCCAGCTCTCCGCTGGCCGTGCCATTACCCGCGGCGTTGACTGGGGGCTGGGCTGGGGGCCGGCCCAGAGCAGGGTGCAGACACCTCCACTGGGGGCTCGTGCGTAAGTAACTGTGCTCTCCAGAGCCCCATTCCAGGGCAGCCTCTTGTCCCACAGTGAATAGGGAGCCCTGTCTTGGGGAATAACACAATGATCTTCATAACAGCTCCATGGGGAAAGCATTGCAGGTTGGATTGGGCTGTGAGACCTTCCGGGATAAAGCACGTGCTAAAGAGGGGGACCACTCCCTCGGGGCACTTGTAGGGGATGCAGCACGCACAGAGCAGACAGGGCCCTTGCCAGGTCCCGGGGGACATCCCCAGTGCTGGGAGCCGCCCTGACCACCGCCCAGCCCCATTTGGGGACCATGACCTAAGAGAGGAGGGGAGCCTGCCCCGCTGGGAGGAGACCTCTGACCTGAGACAGCCACACACTGTCCTCTCCCTGTCCACAGTCAGCAGAGCCCTAGCCCAGGCCAGACCACTGCCCTTGGCCTCTGCTGAGCTGCTCCCTTCACGTGGCCTCCAGACAGGCTCTGTCTCGAGCCATGAAACCCGTGGTCCTCATAAGACATGTGAAACTGGGGACCTGCCTATTGCTGTCCTTTATTTTCTGGAAATAAGTATGGAAGAAAACACTGTAGAGACTGGGGAGTGAGTCAGGAGGACAGAGAACATGCTCCATGCCGAGGTGGGCCTGGCACAGGCCATGTTCCCACAAGAGACACCGTGCTTGGACGGGGCTGTGCCTGCCGGCTGGCCACCATGGCCACTGTGGCGGCGGCTCTGCTGGGGGAGGGGATCCAGGTGCCAATGCAGGTAAGCGTGTCCGCTCCCTCCGTCCATGAGGCAGCCTCACGGCAGGATGGCAGGAACGTGTGTTTCCGACACGGGAGGGGCCGGGCCACACACGGGCGGAGTCCGAGCCCCGGGCGTCCTGTCTGCCCATCGCCACCGTCGCCGTGCCCTGTCCAGCCACACTGCACCGCCTCGGCCTCTGGTCGTCCCCCAGAGCACGGGGCCACATATCCGTGCTGTGGAGTCACACGCAGGTGCTTTAGACTCCGGAGAAGCAGACAGATGCCGAGCAGGGCTGTCAGGAGATTCTGGACATTCTTAGAAATGACATGCCCATTTCATCAAATGCGTGATGAAAATTCCTTTAAAAAGAAATAACCCACAGTTTAAACGAGACCTGAGAAGAGTGTAGATCAGCGCTTTGTGGCCTGAGTCCAGCGACACCTCCCTGGCTGGCGTCAGAGCCCAGGACGTGTCCTTTCAGGGTCTCCCGTCCCGGAATGACAACACGCGGCCCCCCATGGAAGTAAGACATCCCGCACATTCCATGATCCCCTCTCTCTCTCCCACACTGTAAGTCACCATCAGAAGTCCCGTCAAACAAATCCTGAGGGTCCCATCGACCCCCGGCCCCCTTGGCACCTTTCCATGTGTTTGCGTGGATACGTGAACCGAGGTCAATATTTTAGCACAGATGGGATTGATTATACATATATTTTTGCAACTTGCTTTTTAAACCTCCTGTGACTTGGAGCATATGCATTATCAGAACGTACAGGTGCACTCACTTGAGAAAAACCGCATAAGGTCCTCCAGACTGGGTGTTGGGCTAGTTTGTTTAACTCATATCGATGACATGTAGGTTGTTGCCTTTGTCATCCCTCGCTACAACTGATGCCTTTCCACACCCTGCTGAACTCATAAATTGCCTTGGAAAACAGACTTCACTCATTTAAATGCCCCCCGAGACTGTGCTCCTTCTAGGCAGTCTTTCCAGTACTTGCTTTTTTCAGCCCTTTGAATTTCTGACCATCTGGTAATTAGAGCATATTTTTAAAATCTTTACTTCCCTGATAACTAATAATATTGAAAGTGTCGTGTTTTATGTGGGCTGTTTGTACCTCTGCATAGATGAATGTATTTTGGGGGGTGGTTTGGCTTTTTTATTGATTCCTAGGAGCTCTTTATATATGCTAGACATTAATTCCTTATTTTCTGCACATGCTACATTCTCTTCCTGGCAGTCTGTAGCCCGAGGCTTTTTCTGCTCTTCTGAGTTCTTTGGAATAGCTCAGCCAGTAACCTCACACCTTATGAATGTGTGAAATGCTGAGAACAAGAAATGGGGCCTGTTTTCCACTCAGGCACGCGGGTCAGAAGACCCTGGAAACTTCCGCCAACTTCCAAGCACAACATGTCGTGGAGATGACCTTGTTCTCACTGTGTCCTGCTGGGCTGCTGGGGCTGGAAGGAGGCCCCCGGGGCCCTGGCTACATTTTCTTGCTTTCCCACCACTTCAGGGATGGAGCACTGCCTTTCCTTGCCAACGCTGACTCTCTTGGCCCCCCTGCTTCTTAACCTGCCCGAGTGCATCTTGCCCACCGCGGTGCAGGTCCGGACTTTGTCCTGATAGTTCACGGTTTCTGCAGCAGGTGATGTCAGACTTGCTTCCTCCAGCCCTGGAGGCAAAGCTTGGTCAGCAGGGAGGGTCTCACGGTTGTGGATGTAGGTCGGGGCTGCGAAGGCACCCAGGCCTGGACCACGGACTCGCTGGGTCTCTCCAAAGCTGCCATCATTTCCTCCTGCCTTACAACTAATTTGGGCCGCTCTGGTGGCAAGCCAAGTCATCGCAGGTTGCATAAGGCCTGCAGCCCTGGCCTGTACATTCCTTTGTCCACCGTGAACTGACCTTCATGTAGGAGAGCCCCACAGACTGGCCTTCGTAGGAAGCCGGGTTTTATTCCTGAGCTGTGAGCATGGACGCCTTTGCAATCAGCCTCTCCTCCTCCTGCTCAGGCTCATTTCTCCATATTTTCTCTCCTCTTCTTTCCTCGCCGTGTTTTCTCTGTGATTTGCCTGCAAGGGGGGACGATTTGTCCCAGTTCCTTCCTGTGAACAGTGGCCCTGAGCACGGGCCCCTGGGACAGGCCACGGTAGGAACCTCTGAGAAAGAAAAGTGTGTTTGAGCTCAGCTGGTGTGATGAACCTTTGAGGGCAACAGAGAAGAGTGATTATCTCACACCCTCAGCCCCGCCTGCTGTCGAGAGGCTTATTTTCACGCTGGAAGACGTGGTTTTCCGGCTTCACCATGTGGGGAGTGAACCGTTCTCGGCAAGAGCGGTCACTCGGAAGAGCATGCAATGCTGGGTTTCTCCTGGGGGTCATCGTGCCCTCAGGGGCATTTGGCAATGTCTGGGGATAGCCTGGGTGGTCGTGGCTGGGCAGGATGTCGCCAGCAGCAAGCCTGCAGAAGCCAGGGGGGTGGTGAACATCTTTGGAGCCCGGCACAGCCCCCAGCCGAGGCCCCAGTGTCGGCAGGACCTGGGCTGCTCTCCAGGTGGTGCTGGGTGTGGGAGAGCATGCTTTGCGAGAGGACGCCCTGTGCGACTGGGGGTAGGGGGTCACCTAGCTGTCCTTCAAGTTCCCAGCCTTCCCTCTTCCTAGCACCGCCATCCTTCAGAACCCATCCTCTCAGAGGAGAAATGGGGGCTTTCTGACCCTCCTGGCCCCAGGCCCCACATGTGACCTGTCACAGGCCCTGGCCTGGACCTTCATTTCTGGCCTGGCTACAAGTGGGGGCCGCCAGCACGGCTGGTCCAGGCCAGCTCGCCACCATGACTTCGTTCCACACTGGCACTGGGCTTTCCTGGCCTCTCTCAACCCATCGCTCCAGTTTGCACACCACACTCCTTGCCTCAGTGAAGCTGGCCGCAGGTGCGCTGGACGTAGGTGAGGACGGGTGTTGGCTGCCAGAACACTTGCTGGCTGCCCACCTCTGGCTCCCGTACCTAAGGGGTTCCTGTTAATTAGGCATCATTGGCCACACTGGGAGCTGCGCGATAACATTTTATAGGCCATTTTCTCATAAAGAAAAGCAAAGCCGATGTAATTCTTGCTGGCTTTGGGGTTTTGGCTTCACACTCAGCACATCTGATGCAGCCACCCTGGGAATCAAAATCCTCCAATCATTGGCCGTATCATGGAGTAACAACGAAAATGCTACATTTTAGTTCTTTGAGCAAAGACCCTCAAATCCTTTAATGTCCAGGCAATAAACATCGAACCATCTTCCCTGAAGGCCTGCAGACCCTGAACTGAGCTCTGAGTCAGGAGATCCCCAGCAAAGGTTTGGAAAGGCTGCAGTGGGGGCGACACTCAGTTCTGCCTTTGCCAACATAAGAAGTGTGCATGTGGATGGAAGCATGCTGTGGTCAGCCCTCCCGGGGGCTGTCCTTGCCCTCGGGGCTCAGGAGGGACTTGAGCAGGACCATGGAGGGGTGTGGTGGCGTGCACCTTGGTCATCGTCTTACAGAGACTTCTGGATCTAAGATAAATGCCAAAAAATGAAGCAGAATTAAACATGCATACAGAATGGGGATGACAGGGCCCACCCTGAGCCCTTGCCCGGGCTTTACTGACACTGGGCCATTGTTCACACTCCAGCCCTCTGGTCTGTTTCAAGAGCAGAAACGTGGAGACTGATGGAGACATGCCCATGGAGAACACTGAGGAATGCCGATAGCTAAGATGATGGAGAAGCCCATAGACGCATACGTGTGCATGTGAGCACACACATGGTCTGCACAAGTGTTTGATGTATCTCTCTGGGCATTATAGGTGTGCGTATGCATCTTTCTGTCTTCCACCTCTGTCTATCCATCCAACCATCCATCCATCCATCCTACCATCCATCTACCCATCTGTCCATCCAACCATCCAGCCAGCCAGCCAACCATCCATCTACCCATCTGTCCATCCAACCATCCAGCCAGCCAGCCAACCATCCATCTATGCATCTGTCCATCCAAGCATCCATCCATCTGACCAACCATCCATCTACACATCTGTCCATCCAACCATCCATCCGTCCAGCCAACGATCCATCTACGCATCTGTCCATCCAACCATCCGTCTATCCATCCTACCATCCATCTACACATCTGTCCATCCAACCATCCAACCAGCCAGCCAACCATCCATCTACACATCTGTCCATCCAACCATCCAGCCAACCAACCATCTACATATCTGTCGATCCAACCATCCACCTATCCATCATATTATCCATCTACACATCTGTCCATCTAACTATCCAGCCAGCCAGCCAACCATCCATCCATGAATGTGTCAGTATACACAGACACGCACACAGACACAGACACACAGCAGTCATAAGAACTGAAAAGGAAATTTGGGAAATCCCCTCTGTTCTTCACAGCCCCTAAGGACATTGGCATCTATGGAACAAGATGCCAATGGATTGTTCTGGAAATGATTGGGCTGTCAGGAGAGCATCCTGGTGTTTTAGAAATAAAGAAGCTTATGCACTTGCTACAAGTTTGTTTCCGAAATGGGTATAAATTTTTTTTTCTTCAAATGTTTGTGCTTGAAGAATTTGTCTTTGTTTGCCTAGACACACTGCTGAGGGTTATTGCTGAAATGGTTAAAAAAAAAAAAAAAAGATAATGAAATGGTAAAAAAAAAAAAAAAAAAAAAGCAATGGTATCCATAGAGCATCCGCTGTGTGCCCAGTGGTGAGTGAGGACTTCTGCATGCATTCTCACACTGGGGCCATCACTGTCCCCAGCTGGGGACCCATCGATGTAGAGGGTCTAGCACTTTTCCCAGGGCTCTGCAGGCGGCAGGAGAAACTCCAGCGGGGCCAGCATGGGGCCGCAGGGAGGGGCTGGAGAGAGCGGTGGCCAGTGTCTCCGGCTGCTTCTCTCTCCTTCTGTTGGCCACTTATTCCCAATAATTACCATTTATCCCTATTCCTCGTGAGCCAGGCAGGGGGCCGTACCCAGGAGTTCATGATCGAGGGCACTGGGATGCAAAACAGGGCATTGGTGAACATGGTGAGGGAGGTCAAGGCAGGAATCGTTGGAGAAGAAAGAGGTCATCTAGGGAAGGTTTCTGGGAGGAGGGAAGTCAGGGCCAAAGATGTTCCTTAGGGCCTGGATGTAGACCAGATATGAGTCTGTGGATCATGAGAGCTTCTACACTTACATGCACGCACACTTGTCTGTTGACAAACAGCCAGAATGATCAAAGGCGTATCAGCCCACCTTGGGAAGATGGCTCTGATCAGTCCAGGCTATGTGCACGTGAACCGATGCTCCCAGCCTGCTGCCCAGGAGGAATGTAGGCCGGCTGCTCCCATCTCGGCAAAGGAGGAGCTGGGGGGATGTCATGGGAGATCTCAGATCCCGGGGAAAGAGGCTCTGCTTGAATGGCTCAGGCTGGAGGCTCTGGGAACATGGGCAGCATCAGATGGTGTCTGAGGGTTTGGGATGGTTCAGGAGGCAGCAACGTTGAGATGGGAAGCTCTGCCTGGAAGCTGGAGGGAGGAGTCGCTTGTCCTGCTGATAAATGAGAGACAGGAGACCTCTGAGCACTTGGGTCTCCATCTGAGTGGAGCGTGGGGCTCGCCTGTGCTCTGGAGACCCTTCTAGACCCTTCTAGGTTGTCCCTGCCATGCGTGTGAATGCCTTCCTTTGCCAAGACATGTGCTCACGTCACCTTATGAGTGGGTTGGGGCGGGGAGGAGAGGAAGAAATCATCCCTTAGTTCCCGTGACAATGTGTGTTGGAAAGAGAATTATAAGCCCGGGAAAATGGGCAGATGAGAGAAGCAGCTGGCTCTTTGGTGACAGCGTGCACATCGTGGAGATGTGGGGCCTTCCAGGGGCGGGTGCACATGACCCAATGATCACAGCACGTGAGTCAGACACGCTGCTTGGCCCTTGTCCTTCTAATCAGCACAGCATCTGTCATTCCGAGGAGGAGAACGCTCCCATCATGGTTCGGTTTCGGGTGATGGTGTGTGCAGGAGGCCAGCGCTGGTTGCTCCCACAGAAGGACATCTGCTAAGCAGCAGGTGACCGAGCCAGCACAGCACAGGGTGCAAGGACAGGAGCCAGCGTCCAAGATGGGGAAATGGTGCAGGTGCGAGGTCAAGGCACAGGGATTTCCCTCCGTCCTTCTTCCATGGGCTGAGGGACCCAGCACCCAGTGCTCTGGGCCAGCAACTTAGGGCGTAAAGAGGGGACACCATGACGTGTCCCCAGTGGTGCCTGCCCTCAGGAAGTTCATCCCGGCTTCTGGCTGCCCCGCCCAACCCAGGCACCATGCCAGGCGTGGAGGATTCCTGCACGGCCTGGGAGCAGAGCCCCACTTGCCCGGAGGCCACAGTCTGCAGGGCGTAGAGAGGAGACCAGGTGTCAGTGTCTCACCAGCAGTGGTGGCTCCGAGCCCGGTAGGCAGATGTTGGCGAAGCAAGTCAGAGGACTGCTGGGCGTCCTTCAGCCAACAGGGTCCATGGGGTCCTTCCCAGGAGGAGACATCTGGGCTGAGTTCTGAGTGGCAAGAAGGAGCCAGGCAGGGAGAAGGGTGGCTTGCTCCAGAGCACAGACCATGGAGGGCCTGATGGGGACGCGTCTGGGGTGCCAGACACGTGAGCCATGGGAAGGTTTGGGGACGGCACAAGGAAAGATGCCAGCAGAGAAGGGGATCCTGGCTAGGATGGGGCCGCAGAGGTGGAGGGAAGGGTCCAGCCTGGGTCTGAAGAGTGGAATGCAGGGGCTGAGGTTGGCAGGGTGTCCGGAACAATTCTGGGATCAGGAGGTCATGTTGGCCACAGACACAATCAGCAGCCACACAGGAAGAAGACACAAAGAACACGCACCGCTAGCCCATCGGCGGACCCCGATGGCCTCGCTCCTCACCTTTCAAACTGTGAGCGGGAGGCTCTAATTACCTCTCGCAACACATGTCCTTTTGGGCACACAGTAGATACGTGGCCCGGGTGAGTGGGTGAGTGGCTGGGGGCTCTGGTGGTCTCATGGGGGGCAGGGCTGGGGGCTCTGGTGGTCTCGTGGGGGCACGGCTGGGGGCTTTCATGGTCTTATAGGGGGTACAGGGCTGGGGGCTCTGGTGGTCTCATGGGGGTACAGGGCTGGGTGCTCTGGTGGTCTCATAGAGGGTGAGGCCCCAGTTCCTTCCAACCGCAATACTCTGCCCCTCCCAGGATGAAACACCTGTGCCTCAAGTCTTTCCTGGGGTCCCAGGCAGCCACTGCTCAAGTGGGTCTGACCTGCATCCTTGAACTGACCATTTCCACACCCCGCCACCGGCTCACTCATTCATTATCTCACTTACTCATTCATTCATCAGACAGCTCGCTGAGCGTCTGGTGTTTGCCAAGTGCTGAACTGGGTGATGGGACTGCACCGGCCAATGTGACAGATGTGCCCCTCCCCCGTGGGGTTCCAGTCTCGGAGAAGTGTTGGAGATCCTCCTCTCTCACACACCCGCACACACGTATGCAGAGATAAGATTCTGACAAATGCTGTGAGGAGGTCCTGGGTCCTGGGCCCACAGGCAGTAGATCAGGGGTTTCTGGCCCAGCCGGGGTGGCCACAGAGGGCCTCCTGAGGCCCAAAGAGCTGGGGATGAAGGGCAAGCGGAGCCCGAGGGCAGAGGAGCTCGTTATGGGAGCTGGAGGATGGTATGGCTGGGGCTCAGGGCATGGCAGAGGGAGCAGAGGCCCCCATGTGAGTGTCTGTGGGGTGTGGATAAGGGCAGACCTGCAAACCGTGACTTCTGAGTCACTGTGGCTGGCATTTCCCTCTGTCTTTACCATGAGCAACTCCACAGACCAGATACCATCACGAGCAGGGCCTGGGAAGGAAGGGGTTCGGACTGTCCTCCCTCTGCCGGCTTCTGACCAGGACCCTCCACCTCCGAAGAGGCGTGTCACAGGAAGCCACGCGGAAGCTCCCGCAGACCCAGCCTGTGGCAGCAGGGCGTGGTGGCAGGGTCCCCGGGGCTGTTCCCGTCAACTCCGCTGATGCTCCCAAGTGGCCTCCCTGAGGACCCTCCCCCCCCCATCTTGAGGCCCGTGGTGACAGTGGTGCCCCTGGAGCTCCAGGTGCTTCATGGCCTGGTGTCTGGGAAGCTCGTGTGGTGGTGTCCACATCAGGGCAAGGTGCCCCGATGTACCCCCTAAAGGACTTCCCCGGGGGCTTGGGGCCCGCCCTGTCCCCACTTCCCGGCTCGTGTGGTCATCTGTGTGGGGTGCGTGCTATCCATGAACATGGGCACGGACAGAAGAAGTGTTGCTCGTTGAAGATCCCAGGATGGAGACTTGGCCTGAGAACGTTGAAGGAGGGAAGCATCTCTGGTTCAGTCCCAGGCCACAGGGAGGCTGTTTCCATAAGAGATAATGAGGAGCAGGGGAGGTCCTGTGACCCCCCCCCCCCAGTGGTTCTCAAGGTGTGGCCTGTGACCACCATCCTTAGCACTGCCTGTTAGAAACTTGGACTCTTGGATGGACCTGCTGAGTCAGGAACGCGTGGGGTGGGGACAAGAAGTGGGGTTTCAACAAGCCCCTCGGAGGATTCTGATGCCCATGAAGGGTGAGGAGCTGCTGCCCGTGATTGACCGTGACCTCATACCGGACCTGCCTCCTCCTCGCCCTCCCCCGGGGTGCTCGGTCACTTGTCCTCCAGGGCTGCAGCCCACGCAGATCAGGGGACAGGCTGGCAGCCTTTCTCCTTTGATTTCTTGTGTTCTGTATTTTCATTTTAGTTTTTTTTTCTGAGATAGTTTCTGAACAATGTATGAAATACTAATACAAACACATGTTTTATGAAATAGAAAAATGAGCTCCCAACGTCAAGCTAGAAGCTTCCCTGCCCAGTGGAAGCCCCTGGGGGTCCCGCCCCAGCAGACCCACCTGCCCCTCGGAGGCAGAGTTTTTCATTTCCTGTAATACAGGGTTTTGTTTCACTTGTTGATGGAGCTTTAGAGAAATGGAAAATCATGCACTGTGCCCTCTGAACTGGCTTTCTCCCCCGGGTGCCGAGAACCCGCCCAGACTCCAGCTAACCATGTCAACTCCGGAGCCAGATGTTGGGTTCCAGACCCAGCCCTGCCTCCCGGATCTGGAGCAAGTCCACTAAACCTTGTGAGCCTGAGCTTCCTCACCATGAAATGTGCTTTCCTGGTGCGTTTCCAAAGCGCGGGGGCAGTAATGTGCAGCTAGCTGTGGCATGGCTCTTTGCAGAGGTCATGGGACATGTTCATGGTCTGCTCGGAGCTGCGGTGTCTGCCTGGTCCCTTGTGCAGGGAATTCCGATCTGTGAATGTGACACCATTTGTGCACCTGCTCTGGGTTGACCCTGATTTGTTTCCAGTTTTCTCCTTTTAGGAATGGCACCTCTGTGAACGTGCTCATCCCGTGTTCCTGGTGCCGAGGTGTAAGGCGCTTAGAGCTTCCCAAGTTTCTGGAGCCACATGAAGTTGCTGGTGTGTAGCGTAGGACCGCTCGCTTCACCATTTGTGGAAAACACACTGTGCTCCTTTGAGGGGATTGGGGATGTGGGCATTCCCACCAGCGATGTATGAGAATTCCTGCAGCCTCAAATAGTTTTCAGAGGTTTGAGGCAGGTTTTTAAAAAGGCTTTTACCGTGCCATTGTGATTTTATTTCCATTTCCAACATTCTTAATGAGGTTGAACATCTTTCGTATGTTTGCTTGCCATTCTTCTTTTATTTCTGTTGTTAAAGTTTAGTTTAGGTCTTTTACCATGTTCCTGTTATGTTGTCGTTCTCTCACTGAGGTGTAAAAGTTACTTATGAGCTCCTGATACTGATTCTTTCCTACATTTACATGTGGCAGATCTTTTCTCCCAGCTGGCCTCTTGTCCAGCTTTCTTCGTACTGTCTTTGGTGAACACAGGTTCCTAACTGAGTGCTGGGAGGTTACTCATTGTTTTCCATGTGTATTGATTTTTTATGTGTCTCACCTAAGAAATGCTTCCTTAAGCAAAGGTCGCATAAGTCCTCTGCCAGATTTGCTTCTAAAATTCTTCTGCAAGTTCACGGTTAAGCCATTCAACCTTTGGGAACTGATTTTGTAAAGGATGTGGGATAGAAATATAATTTCACTTCATTTATTCTACATAGAAATGAATGGCATCCTTCGGAGGGTTGGGTGAGTATAATACTGTCTACTGATTTCCAATGCTAGTTCTTCACGTAGAAATCTTTTGTGTGTTCAGAAATGTCATCGCTCATGAGACTGCATGTTCCATCCATTCTAGAGTGTTGAAATGCAGTGGACACTTGTAAATTTATCTTGTACCTAGCAATATATTCAGTTTCTACTTTCTAATAAATTGTAGATTCTCTGGGATTCATCCATGTAGATAATCATGTCATCTGTGAGTAACATCATTTTAAATTATTTCTTTGTAGCTGGGATTCTTCTTTCTTGTTAATCATTGTTAAGTAGATATGTTAACAGCAGATAACTGCCTTGTTCCTGATTTTAAAGGCAGTGGCTCTAATGAGTTGTCACTAAGTACAATGTTTGCTGTAGATTTAAAAGATATCCTTTATGAGTTTATGGGGCGCCTGGGTGGCTCAGTGGATTAAGCAGCTGCCTTCGGCTCAGGTCATGATCTCAGGGTCCTGGGATTGAGCCCCGCATCAGGCTCTCTGCTCCGCAGGGAGCCCGCTTCCTCCTCTCTCTCTGCCTGCCTCTCTGTCTACTTGTGATCTCTCTCTCTGTCAAATAAATAAATAAAATCTTAAAAAAAAAAGATATCCTTTATGAGTTTAGAAAGTTCTGTCATTCTACGTTTGCTGACTTTGCATTGCATTTTTCTTCTTCTGCTAAGACAATCTTATAACGTTTCTCTCCAGTTTGTTCACATTGGAAGTTGCATGAGTAAACAAACTTGCACTCCTGAGTAGATTTTGCTGGGTCATGAGAGACGATCTTTTTATGCCCTGCTGGATTTAATTTACCAGTTTTTATAATTAGTAACTTTTATTTCTTCGGAGGTAAGATCACCTGTGATTTTCCTTCTACTTTTCTGGCTCAATTCTGGTATTAAGTTTACACTCGCTTCATGAAACTATGTGGGAGAGTGGTCCTTCCTTTTCTGCTCTCTGGGAGAAAGTCACAAAATTAAAATCTTGTCTTGACTGAATTTTCTTAAAATCATCCATATCACATATCACATCCATATCACAGGGTAAGCTTCGATTTCTTTCCCTGGATATCCCACTACTTGGGGTG
This sequence comes from Meles meles, assembly GCF_922984935.1. Taxonomy (NCBI): domain Eukaryota; kingdom Metazoa; phylum Chordata; class Mammalia; order Carnivora; family Mustelidae; genus Meles; species Meles meles. The sequence continues at coordinate 30,804,559 of NC_060081.1, forward strand.
TGATTTCAACACCTCAGTAATGCCCTTCTACCCTGTGACAGGAGCCCCCGTCCCAGTGCAGAAATGGTCTATACTTGTGAGGCATTCACAACATCTAGGATGTGTATGTGGCAAGGCGAGGGCTTCTGACTCAGGAACTACCTGGGGCTCTGTCTTCTGGGATCAGCAGGAGTTCAGCCGCTGGTCCACTCGGACCTGCAACTCACTTACCAGCTGTGAGCAAGTATAGGTTTCAATTTTTTTTTTTTTTGGCCATTTTCAATACTGTTAAACCCTGTTAAAACCTGTAATGATCCAAGAAGATATTCTCATGTACCTTTTTTATTATTTTTTTTTAAATTTTCTTTCAGCATAACAGTATTCATTGTTTTTGCACCACACCCAGTCCTCATGTACCTTATTTGAGCTAAAGTCTCCTTAATTTTTCCTTTCTTTCCAGCAACTCAGGTAAATCCATGATGCTGAGCCCCAGATACCGAGCAATTAGACCCTGGGAACTGCAGTCAGTTCTTAACTGTCCCCTAATTCTCCTTGATTTCTCTCTCTCTTTCTCTTTTCAGTTTGAGGCTTTCTTTAATAACAGGAAAACACGCACACACATCCTTTTTTACCACCTTAACGACATTGAAGTGTACCATTCACGAGCGCTGGGTGTATGCACTGTTGTGTGCTCCACCTTCAGAACGGTTTCATGCTGCGAATGGAGCTCTACCCATGCAACACTCCCTGCTTCTCCCTCCCCGCCCCCAGCCCCCGGAAACCACCATTTCTATGTTCTACGTCTATAAATTTGACTAATCCGATGCCTCGTATAAGTGGAATTGTGTAATATTTGCCTTTTGTGACTGGCTTACTTCACGTAACAGTGTTCTCGAGGTCCTTCCTTTTCTAAAGTGGAAAAATGTTCCATTGTGTGTCTCCACCACATTTTGTTGACCCATTCCTCCATCCATGGGGGCACATTTGGGTTGTCTCTCCCTCTTGGCTCCGGGGAATAACACTGTTCTAAATGTGGGTGTGCAGATATCTCATCCAAGTCCTGCTTTCAGTTCTCTTAGACATAAATGTGGTAGAATTGCTGGGTCACAGAGTAATTTTTTTAACTTTTCAAGGGACCACCATATCATTTTCCCTTATACTGGTACCGTTTTACATTCTGACCAACAGTGCATGGGGCTTCCAATTTCTCCACATCCTCATGACCCCGCTGTCCTTTCCTGGTGTAGCGATAGTAGCTGTCTTGATGGGTACGAGATGACAGCTCACCGTGGTTGTGATTTACATTTCTGTCATGACCAAGAAATCCATCTAGTTTTCTAAGGTGGACCTGATGAGCTCCTGAGAGTTGTGCCTCTGGAAACATGAGGGTCACGGTTGAGGTCAGTAGTGCTGAGTTCGCCTCAACTGCTGCTTAGAGAGGCTATTGGTAAGTACATGTCTGTATGAGGCAAAGTGAATAGGTTTGGTTCTCATCTCCATTCAGAGGAATCACAATGGCCAGCAGAGTGACATATTCTTAGGTAAAATCTCTAGAAGCCAAGATGGTGTAGAAACAAAGAATGGATATTGTTGTTAAATAATTCTTCATGGGTCGCTCACATTTCTACATATCTTTTGTTTTAATGTTCCTCTAATTTTATTTCATTTTTTATTATGTTAGTCACTCTACACTGAATCATCACTTCTTTTTTTAAAGATTTGTTTATTTATTTATTTGTCAGAGAGAGAGAGAGAGAGAGAAGAGCGAGCATGCACGAGCAGGCAGAGGTGGAGAGAGAAGCAGGCTCCCTGCTGAGCAAGGACCCTGATGTGGGGCTCGATCCCAGGACCCAGGGATCATGACCTGAGCCAAAGACAGTGGTTTAATCAACTGAGCCACCCAGGCATCCCTATATCCTCACTTCTTGATGCAGTGTTCCATGATTCATTGTTTGCATTACAACACCCAGTGCTCCATGCAATCCGTGCCCTCCTTAATATCCACCACCAGACTCACCCATCCTCCCAGCCCCCTCCCCTCCAAAACCCTGTTTGTTTCCCGAGTCCATAGTCTCTCATGGTTCTTCTCCCCATCTGACCCATCCCCCTTTAGTTTTCCCTCCCTTCTCGTAATATCATCCTTGCTATTCCTTATGCTCCACAAATAAGTGAAACCATATGGTAACTGTCTTTCTCTGCTTGACTTATTTCACTCAGCGTGATCCCCTCCAGTTCCATCCATGTTGATGTGAATGGTGGGTATTCATCCTTTCTGATAGACACATAACACTCCATTGTATATATGAACCACATATTCCTTATCCATTCATCTGCTGAAGGGCATCTCAGCTCCTTCCACAGTTTGACTGTTGTGGACATTGTTGATATGAACACTGGGGTGCATGTGGCCCTTCTTTTCACTACATCCATATCTTTCCTGTATACTAACAATGTAACTGTAGAAAGAAAAATTAGGGAATTGACTCCATTTACAATGACACCAAAAACCATAAGATGCCTGGGAATAAACCGAACCAAAGAGGTAAAGGGTATGTACTTGAGGAACTACAGAACACTCATGAAAGAAATTGAAGAAGGCACAAAAAGATGGAAAAGCATCCCATGCTCATGGATCAGAAGAATAAACACTGTTAGGATGTCTGTGCTGCCCAGAGCAATCTATATTCTTTCAATGCATTCTCGATCAAAATACCAATGGCATTTTTCAAGTACTGGAACAAGCACTCCTAAAATTTGTATGGAACCAGAAAAGGCCCTGAGTAGCCAAGGAGATGTTGAATCACCAAAGAAATGTTGAAAAAGAAAAAGCTGGGGGCATCAGGTTGCCTGACCTCAAGTTACTTACAAAGTTGTGATCACCAAGGCAGCATGGTACTGGCACAAAAGCAGACACGTAGATCAATGGAACAGAATAGAGAGCCCAGCTATGGACTTTCAACTCTGTGGTCAATTAATCTTCGACAAAGCAGGAAAAAATATCCAATGGAAAAAAGACAGTCTCTTCAATAAATGGTGCTGGGGAAATTGGACAGCTATGTGTAGAAGAATGAAACTTGGCAATTCTCTTATACCGTACACAGAGATAAACTCTAAATGGATGAAAGACCTCTATGTGAGACAAGAATCCACCAAATCCTAGAGAACATATGGAGTAACCTCTTCAGCATTGGCCACAGTTCCTTCTTTCAAGACATGTCTCCAAAGACAAGGGAAACAAAAGCAAAAATGAACTTTTGGGACTTCATCAAGATCAAACCTTCTGCACAGCAAAAGAGTCAATAAAACAAAGAGGCAACCCATGGAATGGGAGAAGATATTCGCAGATGACACTGCAGATAAAGGGCTATTATCCAAGATCTATAAAGAACTCCTCAAACTCAACACCCAAAAAACAAATAATCAAGTCAAGAAATGGGCAGAAAACATGAACAGATACTTCTCCAAAGAAAACATGCAAATGGCCAACAGACACATGAAAAAATGTTCATCATCATTAGCCATCAGGGAAATTCACATCATAACCACATTGGGATACCACCTTACACCAGTTAGAATGACCAGAATCAACAGGACAGGAAACAACAAGTGTTGGAGAGGCTGTGGAGAGAGGAGAACCTTCCTACACTATTGGTGGGAATGCAAGTTGGTGCAGCCACTTTGGAAAATGATGTGAAGATTCCTCAAAAAGTTAAAAATAGAGCTACAGCAGTTGCACTACTGGGTATTTACCCCAAAGGTTCTCTTTGATTTCTAACCAGGCTGAGAGATGTGAGAAAATGAACCAGGTCATGACAGCTCGAAGACTTTCCTCTGAAGCCTGGGCTAGAGGGGTCATGGCCTCTGCTGGGCACATTATCACTAAGTCTCAGCTTCACAGTCTTTTAAACTTTTAAATCCATGGACCACTTTCCTGCCCCAGGACCTTTGTACACACAGTTTTGCTGTCCAGGACATTGTCCTCTGTTTGCATACCAGTGCCTTCTCAGCGCTTAGCTATGGTAAATGTCAATTCTTCGGACAGACCTGCACTGACTACCTGCTCACAGTTGGTCCCCTGCCTCATCCAGAAAGGTCTCTACTGTGTTTTTCTTATTTCCATCTGAACACTGTCAGTCACTAAGGTTTTTTTCCTTAGTTGTTCCCACTGGAGTGTAGCTCTGCAGTAACGCGACTGACTCACTGGCCTTGCTCACCCTGGCATCCCTCGCCAGTTCTGGCATACAGTAGGTGCTCAGTGAATGCTTTGGAATGACCAAGGAATGTCTCAGCTGCTGAGCATCCTCCTTCAGATCTGCCAGCAGCCCCAGAAGTGTGATGTTCCCACCAGCCCTGGATATGGCTTGTGAGGCCGTGCCTTCTGATCTGTGGCTCTCCTGCTAGACGCTCTTTCCCACCCCTCCAGCCGGCAAGTCCCTTTCCTTCCCGCAAGTCCAGCTGGGTCCCCTGGTGTCCTAAAAGGGAACAGAGTACTGGGATGGAAGTCCTGACATGGTGACATGTCTGCCTGGGGAAGGGCTTAATATCATCCCCCCGCCTCGGGTGAAGGGATAAAGGGATCAGTGGGAACCAGGGCATCCTCACCTCGGGAGCATTGGGAGCACTCCAGGGAATGTGGGGATGGTGGTCGTCCCTGCCTTTGTTGGGGGCGGTGCCTCTGTCCTCACACACGCTGGCCCCTCATCATGGCAGCGTCCTTCAGCCTGGGCACAGTTTCTTCATCTCTGCGTCCTTTGGGCAGGATTCACAGTTTCTCTGTGGATTGTCTTGAATAATCCTCATCTTGTCTGGGTCCTTGGCAGGGCCCGACATCTCTATGCACCTGCACACATCTTTTAGGAAGCCCCAGAGCCTGGGGAGGTGGTGGGGCTAGCCAGGAAGTGGACAGTCCCTGCCCACAAGTCATTCCCATTGGACAAGAGGCAGATGATGATGGGTCCCATGATGCAGAGGAGCAGAGGGGACCAAGGGTCGCAGAGGACAGCACCCCCTTGACCCAGATGACTGGAAGGGCTTCCTGGCTGAGGTAGGGTTGAAGGTAGGCTGGAAATGGGGAGGCATGAAGGGGCAGGGCTGGGGATGGAAGCAGCATCTGCACCCCACGGGCCCGTGTGTCTGTGAAGATGAGTCCACCAGAGACAGTGATGTTCAGAGCATCAGGGACCCCAAGGCTCCTCGTCAGAGGTGCATTGAGGGCGTGCCACACCCACTTTGGGGAGGAGACTGGTCGGGCTCCTGCACGTGGCTTTTCAGAGCCCTCAGGTCAGAACTCAGTCTCCCAGGTCCAGGCAGCATGTCCCTTCCCGCTGGCTGCAAGGCCCCTCGACTTGTCCTGACATTTGGGGAGATGTCAGCCCCTTCTCTCACCTCCGCGAACCCCTGCTATGGTGGTGGTCCCCCTTCAGTAAAGTCTTTCTTGCCATCTTGAACAAGGGTCAGAATAGGTTATTTAACAGAGTCAAGACTGCAAGTAAGTAAGCAAGACAGGAATTTAATGGAGGCTGGAGGGATTGGGAAGCGGTTTTCTAGTGACCGTGGGGCATGAGGGGGGTAAGACCAACGCCAGCAAGCTGCGCTCAGGCAGAACTCAGGTGGGCACGAGACCGGTGTCAGAGATCCGATGAGAAGGCTTCCCCTTGTCCCCAGCGGCCCTGACACTGCAGCGTGGAGGGGACACATTCACTCCGGTGAGATCATCGGAGGGAGCACGGGCTTCGCTGCGGAAATGCTTGTCTCTGCACTTTGCTGTCTTCTCCGTTTGAAGGCTGAACCTCCAAAGAGATGTTACTGAGCTCCTGCATTTAGTTTGCTTCTAGCTGGTCTCTGCAGCAGCGGGGCAGGGGTTCATCCTAAGACGAGGTGCCTGTCTTGGCTTAGAGAGCCCTGAAAGTATCCTACCAGAATGGGGTACAAGGATCTTATTTAGGGGATGATCCCAGGAGACCTGAGGAGAGACAGCAGAGTAAGGAGGAAAACCCAAAAAAAGGGGCATGTTACGGGGTCAAGGCCCTAGGCAACTGGCACTTAGCCCCTTAGGGGCCCCTGTGGGACCATGTAGAATCCAATGCCAGGAAGGAGGAGGTGGGTGTTCTCCCATTACTGACTAGGGTTGATCCTACCATGTATGTGGCCAAGGAGAACTGTGGACACAGGAACTGCCCGTCAAAGTCGCCAGCCACACCCGGGCCCCAGAGCTGTGGACGGGGCCGTGACTGTTCCTGGGAACACCTGCTCCCTCAAGCCCGCCGCGTCCTGACACCTGGGACAGCCATCTGTGGCTGGATGCTAGCTCTGCTCCAGACCCTCCTGGAGCTGAAGCTGCAGTGTAAGAACCCAATGGTGGGACACCGTTTAGTAGTAAGGACACAGAACGATGAGCCAGCCTCAGAGTTCAACCAAGTGAGTGAAGCTGATCGGGGAAAATACAGCAGTGTAGACGGTACATCCAGCCGTGAAGGGGACATGGCAGAGGGACACAGAACCCTGCCTGACGGGCCCTCCCGGCTCAATCTGGGGACATCTGAGAATCAGAAATAAATGCCACAGGAGTGGACCATAACCTGTGGAATAAAGTAAGCCTGGGGTTGGGGGAGGGGAGCCCCTCACAGCAGCAGGGCGGCCAACGCGGGAGACATGAGCCACGGGCTGGAGACGTGCCACGTGACGAGCTGCGCTGATTCGGCCCAACTCTGTCGGTAGAAGTTAAGGAGCAGTAGAATAGATGGACAGACAGATGGGCTCAAAGTATCTTCCAGACAATTATTCTGGGCCTCTTTTAGACTGTGTGGAAATAATTAGCCCATCGCACTCAACCCAGCAGTTCACGATAAACCAAAATATCCACTTAGCAGGAATTTTTCGTTTTGAAGAGAAGAAAGAACATGAGGAGAAAGTGTGCCGCCCACTCCCCCACATTTGTTTTGTTTCCTGAGAAGGAAAACGGCCAGGGATCATGCCTGCGGAGGGCACCAGAGGACATCCCTCCGCCCCACGCACTTGCCTCGGAGCACAAAGGTGGCGTCCACGGGGACGGTGGAGGTGGCGAGCCCCTCTTCCCTCTGCTTCATTCTCGGTGTGCAGCACTTGGCTCTCCACTCAGTTGTCGGGGTGGCCCATCCCAGACCCTCGTCACTACAGGGCCCTGTCTGTGTCCCAGTGAGCGCTCAGGGCTGCGTGGGGCTTGTAAGCCGCTGTTTGCCACCTGAGAAAGCGAGCTTGCCTTCCTTATTCATCTCAGCTGCTGTCCTACCGAATTCCAATGCCCAGCGCATAGTAGGTGTTTCACCAGCGTTCGTGGAATGAGTATCTGGTGTGATTTGAGGAGCATGTGTGAGTCACATCGCCAGAGTGTCTCTGGGTGTGTGGGTCAGGACTTCTCACGGGGCCCAGGACACCCGGAGTGGCGTCTGGAGACATTGTTGTCCCCACAGGTTGGGGATGGATTGCTGTGGGCATCCATGGGGTCCAGGGGTGCTGTTGAACACCCTGCAGGACAGGCTGGCCCCCACGGCAGACGGTGGCCTGCCTCAAAATGTTGGGTGCACCGAGGGTGAGAAACCCCGGTCAGGATCATAAGATCTCAGCTCCTTTTTCTTCCTTTTCATTGTTTCAATTCCCCATGTTCTCTGACCAAATTTTGTAATTAAAAATTACTTATGGAGAGATTTTTAATGAGGACACACTGGGAACAAAGAAGAAGGGGTTCTTGAGAATGGCCTGGTCACAGTTCTCTGTTCCCACCTGCCTAGTTTGGGTCCCTGGGGAAGTTTCTGGGGTCTGTCTGAACCCACAGGCCCTCAGGCCTCAGGGTCCTTGGAAGCTCAGAGAATGTTCTAGAAAACACCGTTGAGATATGCCCACTCTGTGATCTGCCAGGTAAGTGAGGCCGAGAAAGCAGAAATTTACCCAAATGGACAAGACTCAGCTTCATCTAGGGCCGAGGGGCTGAGCCGCTATATTGCGCTGTGAGGCCTGGAAGACATCGGCTGGACTGGGCAGGCCTGGGGTACAAGCAGAACACGCCGACGTGACCCTGGCAGTGGACGAGGTCTGGGACAGCCGGTTCTCACCAGAGCCCCGTCACGCACTGCACTGCTGCACTGTATTGGCTAAGGGGCATGGTCCGGGCGGCAGGTGCATCCCCGTCCCTCGGAACGCCGTTCCTGCAGCCTCGGTGCGCGGGCTCCGGGATTGCCTGAGCAGAGGCTCTTGGACTGCAAACAGGCGTGCTTCATACCCAACCGTGTCACTTCCTGGGATGCTCCCCGGTTCTGGCGTATTTGTGATTGGGTAGTAAGACTCTCTCCCTTAGGTGCTATCTGCAGAATGATCCTTAGGTTAAAAAAAATGATAATACTAATGGGAAGCCATATTTCTGCCTTGGCACACTGTCCTCTGCGGACTGTCCCTAATTACCGGCCCCACTCGCAGTTCGACCTGGCTAGGCCGCTTTCCTAAGGCAAGCCCTTGGGTGCACGGCTCCAGCAGCCAGGGAAGCAGCTGCCTTAGGGGAATTTCTTTCTTCTGGACACCTTTCCCACTTCCCGAGCAGAGCAGAAAGGTAATGATGAACAGCTGTAGGGAGACGGCTCTTGGAGACCAGTGCAGGGGCAGCCACCGTGGAAGGAATCAGGGAGCACTGGTGAGGTCACCGCTCCCGGACCTGGGAGATGAGGAAGCTGCTGGCAGAGCTCCTCACGTGCTCTACAGCCGGATGGGGGGTCAGGACCGAGCACGGCTCTGCACTGCGTGGTGGGCTTCTGAAAACTGTGCGTGTACTCTGGGCGGTGGACAGTGGGACTGCCGTCTAAAAGCCGTCCTGTGTTCCCAAGGGCCCCTTCCCCTTGTTTGGTTGGAGCCTGATGCCCACCAGCTGGGCCCAGGGTGCTCCAGCTGGGCCCAGCCTGGCAGCCTCCCTTGGGCCAGCGCGCTCTTCCATCCCAGTATTTTGATCCTGCACGACCTCTGGTCATGAGGACGTCACACTGGGCCTGACTGCCTAACGTGTGTTGTGTACGGACCCCCAAATATTTATTCATATTAACTTCTTCAAACACAAGACTCTTGAAACAGGATCTTCAATTATTGAGAAGAAAAAAAGGAACCTGACTTTTTAAAAAAAAATTAACAGAAAATTCCAAACATACTCACAAGTAGAGGGAGCCGCATCCCCAACCCCCAGACCTGTCTCTTACCTTCTCTCCACCAACGTGGGTTCTTGCGCATCTGTCCCCCCAACAGCCTGTCTTCCTTCCTAGGAGGAAGGGACATCACCATGGGAACTGGGGGGGCAGCGTCCCCCTCGCTCCCTCCTGACGTGAAGCACTGAACATCTCCGCCTTGTAAGCGGGATTCTCGATTGCTCTTCTGTTACGCACCTGCTTGCACGTGTGCTGTGGTGTCGGAGAGACTGCTTCTGCCCCCAGGACGCGTGGACAAGGAGGTGGCCTTCCAGGCAGGGGCCGAGGGCTCACGGGTGACCCCTGCTGCTCAGGGTGCAGGAGCTGCCGGCACACAGAGCGCCCCCCGAGCCCAGCGGTTGTCCGTGACGGCTCCTCTGGCGGCTTCCATGGACGGCTGCCTTCCAGATGTGAAGGTTTGCTGGGGTCCTCTGCCCTGTGAGGCTGGAAACCTGTCCTCATGACTTAGCTCTTTAGTGAAGAACAGATTTTTGTCCTGATGAATATTTGCGGCTGCTTCAGCCTGAAAGCTCGCGTCTGTCTTACCTGAAGGCCACTTTACAAATGAAAAAACAGGAGGGTTCGGCAGTGTTCCCTCTGCTCACCACAGTGGAATCGATTGCGGGAAATCCCTTTTCCCCCTTTCTTCCTTATTTACAGAGCCATGGACTTACTCAGGACAACTAGTCGGCCCAACAAAAGGCTCATTTCCCAGGCTCCCTTGCAGTTGGCTGTCAGCACACGACTAAGTTCTGACCCAGTGCATTTACATGGGATTATGGGAGGAGCTCCTGGAAAAATTTTCGTGCAAACTCTCCCTTCTGCCTCTCCCTCAACCTTCTTCCTCCTCCTTTTTTTCTGTGTGGACCATAGAAGTGATGGCTGGAGATCCAGCAGCTCCCTTGGACCAGGAGGAAACCTTGAAGGTAGAAGCCACAGGTACATACACCAGAAGTGGGCTGGGTCAGCATGACCCCTCGGACCGCTGTAATCCTTCTGGACTGCCAACCTGGGCTGCGTTACGTGAGCAGATGTCCCTGTGAGTCTGAGGGAGTCTGTGTGAACCTCTGACCCTCAGCCTCATGAAGGTTGTCACCTCACGTGACTTCTGTTCTTCTGGACGTGACGTGTGTTTGGGGTGGGGGTGGATCGGCTTCCGGTTGCTGTCATCAGGGTGATGTCATACTTGGAGCTGAGTGGCCACCTCCCCAGAAGTCAGGACACTCTGGAAAGGGACCACCTTGTTCCCCCACCTCCATATGGGTGCTGTGCCTCCACACACGTGGGAAACGTGTGAGCTGGACTCAGAGAAGGGCAAGGGGTCCCCTTGTACTTCGCTTACTCATGTCCCTCCCTCACGTGTGCCCTTCTCTGAGTCATTCTCCCAGTGGCCGTGGGCTGTGTTCACAGCACACGCTCCCGCGTCTACGTCTTCATCGGCAGCTCATGCTCAGGCTCCCAAGGGCTCACGGGACCCTGTTTCTCTACACATACACACCCCAAGTTGTCTTTATTCCTGAATCCAAAGGGAAAGGGAAAGCACCATCACTGACTTTGGAAAGCTTCCCCCTTTGTCTAAATATGAACACGTTAGTCTGGCAGGATGCGGATGATTGGGAAAAATCTAGAAACTGCCGTGTGCGATTTCCAGCTCATGTGTCTCGACACATTATTCTTAATTAATTATATTTTATTGAAGCAATTAGGTGACTGACAACCCCAGTTAAGCGGTAACAAGAAGACCATGTCTTGTCACACGCTAGTGATCAGATGGTGGGGCTGCATGTGCCTGGGGCTGGCGCCGTGCGGGTCGCAGGGGGCAGACGGGCTCGCGAAACCTGCAGGCAGGGCCCTGGGCCATGCACCCTGCCACCCGCCACCTGTTTGCACCTGGTGCCCCCCGCCCCCCGGCCAAGGGAAAGAGGCTCCTACACCCTCCCCACATCTTTCTGCTTCTCTTCTCTTTGTTTTAATATCCGGAAACAGTGAGGACAGCTGTTCCAGCTCCAAACCTGGTGCTTCTCCGGGAAGTTGGGTTAATCTATCTAATTTTATACCTTTCACTCTGTTCCACGTGGTCGAGTGCTTTCCGTCAGGGCGTCAGAGAAATTTCATGCTTCCTGCCTATTCTGAAACAGCCTGTGGTGCTCGGAGCGGCCGCGCACCTGGATCAGCCCTGGGGCCCCAGGATGTAACTGGGATTGTGACTGCGGGAGGCATGGGCGTCCTTGACGTGGCCCAGACCGAGGGACAGCGGCCACACGGCGATGGGATTGCGCATGGAAATGGCACTGTGTTCTTCAGTCAGATTTCCCTGACCTCAGTGCTGTTTCTTCGGGGAAATGACGAATGCCTGGGGGTTTCTGGGGTTTGGAGTAGGGTGGCTGTTGTGTTCTTTCGAGGATGAACGTTGTTGAGAAAAACAACCGTTGTTGTTACCGATGTTGTTAATACCCTCATCTTGGCACCTTTCCAGGCTGGTTTTGGTGGTCGGGAGTGGGGTGGTGCTTGAGATCACGCTGAAAGCTCTCAGCCCAGTTGGCTTCTGGCCCTGCCCTCCTGCCTCTCAGCGGCCAACGCCAGGCCCCTTGGCCCGGCCCACCGGCGCCTCCCCATCCCTGTCCCATGAGTTGCCATGCACTCCCAGAATGCACGTGCCTGGGACACGTTCCAGAAACCACGTGTGCCCATGCACGGCTGCTTCACAGTGTGATTATGGCTCCTGATCTAGGAGATGGGCCCGGGGCCCACTTAGGATCTGGGGGACAGGGCACCCTTTGCTCTCGTAAAGATCAAGAATGAGGGAACCGCTCACGGAGTTGCTGTGGGAGGACCACACGTGGCCCAGCCACGGCCCTGGGGCCCACATTCATGCCGTTCAGCTGGTAGGTGTCCTCACGTCTGCAGCAGAGGGGAAAACAAAGCCATGGCGGAGATAGGAATTTAATCCTAGGGTCCCTGCAACAGGTCTTTTCCACGACAAGGATCAAGACGAGGCCCAACAAAAACAAAGGGGCACACTGTTGACCTCTTGTCCCTTGTACTTGTCCCACCCTGGGTCTTCAGCGTATCTCCCAGGTCTCTGTCTGGACAGAAGACCTTGCACTTTGCCTCCAGGGCTTCAAGCTCCCGGGAAGGATTTCAGGATTTCCATACCCCGGGACGCAGTTCCCTTGGCAGGAGGGAGTGCACAGGAGGCGGACTGGTTCTTTTATTCATACGGGTGCTGATCCGGGGACACCCTGTGCCATGGCTGAAGGGGGGGCTGCCCTGTTGGGGCAGGTGTCCTGGGGGACTCACACCCTTTGTTCACTGTCAGAAGACAAATGTCATGCATTAGGAGGAGAGAACATTGACACAGACGGGGTGTTACTGTGTGAGGGCCCATGGCCAGCATGTCTGATCAGAGGGGATCTGAGCGGAGACCGGGCGCCATCCAGGAGCCAGCCCACAGGAGCCAGCGAAGGAACATTCCAGCAGAGGGATGGGAAGGAGCTCTGAAGGCACAGCGTCAGCCCCGGCAGCTGCAAGACACCCTGAGCAGGCAGTTCAAACACCGGCGTGGAGGGAGCCTGGAAGTCCAGACCAACGTGCTAGCCAGTGTGTTTCCTGGTGAGGACCAGTTCTGACCCGTAGCCACCCACCGGGGCCCTGTCCTAGCATGGGACGGGGGATGATGTCTTCCTCTGTTTTTAAGGGCACTCATCCCACCACGGAGCCCCAGCCCCGTGACCTCGTCGCACCAAATTACCTCCCATTGCCAGGGCTTCACCAGGGCAAGTGTGGGGGACATGAGCGTTCAGCCCTTAGCCACCAGGCTCAGATCCCCACCTGGTTTGCCAGTAATGCCCTGTTGATTCTGGGACCCCACCCTCTCTGCCTGGTTGCACGTGAGACAGACACAGCCCACACGCTCACTCAAAAGGGGGCATCCCTCTAGGCGTCTTTGAGAGCCGGTGAAGACACCCAGAGCACAAGGTGGTTGTCACCAACGACGTCTCCCTCCTTCTAGAAGTTTCTTCCCCTAGTTCCTCACAGGGCTGTTCTGGCCCACCATGTTGGGTGCCACTGGAAAGCCAGCTCCCTTGAGGGGCAATCCGTGTGTGTCCACCTGGTGTGACTATACCTCGCCCCCCATGTGCTCCACCACATGCCTACCTCACTGTGCAGCCGTGTTCTGCACCTGGTTGCCAGCGACCCACAGAGCAGGGCCCCGGCTGCCCTGGCTTGGCACGGGGGAGATGTGGCACCCCTGAGCCTTCCTCATGGCTCACGAACGGCGGGGAGATGGGGCTCAACCACTTTGACAGCATTCTGCTATCTTTTCACAAAGCTGCACATAAACTTCTTTACGAAGTCTCTCCAGAAGCCCTACCCCCAGATATAGTCCCAGGAGAGAGGAGTGCACAAGTCACAATAAAAATTTTTTTAAATGTGCAGGAAAGTTCCTAGAAGCCTTGGGCTATCTGACCCCAGATCGGAAGCTGTCCAAGGGCTCACACAAAGGAAAATGGGTCAAGGGGCCACAGCATATTCCCGCAGGGTATCCCGGCACCATGATGGGGGGAAGGCGTCAGAACAATGTAGATGACCGTCACAGACATTTTGCTGAGACTCCTGGTTTCTTACACACTTTGTGTGTTTTAGGATTATTTTAAAGAGGAAATAGGTTAAGAAGCAGGGCTATCGAGCATATCTTGAGCAGGTAGAAGCTGCTGCGAATGAGCGAAGCGAGTCCCCAGAATCCTTCTAGAGAGATCTGGCACTGGTCCAGCTGCCAGCTTCACTGTGGCCGTAAAATGTCATTTAGTTTTTAATATTCCCAGTTTGGAAACTCTGAAGGGGAATCAGTCACCACTCCCAGAGATAAAACATGCAGTGGCTAAGAATACTCAGCATTTCAGAAAACTGATAATCATCATTAATGTTCATGGGCTCACGGCACCGCACACCATCCTCGATCAGACCCAATGGTGAGTGTGACTCCACCTCCTTTCCCAGATGAGAACTAGGGAGCTCAGGGAGCGGGAGTGACTTGCTCAAAGGCACACAGCTCAGGGCTCAGTGGGGGATCTAAACCATCTAAGTCCTGGGAACAGCCAGCTGTATCTCAGCAGAGCTTGCTCTATACTGAGACAGACGAGTTGGAGTTGTAGGAAAGCCCAGTGACACTTTAATGCCTTTCCTGTAAGTTATTAGGGAAAAAAAGAATATCTTTTGACCATCCATCCACCCACCCATCCGTCTATCCACTCACCCATCGTTTTATCCATTCATCCTTTTGTCCATGCATCCACCCATCCATCCATCTATCTGCTCCTCCCCCCATCCACCCATCCATCCATGCATTCATACATCCATCTCTTCATTTACCTACTCATCCATCTGTCCATCTGTCCATTTACCATCCCTCCTTCTTAGTTATTGGGGATTCCGTGACCAATGGAGCCGATGAGGTCCCTGCTTTCATGGATCTGAAGTTCTTCTTCACCATCCTGTGCTGTCATCAAAACGGGGAGCCATGTCATGTCCTCATGAAGACTCCTGCCTCCCCACCTTTGGGCTCTAGTAGTGAGTCTGATTTTCGAGCTGCATTAGTCACGCCCTCATGCAAGGAAAAGCTGCATTTGTAGATGTGAAGACCTCAGCAGAGGCCATGCCTGGATAACTGCCAGCACAGCCTCTCGCCTTCTTTACTCTAGTTTTTAGACAGGCAGTGTTTCCGTGCGGCCAGGCGGCCCAGCTGCAACATGGAGGCTCCGCCGTCAGCTGGGCTACACTGTGTCACCTGCTTCAGAGATGCCACCGCAGCCATGTCTCAGACGTGGCCCATCGCATGCTCTGCGGCCACACTGACAGCCCATTTCATTGAGCTCTGATGCAGAGCAAGCTTGGAGTTCAAACAAATAAAAATAAAAATGAACCCTGAGTGCCAGAAGGGAGGGAGTATGTGCATGTTGGGGGATGTGTGGGGACAGACAGGGGTCCGCGCCGTGGGCGGACCAGAGCAGGCAGCCCGCGGGTGTGCATGGATTGGAGAGAAGCGTCAGCGCCCACAGGATGAGGCCGTCAGCACACTCCCTCCTCTGCATGGTCGCGCAGGGAGACCAGGCACAGGGTCACGTCTCAGTACGGGACCGTGGGTCCATCTCTTCACCTCTCCGAGCCTCCCACCTCATCTAGAAAGACGGGATGCAGTCTCCCAGCCCTCGGAGCACAGGGGCCTGCCTATGGCCGAGCCTTGCTAGGTCTCTCCTTTCACTCCGCCCAGCAGAGCCGGTGAAGGATGCCTTTTGGCCACTGGTCTAATTCGCCCTTGCCTGCAGACAGCGGCCCTTTTTGTCGTGGGGCGGCCCCGTGTCTGGTTCATTGCGTAATCCTGCTAGGTAGGTGAATGTCTCTGTCTTCACTCTAGTCTACACTGAGACAAACTGAGGGGAGTCTCAGTGAATGCTGATAGGAAAATCTGGGTCCCCCGGGCCTGACCCAGGATGGCCAGGCCTGGCTCCTGACTGCTCCCCAGAGACAACTGTGCAGTCTGTCCCCAGTGGTGCGGTCAGGAATGGGCACAACACACATCTCTAGTGACAGGCGGGGACTTGAGAGTGACCATAGAAATTCGCAAATGCTGTAGATGAGCCTCCTTCCCAGCGAGCTGGTTTTTGACATTTGCAAGCACCCCCCTGGCTTGGACTCCTAAAGTCTAGATTCCTTAGCAAAGCATTCGAGGCCCCTCCTGTTTTCCTAACTCAGCTCAAGGTGACTTAAAGAGAAGAAAGAAAAGAGGGCTACAGAGGGGATTGACTGGCTCCCATACCTGGAGCCCCCGTGGTAGGTCATGGTAGAGATGTGCCCAGGTACTCTGACTGTGTCCTCGGACTTGGCTGGCTCCGTCCCCCAGCCTTGTCCGCTCCAACATTGCCCGCAGCATCAGCAAACCAAGGGAAATGGCTTTTCTTCTCTGGGAGCTTTAGCCAGAGCTGTGGGGCTACATCTCATGGCCTTGATCTATCTCTTCTTTTCCCCTTGAACTAATCGATCTGGATGGAATGTTCTGGGTGGCCAGGCCTGCGCCCTGGCTGGGGGCAGAGGCAATCCAGCCAAGTCTCCGGGGCCAGGGCAGAGGGAGGCTTGGGCCTGACTCTAGAGGAAGGGGTGTGCGTGCAGGCCGGGCCAGACCCCGGGTCGACTGCGTTTCTCCCTGCTGTGTCTTTCTCATCCGTTCTCCTTTCTGTGCTCCTGGCTGTTTGTCTCTACGTGATGTCTGTGCAGGACGCCCATCTCTGTTGGCTATAATTTTAAACCACCATTCTCAAGCGCCTTCCCCATCTCTCCTTTGCCTCTGAGCCCTCTGCCTCCTTCCCCTGCACCCCCTTGTACATTCCCCCTTCACACACCCCCCCCCACCTTCTGCTGGACGGAAGCAGCTGCAGGTCATGGCAGTGCCCCCTGCCTCCCCCAGCTGCCAGCATGGGCTGTCGTCCTGGGCGAGGGCGTAAGTGGGAGAGAGAGCACGACACCTGCTCTCTGTGCTCCAAGGCGGAACCTGGACTGGGAGAGAGATGGCCGCTCCTTGCTCTCCTGGCCAGTGACCTGGGTCTGTGTCCTCACCTGTAGGCAGGTGCAGATCCCAGTGCCACGGTGGGGATCGAATGGAGCCTGACACCCCTGCACAGTGGCGGAGCCCAGATCACACCCGTCACTGCCGCAATGACAGGACTTATGAGAGATCACGGCCTGGCACCTGGTAGGCACCAAGGTGGTCATGATGGCCTGCCTCCCCGCCCCAGCGACTGCCTGCCACGGGTTGTCACCAAGCCCACTCATCGTGAAAGGTGTCTCCTGGTGCCACATCTTTCACGTTCCCAGCAGCTCCTGTGTGCATGGACTCGGGCCAGGGTGACACAGGGCACAGACGGGGCAGCATCAGCAACACACACATATGTCTGTGGTCTGGAGCCTGGAGGTCTGAGGTCATGGCCCGGACAGGTTGGTTTCCCTGAGCCCTCCCTCCTTGGCTTGTAGAGGGTGTCTTCTTCTCCCCAGTCCTCACGTGCTGGTCCCCCTGTGTGTCTCTGCCCCAGTCTCTTCTCGTAAATACACCTGTCAGACTGGATGAGGCCCACACTCGTGACCTTGTTTTAACTTAATTCTGCCTTTAAAGACCGTCTCTCCAAACACAGTCGCATTCTGAGATCCTGTGTGGCAGGGGGAGAAATCCATCACAGGAAATTGGGAAGACACAGTTGCAGCCTGTAACACTGCCCAGCAGCCTGCTGGATGCAGACCTGTCACCCAGGGGTGAAGGCCTGTGCTGCTGCGGTGGGCAACCTGGGACAGGGCCCATGCGTTCCCCCAGCCCTTGGTCAGCTTGTCGTGCTGGCTGCTTCGGCGGGGCCGTCTCAGCAGGGGTGGGGGAACCTGTGGATCCCCAGGCAGCTTGGGGTTTGGCAGAGGCCTGTGCTGCTGCTGGCAAGCAGGCTCTCAGGAAAGAGCCTTGTGCCATCCCCCGCAACTGGGGGGCTATGCTCACAGTGCCCGTCACCACGGTCTCCTGCCAGCATGGGAGAAAGGGGTGGAAGGTGCCATCCGCTCTCAGAATTGGACTTCCAGTTACAGCCATTGTCAGTCGTGCCCTGGTGGGAGGCGAATCTGAAGCCCGTCAAGAAGCCACTTGCTGGGACACTGGGTGGCTCAGTTGGTGAAGCCTCTGCCTTCAGCTCAGGTCATAATCTCAGGGTCCTGGGATCGATTCCCGCATCGGGCTCTCTGCTCATCGGGGAGTCTGCTTCCCCCTCTGCCTGCTGCTCCCCCTGCCTGTGTTCTCTCTCTGACAAATAAATAGGTAAAATCTTAAAAAAAAAAAAAAAAAGGAAGAAAGAAAGAAAGAAAGAAAAAAGCCGCTTGCTGTCCTCCCGCTGAAGTCAACACAGCTCCTCGGGTCAATCAGGACAAGCACCCAGGTGGCCCCCCTGCCCCATTGGTGAAGGTCTCCCTAGGGAGCGGCGATACCCATGTCCCCCTGCGCCCTGGTGCTCAGGTGTCTTTCAGCGACCGGTTCAGGTGGAGATTCCCACCTGGGTCCCTCATGGTGGTTCTGCCAGTACAACCGTAGGGGCTGGCCCTCTGCCAACCAGAGGTCTCAGGACTTCCACCGGGAAGTGGGGGCTGCTCCGTGTGCCCCTGGCAGTGGTTCTCAAGCAGGGTCTCCAGACCAGTGGCCTCGGGATCTCCCCAGGAAATGTTGGAGACTTGTCAGCCCCGTCCCAGACCTGTTGGGCCCAAGTCTCTGGGGCACAAGGATGGGAGGTAGACCTACAGAGCTCACCAGCCCCAGTAGGTGCTGGCCACAGGCACCTTTAAATATTCTGGGAGCCACACTGCAAGTACCGAGAGGGGTGCCTGGGTGGCGCCGTCGGTCGAGCATCTGATTCTAGGTTTGGGACTTAGGTCCTGATCTCATGGGTCATGAGATCGAGCCCCACGTCACCATCTTCTTGAGGATTCTGCCTCTCTGCCCCTGGGCATGCGTGCTCACGCCCTCTCTCAAATAAATAAATCTTTTTCTGAAGAAGTATGAAGAAAAAGCTGAAGTGATTCTTTGAAATGGTAAATATACATGATATAAAATTTACCATCCTAACCATTTTTTTTCCATTTTATTTATTTTTTTCAGCATAACAGTATTCATTGTTTTTGCACAACACCCAGTGCTCCATGCAAAACGTGCCCTCCCTATTACCCACCACCTGTTCCCCCAACCTCCCACCCCTGACCCTTCAAAACCCTCAGGTTGTTTTTCAGAGTCCATAGTCTCTTATGGTTCGCCTCCCCTCCCCAATGTCCATAGCCCCCTCCCCCTCTCCCTGATATGAGGACATCCTAACCGTTTTTATGTCTGCAGTTCTGCGCCATCAGGAGCATTCACAGTGACACAACCGTCCCCTCCGTCCCCCTGCAGCACTCCGTCTTCCCCAAATTGTGTGATGTCCCCATTGAACACTAGTCCCTCCTTCCCTTCCCCCAGCCCCTGACAGCCACCACTCAACTTTCTGTCCCTGTGAATGTGCCGGGTCTAGGTCCATCATATAAGCAGAGGGATGCAGCGTCTGTCCCTTTGTGACCGTCTTACCCCACAGAGCGTAGTGTCCTCAGGGCTTCTGCGTGTGGTAGCAAGTGTCTGAATGTCCTTCCTTTATTGAGGCTGAGTCATAGTCTATCCCATGGTTGGACCGCATCTCCTTTACCCATTCCTGGGACGAGGGACACGCGGGTTCTTTCTGTGTCTTGGCTGCGGCAAACACGAGAGTACACACGTCTCTTTGAGTTCCTGTTTTCATTCTTGTGGACAGATGCCGAGAAGTGGGATTGCCAGATCATAGGGTATCTCTATTTTTAATCTTTTGAGGACCCTCCGTACTGTTTTCCATAGTGGCTGCACCAGGGTGCCTCCCCACTCGCAGGGCACTGCATTCCCTCTTTCCAAATCCTCTCCAGCATTTGCTATGGGTTCTCTTCTTGATGGTGGCCATTCTGCTTGGTGCGAGGTGACATCTCACTGTGGTTTTGATGTGCATTTCCCTGACGATGACATTGAGCATCTTTCCCTCAACCTGTCGGCCAGCTGCGTATCACCCTTAGAAAGACCAAGCCTCACTCATGCCTCTTGATCTGGAGGTGGGAGTGGCAGCAGGCACAAGGTTTGGGGACACACACACACACACACACACACACACATACACACACACCATCCAAGGATTTAGCCTGAACTTGGTACTCTGGGCCTAATAGGGGAAGGTCAGGAAGGAAGATGGGAAGGAGGAGAGGGAAAACAGAAACCCAGGGTGGAGGGAAGTCCAGATGAGAAATGATTCTTGGAATCAGTGCAGAAGACCAACATGGAGAAGGCGGAAGGAGGGGGTCTCACCTCCCACTTGCCAGGCTCTGGGGTCTCAATCACGTGTTGAAACCGTTTTGTGCCTGGCATGGTCGCACGCTGTGGACACCCTGTCGTGCCTGCATCTTCAGCCACACAAAACCTTCTGTCACGCTAACTCTGCTTCCAGCTGGTGGGGCCTCATCTGAGCCACAGTGATGATTAACCCAGGTACCCTGGCCTCTTTGAGTACCACCGCCTCTGAGTATCTCTCCCCGCACCCTTTCCTGACCAGTTGGCCCCCAGCCCTCTGGGCACCCCAGGGAAGCTCCAGGGGTCCCTCTTTGCATGCATGCGGACGTCCCAGGCTCTGCTTTGCCCCATGAAGGGGGAAACCTGAGGTTCATTGCTCTTAACCTTTGGACACAATGACCTCTTCTCTGGAGGGCCTGGAGCTCAGAAGTGCAGAATAATACACAGTCCCAGGACAATGAGAATCCCTGAGCAGAGTGCTCTGGGACCAGGATGCAACAGGAGGCCAGAGATCAGGGTCCTCAGGGACAGCAGAGGTCAGAGGACCTGAGCCATGGCTTGATCACATGTCCAGAACACAGAGTCCTCCCTGTGCCTCTTGCTCCATTTCACTCTTTCAACTCAGAAGGAAGGTAACAGAAGCTTTGGAGCCCCAGAGGGACACACGCTGAACTGAATATTACAGGAAAAAAAGTGCCACAGAAATAGAAATGCTGCAATGAGAATTAGAAACCAAAGTATCTGCCCTAAATACAACATTAGCCAACATTTATTTACACTGCACAATGCACTTTTCACATACGGTATCTCACTGGGTACATTCACACTAAGGAGACCATACTGACACTCTCATTTTGCAGATGGTAAAGCAGAGGCTCAGAGAAGTTAGGTCATTGCTGAAGATCACACAGTTGACAGAAAGGGGACTCACACCCAGGTTGTTACTCCAGATCTCACGAAATAGTTTAAGGATTTATGTTTGCTAAAAGAATGAAGTAACTAACAGACTGGTGCAAACTCATGACAATCCCTCACTCACACAGTGTCAGAAGATTTATAACGACATTCCCCAACATTCTCTCACTGGATCCTGCCAACAGCCCTATGAGGTTCTGGACGCTCGGATTTTGGGAAACCTGACACTTAGACGACCAATTTCTCCACGCCAGGCAGGAAGAAGAGCTAAAAACATAGGTTGCTACTCTTTAGACTCCCACCGCTATAAACCCAGCCTGCTGTCTTAACCGCTGTACTCCAGCTCTTCCCATGCCCAGACACCTAGGTGACACTCAATAAATTATTTGTTTAATAAATGAAAGAATGAATGAGAGTGAAGAGAATCAGTATCACATTATGAATGGGGAAGAGATTTAAAAGCTGACACAGTCTACAAGTAGGAGATTTTTAGAACAATTATCTGGCCACTCTGTCCCCTCCCGCAGGGGAAGTGGGATTCCTCCTTCCAACTTGGCTAATTCCACCCCGGGAGGGAGGGGCCCTCCCAGGTGCCCTAGACCCTTGCACCTGCTCCTCTCCCTATGCACGCAGCAGGCTCCTCGGAAGGAGCCGGGATCAGAGGTAAGAGGGGTCCTTGGAGGAGCCCCGGGAGAATAGGGACGGGGCAGGAGGGGGATGAGTGCAGCGAGAACCCTGGGGGGCAGGGCTGGCCAGCACGTCCAGGTCGGGCTGCGGTGGACTGAGCCGGGCCAGCTCTGCAGAAGGCGGCGGCTAGCTAGCCTGGACAGTCACATCCCACTGCAGGGCCCGGGGGACAGCCGCACTGCCTCTGTACCAGGACTCTTGCCAGCAGCCAGGCAGCGCCTGCACCGCCCCACACTCAGGGACAGACTACGCGGCCCCTCCTAGCTCTGGGCCCCCCCCACCCCGCAGCCCCGCGGCCCACTCCCACTCGGCCTCCGCCTGCCCTCTGCCCGCAGCTCTGTCATGCGCTGCCTGCTGCACGGGGCCCGTGCCAGGATGGGGTAGGGGCAGCGCCAAGGAGCCGGGTGATGGGCCGCCCTCTGGGCACTGAGCAGCCTGCCGAGGCCTGACCTACCGCGAGGACTCGCGGACGTCGGTGTGGGCAGGGCAGAACATAGCGCTGCGGACCCTCGGTGACGCTGGTGCGGGGAAGGAGTGGGGAGACCGGGGGTAGGGGGATCCGGGGCTGCTGTGGGTGGTGGGGAGCCCGGGAGAGCTGCTGCCACCCGTGCATTCTGGGCAGTCCTGGAACCCGCCCCCAACAACTCCGGCCACCTTCAGGAGCCCCACCTGGATGTCAAGTGGATGCCCCAGTGCCTCCCAGCAGACTCAGTGGGTTCCATGGCTTCGCTGATGCCCCTCTCCCCATATTTAAGCCCTTAGGTCCTCCTGCTGGTCAGTTGGGACCTGGGCTTTGTGCAAGCAGGTGAGTAAAGGGGTAGTGGGATCAAGCAGAGCTAGTCCGTACATGGGACCTGTTAACCTATTCACTCTGGCACCCAACAGACGGGCCTCCTTCTCCTGTGAATGTGACAGTCACTCACCTCAGAACCAGCTCGGCCACTGTGTCCTGGGACATCCCAGAAGGCAACATTGTCATTGGCTACTCCATTTCCCAGCAAGTACGAATTACCCTTCTGCTCCCTCAGCCTGTGTCCTTGGAACTCTGAGCCTTCCTTCCGTTACCCCCACTGGGGACCAAAGCTCCCCTCCCCGTGGTGGGGGAATCTGGGAGCTGGTGTCCCCTGGCTCAAGCTGCCCTTGTCATCCTACTCCGTGGAGTGCTTGGATGTTTGAGTCCTGGGACTGGTGTGAGACCACCCTCCTGTCCCATCATCTCCCCGCAGCGACAGACTGGCCCTGGGCAGCTTGTGATCTGGGAGGTGAACACCACCACGTGGGCCTGTGCCCTCTGGGGACTGGCTGAAGACAGCGACTACACGATGCAGGTTCGGAGCATCGGCCTTTGGGGAGAGAGCCCCCCAAGGCCTCGGGTGCACTTCTGAACTCTCAAGGGTTCTGACCGGCTACCCTCCAACAGCTCAAGCCCAGGTGAGAGGCTCAGCTATCCTCCACTCCCAAAAGCTTTGGATTCTCTGGCTTTTTACCTGCCCTTTAGCCTCTTGTTTACTTCCCCCCAAACAAGCCAGTCTAGCTTAGATGAATAAAAGGCTGACTTAATTCATCATACTGCCAAGAAACGAAGGAATAAGGTTGGCAGGGGACTGGGTATAAACAGGCTGATAATGAATTGTTTGGGAGAAGGGCTTTTAAGCTTCCTTTTCCCCACCGTCTGTTCCTAGCCGCCGCAGTCTGTGTGAATACTTGCCCGCAACGGTCCTGCTTTTTTGGTCTCTAACTACCTGTCCACCTTCCTAGAGAGGGGCTCGCAGGGGCAACCCTGCCCCCAGACTCTCCATCCTTACGGGTCTGCATAGAAGAGCTCTGTGGCCGCTCCCCATAACCTGGAGTCTATCTCTTTCTTCTCAGGTGACATCACAGTGGAGGGTCTGGATGGACAGCGACCACTGCAGACAGGGGAAGTGGTTATTGTGGTGGTGTTGCTCATGTGGGCCAGTGAGTGAGCAGCTGCACGGGGCACCAAGGATTGGGGGAGTGGGGGCTCAGTGAGGGTGGGAGGTGGTGAAGGCTGTCAGGGGAAAAGGCAGGGAGGGAAATGCAGGGGAGATGCTTAGTTGAGGGTGCGCAGAAGTTTGAGGAGAGGAAGGCTAAGAGGGTGGTGCTCGCATATGAGCACCCGAAATTCAAGGGTTTTCTTCTCAGATTTTCTAGAAACCGTGTGGGTATCTCACTGCCCTTCAAGGCTGTGAGTGGGGAGGTCAAGATCAAGGTGCAGATTGTATTGTTGTGTCTCAGCTGTAATTGGGCTCTTCTGCTGTCAGTATGATATCATCAAGGACAACGACTCCAACAACAACCCCAAGGAGAAGGGGAAGGGGCCAGAACAGAGTCCTCAGGGAAGACCAGTGGGGACGAGACAGGTAATATGATGTGGGGCCAGTGAGGGAAGGAAGGGTGATTTCGCTTCTAGAAGCAGTCAGGGAAAGGGAGAAGGCCAAAGAGGGGCAGGAAGAGAAAGGAAATGGATATTTGGGATGAAGGAGGCTCTTACCTTCCTGACATGAGACTCAAGCCATTTTTTTTCAAAACAGAAAAAGTCACCATCCATCAAGACCATTGATGTATGAGTGAAGAAACCGAACTCGAAAACAGATGCACTAACAACCTGGGGATGGGGATAGGGTCAGGGAGAGCCTCAGTTGGTGATCTGCCCAAGACTGAAGGATCCCATAATCTCTTAGAGGGTAATGACACTCCCACAATCTCAGGCCTGGTACCCATCCTCTTTCCACTGTGAGCAGGGCCAGAAGGTAGGTCTCTTAGGGGCTGTGCCCCTGGACCTGGGGAATGGCTATCAGATGGGATATGTCCTTCCATCCCCCAGGTCAAGGGGAGAGACACCTGTTCAACTGTATCCCACTAAGTCCCAGATGGGGCCCCCATCGCACCTGCATCAGGTCTCTCGGCATCCCCAGCTGCCCCCACATCTTGCCTCTGGGTCTCAGAGAGGGGTGTTTCTTGGGGTTCTCCACCTCCCCCAGCAACTCAAAGGAATTGTCTGGGTCTGGGGCAGATGCTGCACTGCACTACTCCAATGTCTTCCACGGAGCCTCAGGTGCTCCCCCTCTCACCTGGTAGCCCCCCTCCCCCAGCTGCTGCTGGTGACCTCACCCCTTGGACATTTTTCCAATAAACATTCTTGGACAAACTGGAGATGACTGTATGGGACACTGTATAGTATGCTGAAGACACTTCCCCATTGTCTCTCCCCTGACCACAAGGGCCTCTCACACCACCACCAACTCCACAGGAACACTCTCATTGTTTTAAGGCATTTGTTTTGATTCTATAACCTGGAATGGGTGGGGAGAGGACAGAAATGGGTATAGAAAACTAGAGCCCTAATTCCTTTTGTTTTGTTCAGTGAGAAGGGCGGAGAAGGAAAAGAAGGGGCGGGGGGATATAAATTCTCCTGCATCCGTGGAAACGAAGGTTATACCACACGAGAGGGGCCGGTAACCTTTTCAAGTTCACTGCCCACATTGACACCCAAGCTTTTCACCATTTATTCCTCTGACTCCTCCATCAACCTCAGTTAATTTCCAGAAAAGGACTGAGTGGTGTTTGGGACAAATCAAAGAGCAGCTCCACTAATGGAACCTTCAGTCCACGTGCTCCTACCCTGTGCCTCCTGTACTTAGAGTCTTCCCCGCCCTCACTCTTCCTTTTGTTTCTGTCTGCCTCTGTCTCTGCTGATTCGGTCAAAGTCAATAATAACTGTAAAGTGTAAGTGAGTTTATATTCACTCTCTGCCACTATATCCAGAGGAGGATTATGGAAATAAAACTGAGGGGTTGGAACTCCCCTGTCAAAAGACTTATACTTTGGGCTCTGGGGCTACTTCCTTCCTGTGAAAGTAGAGGCTTTCCTCTACTCTTTCCTAAATTCCAAGGGTGGGGAATGGTGCCAATGAGAGAAATACCTGTTGATGTTTGCAATCACTATGGGGGAAAGGCTGCAGAACCCAGAATCTGGACATCATATGCTATACTCTCTAGAGAATCAGAGGTCTTCTCAACTTCGGATCTTTCCAGAGGAGGTGTATGAACTCTCCTTTCTGCATCTCAGTCTCTCTGGCATGTTACAAGAATTTAGGCCAGTAATTCTGAAAGGGACCCCAATCCAAATAGATCAAGAAGTCATTATCCTTTCTACTTAACCTAGCTCCAACCCCAGGTATCACAGACTTAACTTCATCCTATCAGATAAGCCAAGTTCTCATTTGCCCTCTGCCTTGAACCACAAAAGCATCCAGATCTGGGCAGCAGTCTTTGATCCACTGCTTCCCAGTTCTGAAGTAGTACCTCTCACTGGCCACTGGCACGGAAACACTCACATCTCTGGACTCTGGACACCTCATCTCTTGGGATGGAGGTGGCACGGGGTATAGAAGCATGGCATAGATATAGGGAGCTAGAAGTTCAGAATATAAAGGCTGTTTAAATGCATCAGCTCTGGGTTGAATCCCAGTTGCATCATTTACTGTTAGTTTGTTAAGTGACCCCTCTAATCCTGAGTCTCCTGGGATGTGAAATGGAACTAATAATGCCATCCCCTTCAAAAGGTGTCTTTGAGATTAAATGAGATAATGCATCTACAACCTTTCGCCCAGTACCTGGCAGAGGCATACTGAGTATTCAGTTAGCTATCATGATTAGCCTTGTGATACCCCGTGCAAATCATATAGCCTATTTCGGTTAAAACCGGCCCGCTGCAAAACGTGTGAAAGCAACCGCCCTGCCTTCCTCCAGGGTTGTAAGGATTAAAAGAAGTATTCGGCCACACTTTACTCACAATCACGGTGTGAGAAAGACCGCCATTACCTAGGTAGGACCTGGAGTATGTGGAGGGCTTGTGGGCGTGGCTTGAGCTTGAGTTTGCAAGCAAGGACAGGATTGGTTGAAGAGAGGACTCGAGTCCTCTCGGGGTCCCGCCCTAGACCTCACTGCGCCTGCGCACCTTCTGTTTGCTTCAAGGCGAAGCTAGGTGGGGACCTGGTGAAGAGTGTTCGGCTCTCTTAGCATCTGCGTCAGCGGCAGTCTCTGAGGCTGCGTGGCGGGTTGTCCAGGTAACGACGGGAGTTGTCGCTGACTGGTGGCATCAGAGAGACAGGTGTTCTTCAGGCAGTTGAAGCATCTGAGGACCCTGCTGAGCCCTCAGGTGAGGAGTTGCATGCCTCCTCCTTCCCTCGCCAGCCTTAACGTTCCCAGAGAAGTGGGGGAACTGAAATCTCACCATGCTGAGCGCCTACTGTATGCGGAATCTCTGCTCGGTAGGCAGTGTGCGGTAGTCAAGACGGACCACTAACTTCGGTAGCTTTCATTCCTTTTCATTTGACCTCAGTTGTGTACGAGGCCCCGTGCTGGGCGCACGTGTAAACAACGAACCTAAGTCTGCGCCCGGATAAACAAGCGCTTTAGGTAAAAGTCCCAAAGACGGAGTGCGGAAGACCTCACGTGCGCTCTGTTGATGAAGATCTCAGATTCAGAAAAGGATGGGCACCGGGAGAGGAACCATGCTAAAGAAAGGCTGGGTTTTGGAGCTAGGAGACCAGCATTCAAGTCCTAGTGCCAGCTCCACTTTAAATAAATGGTCCAATCGCGCTGACTTCAAGCCCTCGGCACACAGTCTCTGAGGCCCACCCAACTACTCCATTTGGAAAATGGGAGTAACAATAATAGCAGCCTGAGGGGCTTTGGAGGAAGAGTTAAGGAAAGTCATGTGCCCATAGCCTTATCAAACTAAAAAACCCTGTAGAAACTGATAGACGAGAGAGAACATTCAAAATTCAAAGGATAGACTCCTACAAAGCTAATGATAGTATCTGCCATCAGTGAATGTTTCCTATGTAGCAAGACAGCATAATTTAAGGAGTTAGGATTGTGGTTTGTGGAGTCAGACATACGTGGATTTAAATCTTGGTTCCATCCCCTTAGAAACTGTGTATGTCAATTTGAGCAAATTACTTAACTTTTCTGAACCTCAGTTTCCCCATCTGTAAAATAGGCATAATCATATCTGTCTCAGCATTATGAAGTAAAAGGACAATGCATATTGAGCATGGATCAAAATGTCTAGTCTATGGTAAGATCTTGTTAAAGGTTGGTTGTTATTATTCTACTCCCTGCCCCCATTTAATCCTCACCACAGTGCTGTGAGGCATGAGGAAGGCTTCACAGCGAATGTGGTATTAGGAGAATAGAGGGAAATTAGAACAAAAGAGAGAAGTGCTCATTGCTCAGGACACTGCCCCCGAAATTGTAATTTAAAAATTCCTTTACCCTAATGGAATAATTGGAAGTGAAAATCCCCTTCAATCTTTCAAAATAAGATGTCATGTTGCAGGGTAGGGCAAACGCCCAGGATTGGCAAAATGATGAGGGAAGATGATGAGCAAGGAAAATGAGGAACCTCAGCCTTTCGAACCTAATTCAATCAAGCGGTGGGGGAGGGTAAAGGTGGTGGTGTGGCTGTTTTCTGACTCTGAGGATTTTGATGGAGGGAAGAAAAAAATAGGCCTTTTAAACCTGGGACTTTGGAGGTAGGTGGGTTAGGAGTGAAAAGTAACAAAGTTTCAAACCAGAGCTCTGGAGCCCAAGTAATTAATCACACTATTGGAGCAGAAGCTGAATGTTTTATTTCAAGGAGGGAAGTCCTTAGTTCAGAACCGTTGAGGACCAGGTGGTGGACAGATGTGGAAGAGAATAATTGACTGGGAGATGATCACTTCAAAACTGGACTTCTGAGCAGTGCATAGTTTGGGGGGGGGGATTAAAAAAAAAAAACTAAGCTGGTGGCTTTTCATCCTAAATCTCAACTCTGATTGTTTAACTCCCCATTCCAGAACTTTCCCTGTCTTTTTCCTACCAAATAAGCCCAAACTCCTTGGCCAAATGCCAAAGTTTTTTTTTTGTGCTGGCCTCACTGTTTTTCCTGTCTTCCTTCTTCTGTTCTATTTGTAAGATAGTTTAAGCTAAATTAAATTACTGTCTCTTAATGAGATTTGCCTTTGCTCCTATCATTCCTTCTACTTCAGATAACTTCCCCCATTTAACTACATCCAATTCTTCAAACCTTAAAGTTGGGTCATTTAAACATAAAACGATTTCAGACTTCTCCAAACTATCATGGCTTTGTACATGCCTTTCTAATGGGATTTTTTCTGTTTTGCACCATGTTATTAGCCTGGGGGCAGGGACTGTATTTTGCTCTTTGTCTTCCTCTGAGCCCCTGGCTACATGCCTTTCTCAGTAAGGTACTCAAAAAATATTGAATGAGGAGTGCCTGGGTGGCTAAATCATTAAGTGTCTTCAGCAAGGTCATAATCCAGGGTCGTGGGATTGAGCCCCACATTGGGCTCCCTGCTCACTGGGAAGCCTGCTTCTCCCTCTCCCACTCCCCCTGCTTGTGTTCCCTCTCTCGCTGTGTCTCTGTCAAATAAATAAAACCTTTAAAAAATAATATTGAATGAAAAAAAATGTGTATATTGAATGAATGGCCAAAGACCAGAACCTATTAAAAAAGAAAAACTTATCAGACCAAATGAATTTATTTCAGTTAAGCTATGAAGGAGCAAGACCATTGCAGGGGCACATTGGTACAGTTGATACTGTGTGTCACCTCAAAGTGTATTTGCATTATGGGTTTCTAAAGCACCTTGTTCTCCTGGGCCAGGGGTTTTATAGCCTTGGAGACCAAGATGCATCTTTTGTTTTAAGAACTATGATTTGGAGAATTGACCAAAGTCACACTAGAGCTAAAGGAACTAGAAATGCTTTTGTCACTCTGGATGAACACCTGGGCTTATTTTTGCCCCCTCTGCCTCTGCAAGATGGAGCTGCAAAGGTGACCTGCATGGCTTGCTCCCAGAACAATGCCAAGTTTGCCGTCTGCACAGTGGACCGAGTGGTGTTGCTATACGATGAACATGGGGAGTGGAGAGAGAAATTCTCCACCAAACCAGCTGAAATGAAGGTGAAGAGAGTACTCTGTGTGTCCTTAACCTGTTCATGGGGTCTTATGAATCTGGAAAACTTCCTAACTTCCCCAGCCATCTGCATAGGAAATGGCCTGCCCCATCTTTTCTCAGGATAAATCCCTCACGCTCCATACAGTCACACAAACACCTTTTCTTCTCTTTTCTCTACCATGGGTACTCATGACTTTTTTTTTCCTTTTCCTTTTTTAACTCTTAATATGGCAGGAAGAGCTATATGGTGAAGGGCATGGCTTTTTCTCCTGATTCCACTAAAATTGCCATAGGACAGACCGACAACATCATCTATGTGTACAAAATTGGAGAAGATTGGTGAGGATAGAGACTGGGAGGTGGGGGTGACCTGGAAAAGAAGGGGAAGGCAGGAAGAAATGTCTCATTGGGGAAAGGGGAGTAGAGAAGATGATGGTCCAGGCTGGGACGTGGAGAGCAAAGGCCTTCCCGAGTCTGTTGCTGCTTCCCTATCTGTGCCTGCCTCATGTGTTGTGAGATCCCATCCCTGGTGGGATCAGCCTAAGGACAGCATGAGGACCTGTGATGGGAGCCCTTGGTGACACAGCATCTTTGTTATTGTTCTAACACTGCTCGGGTTTCATTGTATGCCTCCTTTCAAGGCTCCTATGGAACGGTAGGAAACATTAGGGGGAGCAGGGAACGTACCTGGTCTTTCCTCCCTTCCCCCAGCATCACGTGTGGCACTTTATTTATGAAAGTGTTTTTAATGTGTTTTCCCTCCTTTTATGTGGCAGGGGTGACAAGAAAGTCATCTGTAAGAAATTCATCCAGACGGTAAAGTTCAGACCTGTCTCTGGGAGATTTGGATGAACAAACATATATCAATATATCTACTTGTAAATGTAACCAGAAGTTGCATTTTTAAAACTTGTCAGTCTGACTTTTCCAACTGAGAGGATGGAGGATGGCGCTGCGTGGCTGCCCATCCTCCTTGCTTTCCTCCTTGAGCCCTGCTGTGTCCTCTTCTCTGCTGTAGGCGACTGGGGTGGTGGCACGTGTGGGGGGTTCAGTTTGTTATAAATGTGCTGGGCTACATGGACAGGGTTATCCTTTTCATGATTTCCTCCTTACAGAGTGCTGGCACTTGTCTGCAGTGGCCGGCAGAGCACATCATTGTTTTTGGACTGGCTGAAGGGAAGGTAAAGAAGGAAGAGAAACACAAGAGAGGTTGTGGGTGGGGATAATGGTTCTGGAGAGAGAAATACGGTTAAATGTTTCCTTAGGGTCAAG
Organism: Meles meles; assembly: GCF_922984935.1. Classification (NCBI taxonomy): domain Eukaryota; kingdom Metazoa; phylum Chordata; class Mammalia; order Carnivora; family Mustelidae; genus Meles; species Meles meles. The sequence goes on from NC_060081.1 coordinate 30,835,508, forward strand.
TTATATATTGGGGGGAAAACAGAAGGACCAGTTTTTTGTTATTTCTTTTTCTTTCCTTAGGATCTGGGTGGGATTGAAAGGAACCTAACCAGACTTGTATCCATTTTCCCATTTTCAGGTTCGTTTAGCAAACACTAAAACTAATAAATCATCTACCATCTATGGGACAGATTCTTACGTGGTATCACTGACAACAGAATGAGTACGGAAGAGCAGTATCCCAAGCTTGGAGACATAGGAAGAAGCGATGGGGATGTCGGGACTGGGAGACTATAATATGGAAGATGGGGAGGAGTGGTAGCAGGGAGCCCAGGTAGGGTAATGTTTGACACAGAAGCGGGATTTCTTGGTGAGACAGAGTAATCTCTTTCTTCCTCTTCCTCTTCCTTTTAATTCACTCACTTTTTTAGTTCCTCTGGGAAAGGAATTCCCTGGTCATGCAGATGGCACCATTGTTAGGTATTTCTTCGATGATGAAGGCCTGGAGAGTCACAGGTATGACTAAAGGATGCTGTGAGATGGGGGTAAAGAAACCCAAGATCCCTCCTAGGGGAGGTTGAACATTAAGATTGAGGTGGTTGGTGGGGGGCACATTTAGATGCAGCCACAGAGAGAATTTTTATTCAGGAGGCCACAGCTTAATATTTGTGGGCAAAGAGGAATCGAGTGGAAAGGATTCTGAGAGTAAGGGAAAGTGAAAATTATTCTTATCTATGTAAAAAGTGTATTTATATGTATAAACTCATAGGAAAAGTCATTCTCAAGAGAGAAAAGGGAAAGGGTGGGGGATAAAATGAATGTTTATGTTTTACTTTATGTAATTCTCTATTGTCCAACTAACTTACCTTATGACTTACTTGTAGAGGGGTGCCTGGCTGGCTCAGTTGGTGGATCATGTGACTCTTGATCTCAGGGTTGTGAGTTTGAGTGCCACATTAGGTGTAGAGATTACTTAAATAACTAAAACTTTAAAAAAATAGTAATCCCTTTCTGCCTGGGTGACTTTCTCCAAACCAGGAAAAATCCGGCCTTAGCCTAAAGCAGTCTCCTCTGAAACTAGAGAATCTCTTCTTCCCTTTGGACCCCAACCTAAAAATATGACATTAAAGGCAGGAAAGAGAAATTCCTACTTTATTGGAAGCCAAAAGAGATTTAAAAAAAGAATTACTCAGGTAATAATGAAATTTATTTCTTCTGTAAAGAAAGAGCTGTATGCTCCGTGTGGACCTAGCCAGTGTTAGTTAATGTGTAGGATATGTCCCTTTGGGGGCCTTATAGGTATTTACTAAAGAACTCAACATACAAGCCTTTTGAGGTTTCCTCTTGAGGACAATGTCAGACATGTGTGTGCATGTCATACATATGTGTGTAAGAGTATAAAACACAAAGACGGTTTGTGAAGTTCTCCAGATTAGGATGTGTTGGGGTGGGAAAATGTTGGGAGGAAGATTGATACAGGGTATAAATTTTTCCTAGAAAGGAAAAATCCCTGGCTGAGGCTGTCAGAGTCAGAGTGATTGGAACCCTTTACTTCTGTCTTAGGGGAAGTTGGTGAACCACCCCTGCCCACCCTTGGCTTGGGCAACCAATAGCATCGTGGCTGCAGGCTGGGATCAGAGAATTGTAGCCTATGGAAAGGAAGGCCATGTGCTACAAACTTTTGATTACAGCCATGACTCTCAGGAGCGGGAGTTCACCACCGCTGCTGCAAGCCCTGGGGGCCAGTCTGTTGTGTTGGGAAGTTATGACAGATGGGTCCCGTTCCATGTGCATCTACTGCCTACTTTCCCTGTGTACACCTTGCTCTAGCCCAGTTATTTTCAACCAGAGTGGGAGAATGGTTGGAAATCCATGTAGGTTGAAAGAGATCCTCAGGTTTTAATTCACTCACTTCCCTTTTCCTGCTCCCACCATCGGTTGGGACTCTGGCAGTTCCACAATACACCAGGATTTTGTGTGTCTGTGCCTCTGCATGGGACTCCATAGTGGAATTCATCTCCACTGTCTTTGTATTACCATTGCCTCTGTTCAGACCACTGGCTCGGTGTTTGTCCCATGATATTACACTTTGGTGTTTATAGTTATCTGGCTAAACGGAAACGCCCTTGAGAAGAGGGCCTATTCATTGTTTTTAAATCTCCAGTGGCCAAATTAGAATCCAGTACATAATATATGCTTAAAGGTTTTGTGAAGGAAGGAAGGAAGGACGGGATAGATGGATGATGGAAGGGTAAATAAAATAAAATAAATAAAGGGCCCCAGTCCCTTCACATCAGCTTTACTAGCCCTGTCCTTTTATCCCCTTCGATGTCATGTGGGTCTCTTCCTTCCTTTTTCTCTGTTTCTTTTTCCTTATTTCTTTTTTTTTTTTTTCTCATTTTATGCACAACACCCAGTGCTCCATGCAAAACGTGCCCTCCCCATTACCCACCACCTGTTCCCCCAACCTCCCACCCCTGACCCTTCAAAACCCTCAGGTTGCCCCAACCTCCCACCCCTGACCCTTCAAAACCCTCAGGTTGTTTTTCAGAGTCCATAGTCTCTTATGGTTCGCTTCCCCTCCCCAATGTCCATAGCCCGCTCCCCCTCCCCCAACCCCACCTCCCCGCAGCAACCCCCAGTTTGTTTTGTGAGATTAAGAGTCATTTATGGCTTTCGGTGAGTCAAGATGGCGGAGAAGTAGCAGCCTGAGACTACATCAGGTAGCAGGAGATCAGCTCGATAGCTTATCTAAACATAGCAAACACCTACAAATCCAACGGGAGAGCGAAGAGAAGAAGAACAGCAACTCTAGAAACAGAAAATCAACCACTTTCTGAAAGGTAGGACTGGCGGAGAAGTGAATCTAAAACGACGGGAAGATAGACCGCGGGGGGAGGGGCCGGCTCCCGGCAAGCGGCGGAGGAACGGAGCACAAAATCAGGACTTTTAAAAGTCTGTTCCACTGAGGGACATTGCTCCAGGGGCTAAACCGGGGTGAAGCCCACGCGGGGCCAGCGTGGCCCCAGGCCCCGCAAGGTCACAGAAGGATCGGGGGTGTCGGAGTGTCGGAGAGCTCGCAGGTATTAGAACGGAGAAACCGGCTGCAAAGACATAGCCGAGGACTGAACTCTCAGCTCGGGGTTACCTTGAACTGGTCGCGGGCTGGGTGAGCTCGGAGCGCGGCTAGAGGCTGGGGATACGGGAGTGATTGGGTGCTGTCCTCTGGGGGCGCACTGAGGAGTGGGGCCCCAGGCTCTCGGCTCCTCCGGGCCGGAGACTGGGAGGCCGCCATTTTCATTCCCGTCCTCCGGAACTCTACGGAAAGCGTTCAGGGAACAGAAGCTCCCAAAAGCGAACCCGAGCCGATTACTTAGTCCGGCCGACGGTAAGGGCGGTGCAATCCCGCCTCGGGCAAAGACACTTGAGAGTCACTACAACAGGCCCCTCCCCCAGAAGATCAACAAAATATCCAGCCAGGATGAAGTTCATCTATCAAGGAGAAAGCAGATTCAATTCCTAAGACAGCAGAGCAATTCCAGAGGAGGAGAAAGCAAAGCACGGAACTCATGGCTTTCTCCCCATGATTCTTTAGTCTTGCGGCTACTTCAATTATTTTTTCTTTTTTCAATTTTTTATTTTTTTTTCTTTTTTCAATTTTTTTTCTTTTTTCTTTTTTCTTCTTCTGCTAAATTTTTTTAAAAACTTTTACCCTTTTCTTTTTTAACGTTTTTTGACTAGTTCATCTAAATATATATATTTTTTCTTTCTTTTTTATATTTTTTTATTTGTTTTATTTTTTTTAATTTTTTTCTTTTTTTTTTTTTCTTTTTTTTTCAGAACCTGTTTTTTATCCCCTTCCCCCCCCCCACAATTTGGGGTCTCTTCTGATTTGGTTACAGCGCATTTTTCCGGGGTCTTTGCCACCCTATTAGTAGTTTATTTGCTCCTTCATATCCTCTTATCTGGACAAAATGACAAGGCGGAAAAAATCACCACAAACAAAAGAACAAGAGACAGTACCGAAGGCTAGGGACCTAATCAACACAGACATTGGTACTATGTCAGATCAAGAGTTCAGAATGACGATTCTGAACATTCTAGCCGGGCTCAAAAAAGGCATGGAAGATATTAGAGAAACCCTCTCTGGAGATATTAAAGCCCTTTCTGGAGAAATTAAAGAACTAAAGTCTAACCAAGTTGAAATCAAAAAAGCTATTAATGAGGTGCAATCAAAAATGGAGGCTCTCACTGCTAGGATCAATGAGGCAGAAGAAAGAATTAGTGATATAGAAGACCAAATGACAGAGAATAAGGAAGCCGAGCAAAAGAGGGACAAACAGCTACTGGACCATGAGGGGAGAATTCGAGAGATAAGTGACACCATAAGACGAAACAACATTAGAATAATTGGGATTCCAGAAGAAGAAGAAACAGAGAGGGGAGCAGAGGGTCTATTGGAGAGAATCATTGGAGAGAATTTCCCTAATATGGCAAAGGGAACAAGCATTAAAATCCAGGAGATGCAGAGAACCCCCCTCAAAGTCAACAAGAATAGGTCCACACCCCGTCACCTAATAGTAAAATTTACAAGTCTTAGTGACAAAGAGAAAATCCTGAAAGCAGCCCGAGAAAAGAAATCAGTAACATACAATGGTAAAAATATTAGATTGGCGGCAGACTTATCCACAGAGACCTGGCAGGCCAGAAAGAGCTGGCATGATATATTCAGAGCACTCAGCGAGAAAAACATGCAGCCAAGAATACTCTATCCAGCTAGGCTATCATTGAAAATAGAAGGAGAGATAAAAAGCTTCCAGGACAAACAAAAACTGAAAGAATTTGCAAACACCAAACCAGCTCTCCAGGAAATATTGAAAGGGGTCCTCTAAGCAAAGAGAGAGCCTAAAAGTAGTAGATCAGAAAGGTACAGAGACAATATACAGTAACAGTCACCTTACAGGCTACTAATGGCACTAAATTCATATCTCTCAATAGTTACCCTGAATGTTAATGGGCTAAATGCCCCAATCAAAAGACACAGGGTATCAGAATGGATAAAAAAACCAAAACCCATCAGTATGTTGCCTACAAGAAACTCATTTTAGACGCGAAGACACCTCCAGATTTAAAGTGAGGGGGTGGAAAACAATTTACCATGCTAATGGGCATCAGAAGAAAGCTGGGGTGGCAATCCTTATATCAGATCAATTAGATTGTAAGCCAAAGACTATAATAAGAGATGAGGAAGGACACTATATCCTACTCAAAGGGTCTGTCCAACAAGAAGATCTAACAATTTTAAATATCTATGCCCCTAACGTGGGAGCAGCCAACTATATCAACCAATTAATAACAAAATCAAAGAAACACATCAATAATAATACAATAATAGTAGGGGACTTGTACACTCCCCTCACTGAAATGGACAGATCATCCAAGCAAAAGATCAACAAGGAAATAAAGGCCTTAAATGACACACTGGACCAGATGGACATCACAGATATATTCAGAACATTTCATCCCAAAGCAACAGAATACACATTCTTCTCTAGTGCACATGGAACCTTCTCCAGAATAGATCACATCCTGGGTCACAAATCAGGTCTCAACCGGTATCAAAAGATTAGGATTATTCCCTGCATATTTTCAGACCACAATGCTCTGAAGCTAGAACTCAATCACAAGAGGAAAGCTGGAAAGAACCCAAATACATGGAGACTAAACAGCATCCTTCTAAAGAATGAATGGGTCAACCAGGAAATTAAAGAAGAATTGAAAAAATTCATGGAAACAAATGATAATGAAAACACAACAGTTCAAAATCTGTGGGACACAGCAAAGGCAGTCCTGAGAGGAAAATATATAGCGGTACAAGCCTTTCTCAAGAAACAAGAAAGGTCTCAAGTACACAACCTAACCCTACACGTAAAGGAGCTGGAGAAAGAACAAGAAAGAAACCCTAAACCCAGCAGGAGAAGAGAAATCATAAAGATCAGAGCAGAAATCAATGAAATAGAAACCAAAAAAACAATAGAAAAAATCAATGAAACTAGGAGCTGGTTCTTTGAAAGAATCAATAGGATTGATAAACCCCTGGCCAGACTCATCAAAAAGAAAAGAGAAAGGACCCAAATCAATAAAATCATGAATGAAAGAGGAGAGATCACAACTAACACCAAAGAAATACAGACAATTATAAGAACATACTATGAGCAACTCTACGCCAACAAATTGGCCAATCTGGAAGAAATGGATGCATTCCTAGAGACATATAAACTACCACAACTGAACCAGGAAGAAATAGAAAACCTGAACAGGCCCATAACCAGTAAGGAGATTGAAACAGTCATCAAAAATCTCCAAACAAACAAAAGCCCAGGGCCAGACGGCTTCCCAGGGGAATTCTACCAAACATTTAAAGAAGAACTCATTCCTATTCTCCTGAAACTGTTCCAAAAAATAGAAAGGGAAGGAAAACTTCCAAACTCATTCTATGAGGCCAGCATCACCTTGATCCCAAAACCAGACAAGGATCCCACCAAAAAAGAGAACTACAGACCAATATCCTTGATGAACACAGACGCAAAAATTCTCGCCAAAATACTAGCCAATAGGATTCAACAGTACATTAAAAGGATTATTCACCACGATCAAGTGGGATTTATTCCAGGGCTGCAGGTTTGGTTCAACATCCGCAAATCAATCAATGTGATAGAACACATTAATAAGAGAAAGAACAAGAACCATATGATACTCTCAATAGATGCTGAAAAAGCATTTGACAAAGTACAGCATCCCTTCCTGATCAAAACTCTTCAAAGTGTAGGGATAGAGGGCACATACCTCAATATTATCAAAGCCATCTATGAAAAACCCACCGCAAATATCATTCTCAATGGAGAAAAACTGAAAGCTTTTCCACTAAGGTCAGGAACACGGCAGGGATGTCCATTATCACCACTGCTATTCAACATAGTATTAGAAGTCCTAGCCTCAGCAATCAGACAACAAAAAGAAATTAAAGGCATCCAAATTGGTAAAGAAGAAGTCAAACTATCACTCTTCGCAGATGATGTGATACTATATGTGGAAAACCCAAAAGACTCCACTCCAAAACTGCTAGAACTTGTACAGGAATTCAGTAAAGTGTCAGGATATAAAATCAATGCACAGAAATCAGTTGCATTTCTGTACACCAACAACAAGACTGAAGAAAGAGAAATTAAGGAGTCAATCCCATTCACAATTGTACCCAAAACTATAAGATACCTAGGAATAAACCTAACCAAAGAGACTAAGAATCTATACACAGAAAATTATAAAGTACTCATGAAAGAAATTGAGGAAGACACAAAAAAATGGAAAAATGTTCCATGCTCCTGGATTGGAAGAATAAATATTGTGAAAATGTCTATGCTACCTAAAGCAATCTACACATTTAATGCAATCCCTATCAAAATACCATCCATTTTTTTCAAAGAAATGGAACAAATAATCCTAAAATTTATATGGAACCAGAAAAGACCTCGAATAGCCAAAGGAATATTGAAGAACAAAGCCAAAGTTGGTGGCATCCCAATTCCGGACTTCAAGCTCTATTACAAAGCTGTCATCATCAAGACAGCATGGTACTGGCACAAAAACAGACACATAGACCAGTGGAACAGAATAGAGAGCCCAGAAATCGACCCTCAACTCTATGGTCAACTAATCTTCGACAAAGCAGGAAAGAATGTCCAATGGAAAAAAGACAGCCTCTTCAATAAATGGTGCTGGGAAAATTGGACAGCCACATGCAGAAAAATGAAATTGGACCACTTCCTTACACCACACACGAAAATAGACTCCAAATGGATGAAGGACCTCAATGTGAGAAAGGAATCCATCAAAATCCTTGAGGAGAATGCAGGCAGCAACCTCTTCGACCTCAGCCGCAGCAACATCTTCCTAGGAACAACGACAAAGGCAAGGGAAGCAAGGGCGAAAATGAACTATTGGGATTTCATCAAGATCAAAAGCTTTTGCACAGCAAAGGAAACAGTTAACAAAACCAAAAGACAGCTGACAGAATGGGAGAAGATATTTGCAAACGACATATCAGATAAAGGGCTAGTATCCAAAATCTATAAGGAACTTAGCAAACTCAACACCCAAAGAACAAACAATCCAATCAAGAAATGGGCAGAGGACATGAACAGACATTTCTGCAAAGAAGACATCCAGATGGCCAACAGACACATGAAAAAGTGCTCCACGTCACTCGGCATCAGGGAAATACAAATCAAAACCACAATGAGATATCACCTCACACCAGTCAGAATGGCTAAAATGAACAAGTCAGGAAATGACAGATGCTGGAGAGGATGTGGAGAAAGGGGAACCCTCCTCCACTGTTGGTGGGAATGCAAGCTGGTCCAACCACTCTGGAAAACAGCATGGAGGTTCCTCAAAATGTTGAAAATAGAACTACCCTATGACCCAGCAATTGCACTACTGGGTATTTACCCTAAAGATACAAACATAGTGATCCGAAGGGGCACGTGTACCCGAATGTTTATAGCAGCAATGTCTACAATAGCCAGACTATGGAAAGAACCTAGATGTCCATCAACAGATGAATGGATCAAGAAGATGTGGTATATATACACAATGGAATACTATGCAGCCATCAAAAGAAATGAAATCTTGCCATTTGCGACGACGTGGATGGAACTAGAGCGTATCATGCTTAGTGAAATAAGTCAATCGGAGAAAGACAACTATCATATGATCTCCCTGATATGAGGACATGGAGAAGCAACATGGGGGGGTAGGGGGATAGGAGAAGAATAAATGAAACAAGATGGGATTGGGAGGGAGACAAACCATAAATGACTCTTAATCTCACAAAACAAACTGGGGGTTGCTGGGGGGAGGTGGGATTGGGGGAGGGGGAGCGGGCTATGGACATTGGGGAGGGGAGGCGAACCATAAGAGACTATGGACTCTGAAAAACAACCTGAGGGTTTTGAAGGGTCAGGGGTGGGAGGATGGGGGAACAGGTGGTGGGTGATGGGGAGGGCACGTTTTGCATGGAGCACTGGGTGTTGTGCAAAAAGAATGAATACTGTTACGCTGAAAAAATAAATAAAAAGGGAAAAAAAATTTAAAAAAAAAAAAAAGGGTCATTTATGGTTTGTCTCCCTCCCAATCCCATCTTGTTTCATTTATTCTTCTCCTATCTCCTACCCCCCCATGTTGCTTCTCCATGTCCTCATATCAGGGAGATCATATGATAGTTGTCTTTCTCCGATTGACTTATTTCACTAAGCATGATACGCTCTAGTTCCATCCACGTCGTCGCAAATGGCAAGATTTCATTTCTTTTGATGGCTGCATAGTATTCCATTGTGTATATATACCACATCTTCTTTATCCATTCATCTGTTGATGGACATCTAGGTTCTTTCCATAGTCTGGCTATTGTAGACATTGCTGCTATAAACATTCAGGTACACGTGCCCCTTCCGATCACTATGTTTGTATCTTTAGGGTAAATACCCAGTAGTGCAATTGCTGGGTCATAGGGTAGTTCTATTTTCAACATTTTGAGGAACCTCCATGCTGTTTTCCAGAGTGGTTGGACCAGCTTGCATTCCCACCAACAGTGGAGGAGGGTTCCCCTTTCTCCACATCCTCGCCAGCATCTGTCATTTCCTGACTTGTTAATTTTAGCCATTCTGAGTGGTGTGAGGTGATATCTCATTGTGGTTTTGATTTGTATTTCCCTGATGCCGAGTGACGTGGAGCACTTTTTCATGTGTCTGTTGGCCATCTGGATGTCTTCTTTGCAGAAATGTCTGTTCATGTCCTCTGCCCATTTCTTGATTGGATTGTTTGTTCTTTGGGTGTTGAGTTTGCTAAGTTCCTTATAGATTTTGGATACTAGCCCTTTATCTGATATGTCGTTTGCAAATATCTTCTCCCATTCTGTCAGCTGTCTTTTGGTTTTGTGAACTGTTTCCTTTGCTGTGCAAAAGCTTTTGATCTTGATGAAATCCCAACAGTTCATTTTCGCCCTTGCTTCCTTTGCCTTTGCCGTTGTTCCTAGGAAGATGTTGCTACGGCTGAGGTCGAAGAGGTTGCTGCCTGCATTCTCCTCAAGGATTTTGATGGATTCCTTTCTCACATTGAGGTCCTTCATCCATTTGGAGTCTATTTTCGTGTGTGGTGTAAGGAAGTGGTCCAATTTCATTTTTCTGCATGTGGCTGTCCAATTTTCCCAGCACCATTTATTGAAGAGGCTGTCTTTTTTCCATTGGACATTCTTTCCTGCTTTGTCGAAGATTAGTTGACCATAGAGTTGAGGGTCGATTTCTGGGCTCTCTATTCTGTTCCACTGGTCTATGTGTCTGTTTTTGTGCCAGTACCATGCTGTCTTGATGATGACAGCTTTGTAATAGAGCTTGAAGTCCGGAATTGGGATGCCACCAACTTTGGCTTTGTTCTTCAATATTCCTTTGGCTATTCGAGGTCTTTTCTGGTTCCATATAAATTTTAGGATTATTTGTTCCATTTCTTTGAAAAAGTGGATGGTATTTTGATAGGGATTGCATTAAATGTGTAGATTGCTTTAGGTAGCATAGACATTTTCACAATATTTATTCTTCCAATCCAGGAGCATGGAACATTTTTCCATTTTTTTTGTGTCTTCCTCAATTTCTTTCATGAGTACTTTATAATTTTCTGTGTATAGATTCTTAGTCTCTTTGGTTGGGTTTATTCCTAGGTATCTTATAGTTTTGGGTACAATTGTAAATGGGATTGACTCCTTAATTTCTCTTTCTTCAGTCTTGTTGTTGGTGTACAGAAATGCAACTGATTTCTGTGCATTGATTTTATATCCTGACACTTTACTGAATTCCTGTACAAGTTCTAGCAGTTTTGGAGTGGAGTCTTTTGGGTTTTCCACATATAGTATCACATCATCTGCGAAGAGTGATAGTTTGACTTCTTCTTTACCAATTTGGATGCCTTTAATTTCTTTTTGTTGTCTGATTGCTGAGGCTAGGACTTCTAGTACTATGTTGAATAGCAGTGGTGATAATGGACATCCCTGCCGTGTTCCTGACCTTAACGGAAAAGCTTTCAGTTTTTCTCCATTGAGAATGATATTTGCGGTGGGTTTTTCATAGATGGCTTTGATAATATTGAGGTATGTGCCCTCTATCCCCACACTTTGAAGAGTTTTGATCAGGAAGGGATGCTGTACTTTGTCAAATGCTTTTTCAGCATCTATTGAGAGTATCATATGGTTCTTGTTCTTTCTTTTATTAATGTGTTCTATCACATTGATTGATTTGCGGATGTTGAACCAACCCTGCAGCCCTGGAATAAATCCCACTTGATCGTGGTGAATAATCCTTTTAATGTACTGTTGAATCCTATTGGCTAGTATTTTGGCGAGAATTTTTGCGTCTGTGTTCATCAAGGATATTGGTCTGTAGTTCTCTTTTTTGGTGGGATCCTTGTCTGGTTTTGGGATCAAGGTGATGCTGGCCTCATAAAATGAGTTTGGAAGTTTTCCTTCCCTTTCTATTTTTTGGAACAGTTTCAGGAGAATAGGAATGAGTTCTTCTTTAAATGTTTGGTAGAATTCCCCTGGGAAGCCGTCTGGCCCTGGGCTTTTGTTTGTTTGGAGATTTTTGATGACTGTTTCAATCTCCTTACTGGTTATGGGCCTGTTCAGGTTTTCTATTTCTTCCTGGTTCAGTTGTGGTAGTTTATATGTCTCTAGGAATGCATCCATTTCTTCCAGATTGGCCAATTTGTTGGCGTAGAGTTGCTCATAGTATGTTCTTATAATTGTCTGTATTTCTTTGGTGTTAGTTGTGATCTCTCCTCTTTCATTCATGATTTTATTGATTTGGGTCCTTTCTCTTTTCTTTTTGATGAGTCTGGCCAGGGGTTTATCAATCCTATTGATTCTTTCAAAGAACCAGCTCCTAGTTTCATTGATTTTTTCTATTGTTTTTTTGGTTTCTATTTCATTGATTTCTGCTCTGATCTTTATGATTTCTCTTCTCCTGCTGGGTTTAGGGTTTCTTTCTTGTTCTTTCTCCAGCTCCTTTACGTGTAGGGTTAGGTTGTGTACTTGAGACCTTTCTTGTTTCTTGAGAAAGGCTTGTACCGCTATATATTTTCCTCTCAGGACTGCCTTTGCTGTGTCCCACAGATTTTGAACTGTTGTGTTTTCATTATCATTTGTTTCCATGAATTTTTTCAATTCTTCTTTAATTTCCTGGTTAACCCATTCATTCTTTAGAAGGATGCTGTTTAGTCTCCATGTATTAGGGTTCTTTACAGCTTTCCTCTTGTGATTGAGTTCTAGCTTCAGAGCATTGTGGTCTGAAAATATGCAGGGAATGATCCTAATCTTTTGATACCGGTTGAGACCTGATTTGTGACCCAGGATGTGATCTATTCTGGAGAAGGTTCCATGTGCACTAGAGAAGAATGTGTATTCTGTTGCTTTGGGATGAAATGTTCTGAATATATCTGTGATGTCCATCTGGTCCAGTGTGTCATTTAAGGCCTTTATTTCCTTGTTGATCTTTTGCTTGGATGATCTGTCCATTTCAGTGAGGGGAGTGTTCAAGTCCCCTACTATTATTGTATTATTATTGATGTGTTTCTTTGATTTTGTTATTAATTGGTTGATATAGTTGGCTGCTCCCACGTTAGGGGCATAGATATTTAAAATGGTTAGATCTTCTTGTTGGACAGACCCTTTGAGTAGGATATAGTGTCCTTCCTCATCTCTTATTATAGTCTTTGGCTTAAAATCTAATTGATCTGATATAAGGATTGCCACTCCAGCTTTCTTCTGATGCCCATTAGCATGGTAAATTGTTTTCCACCCCCTCACTTTAAATCTGGAGGTGTCTTCGCGTCTAAAATGAGTTTCTTGTAGGCAACATACTGATGGGTTTTGTTTTTTTATCCATTCTGATACCCTGTGTCTTTTGATTGGGGCATTTAGCCCATTAACATTCAGGGTAACTATTGAGAGATATGAATTTAGTGCCATTAGTAGCCTGTAAGGTGACTGTTACTGTATATTGTCTCTGTACCTTTCTGATCTACTACTTTTAGGCTCTCTCTTTGCTTAGAGGACCCCTTTCAATATTTCCTGTAGAGCTGGTTTGGTGTTTGCAAATTCTTTCAGTTTTTGTTTGTCCTGGAAGCTTTTTATCTCTCCTTCTATTTTCAATGATAGCCTAGCTGGATAGAGTATTCTTGGCTGCATGTTTTTCTCATTGAGTGCTCTGAATATATCATGCCAGCTCTTTCTGGCCTGCCAGGTCTCTGTGGATAAGTCTGCCGCCAATCTAATATTTTTACCATTGTATGTTACAGACTTCTTTTCTCGGGCTGCTTTCAGGATTTTCTCTTTGTCACTAAGACTTGTAAATTTTACTATTAGGTGACGGGGTGTGGATCTATTCTTGTTGACTTTGAGGGGGGTTCTCTGCATCTCCTGGCTTTTGATGCTTGTTCCCTTTGCCATATTAGGGAAATTCTCTCCAATGATTCTCTCCAATAGACCTTCTGCTCCCCTCTCTGTTTCTTCTTCTTCTGGAATCCCAATTATTCTAATGTTGTTTCGTCTTATGGTGTCACTTATCTCTCGAATTCTCCCCTCATGGTCCAGTAGCTGTTTGTCCCTCTTTTGCTCGGCTTCCTTATTCTCTGTCATTTGGTCTTCTATATCACTAATTCTTTCTTCTGCCTCATTTATCCTAGCAGTGAGAGCCTCCATTTTTGATTGCACCTCATTAATAGCTTTTTTGATTTCAACTTGGTTAGATTTTAGTTCTTTAATTTCTCCAGAAAGGGCTTTAATATCTCCAGAGAGGGTTTCTCTAATATCTTCCATGCCTTTTTCGAGCCCGGCTAGAATGTTCAGAATCGTCATTCTGAACTCTTGATCTGACATATTACCCATGTCTGTGTTGATTAGGTCCCTAGCCTTCGGTACTGTCTCTTGTTCTTTTGTTTGTGGTGATTTTTTCTGCCTTGTCATTTTGTCCAGATAAGAGGATATGAAGGAGCAAATAAACTACTAAAAGGGTGGCAAAGACCCCGGAAAAATGCGCTGTAACCAAATGAGAAGAGACCCCAAATTGTGGGGGGGAGAAAGGGGATAAAACAGCTTCTGAAAAAAAAAGAAAAAAAAAAAAAGAAAGAAAAAAATTTAAAAAATAAAACAAATTAAAAAATACAAAAAAGAAAGAAAAAATATATATATTTAGATGAACTAGTCAAAAAATGTTAAAAAAGAAAAGGGTAAAAGTTTTAAAAAATTTAGCAGAAGAAGAAAAAAGAAAAAAGAAAAAAAAATTGAAAAAAGAAAAAAAAAATTGAAAAAAGAAAAAAAAATTGAAGTAGCCCCAAGACTAAAGAATCATGGGGAGAAAGCCATGAGTTCCGTGCTTTGCTTTCTCCTCCTCTGGAATTGCTCTGCTGTCTTAGGAATTGAATCTGCTTTCTCCTTGATAGATGAAATTCGTTCTGGCTGGATATTTTGTTGATCTTCTGGGGGAGGGGCCTGTTGTAGTGACTCTCAAGTGTCTTTGCCCGAGGCGGGATTGCACCGTCCTTACCGGCGGCCGGACTAAGTAATGGGCTCGGGTTCGCTTTTGGGAGCTTCTGTTCCCTGAACGCTTTCCGTAGAGTTCCGGGTGACGGGAATGAAAATGGTGGCCTCCCAGTCTCCGGCCCGGAGGAGCCGAGAGCCTGGGGCCCCACTCCTCAGTGCGCCCCCAGAGGACAGCACCCAATCACTCCCGTATCCCCAGCCTCTAGCCGCGCTCGGAGCTCACCCAGCCCGCGACCTGTTCAAGGTAACCCCGAGCTGAGAGTTCAGTCCTCGGCTCTGTCTTGGCAGCCGGCTTCTCCGTTCTAATAGCTGCGAGCTCTCCGACACTCCGACACCCCCGATCCTTCTGTGACCCTGCGGGGCCTGGGGCCACGCTGGCCCCGCATGGGCTTCACCCCGGTTTAGCCCCTGGAGCAATGTCCCTCAGTGGAACAGACTTTTAAAAGTCCTGATTTTGTGCTCCGTTCCTCCGCCACTTGCCGGGAGCCGGCCCCTCCCCCTGCGGTCTATCTTCCCGTCGTTTTAGATTCACTTCTCCGCCAGTCCTGCCTTTCAGAAAGTGGTTGATTTTCTGTTTCTAGAGTTGCTGTTCTTCTTCTCTTCGCTCTCCCGTTGAATTTGTAGGTGTTTGCAATGTTTAGATAAGCTATCGAGCTGATCTCCTGCTACCTGATGTAGTCTCAGGCTGCTACTTCTCCGCCATCTTGACTCCTGGATCTTCCTTATTTCTGCCTTGCTAACAGCTCATTTTTCTCTCCAGCCATGATCTCCTTTTGTTTTCTCCACTCCTATCGCTCTCACCCCATTTTACTTTTCTCTTGATTGTCCCAACTTCCTTCCTTGGAACCTTTTAGTCCTCTCCTATGAGATTCCCTAGCATGTGTGTTCTCTTTCACTTCCTTTCTTCGCTGATACAGCAAGACTCATTGCCTTCAGTTACCCACCCATTTCCACCCTTTTGCTCAGTCTCCATCTCTTCTGAAATCCACCTTCTTAATTTCAGACTTCGGCTACTCAACTAAAGCCCTTGAAGAAGTATCTGGGAAGTGGCAAAGCCCAAGGAGATTGCCAACTTAAATACGGTCACTGCCTTGGTCTGGAAACGGGATGGCTCACGACTCTGTGCGGTATGTTTTAAGAGTAATCCCTTTCTGCCTGGGTGGAAAATCCAGACTTAGCCTAAAGCACTCTCCCTGAAACTAGAGAATCTCCTCTTCCCTTTTGACTCCAACCTAAAAAGATGACATTAAAGGCAGGAAAGAGAAATTCACACTTTATGGGAAGCCAAAAGAGACAAAGAATTCTGTAGGCAGGGCTGATTTCTCTCCTTCATCCCATCACTGTCCTTGAGTGCTGTGAGTGCCACCTCTTTCCATTTGGTACTTCCCCAAACTGCCAGCCCTTTTACTGCCAACTCTTTCCTAGATTCTAGAACTTGGGTTTCAAAGGTGTCTCTAGATATCCTTCTGATGCCTGTGACCTTTTATGTTGTCGCTTTCCCTTCTAGGGCACACTCTGTGGTGGAGTGGAACAGTTTGACTGCTGCCTCCGGAGAAGCATTTACAAGAATCCATTTGAGTTGACATATGTGGGACCTAGCCAGGTGAGCAGCTGATAGCCAGTGCACCAAAATCTCCTTCTGGACACTGCCACAGTGTCAAATATAACCCCTGGCAGAGCTGTTCTGGAGAACAGAGTGTATCAGGCAACTCTTTGGCAACTTTCCTGCTGTAGCCCTTCCAGCTTACTGTAAGAAAAGATTTAAACACCAAATTTAAGGGGTACAGAGATCGCCACTTCCATCTTCCTGGTTTAAAACTTTACTACCTGGGGCTCCTGGATGGCTCAGTCTTAAGTGTGGGACTCTTGATTTCAGCTCAGGTCATGACCTCAGGCTTGTGAGATCAAGCACCACATGGGGGCTCCACACTGGGCATGGAGTCTGTTTAAGATTCTCTCTTTCCCTCTCCCTCGGCCCCACCCATGTCTCCATCCCTCTCTAAAACAAAACAAAACAGAAAAAGCTTTATTACCTATATGTTGTTAACTAGGGAGTTTAGGATTATGCAGGTGCATAACATTGCTTTAGGGCCTCTGAACTCACCGTGTGTGACATTGCAAGGTAATTTCTTTGTTCTTGAGCCCACTTTTCTGTTTTCCCTACCTCTGTCCCCTTTTCCTTCCATTTATTATTCATTGGTTCCTTCATTCTTTTTCTCTTTTTTTAAAAATTTTGTTCACTTATTTGACAGAGTGTCCACACAGAAGCCAGGGGAAGGCCAGAGGGAGAGGGAGCACTTGGACGTGGGGCTGAATGTGGGGCCTGATCCCAGGATCATGACCTGAACTGAAGGCAGATGCTTAATCAGCTGAGCTACCCAGGTTCCCCCTCTTTTTTTTTAAGATTTTATTTTTAAATAACTCTACACCCAACTTGGGGCTCAAACCCACAACTGAGATCAAGAGTTTCATGCTCCTCTGACTGAGCCAGCCAGGCACCCTTGTTCTTTCATTTTCTGTCCATTCTCTATACATGAGCACTGTTAGGACAGAGAATACAAAGATAATTGTCTGTATTATATTGTTCCTTAATCAGGATCATTTTAGCAAAGAAGTATATGAAATGACAGTATGATCAGTATACACCATGATTAAAGTAATCACAAAGATTTTCACAAGAGGTAGAGGATTGTAAGGAGAGTGATTAGTTTGACCCCGTATGTATTATGTATTAGCATTGAAGGAGATAATCTCTGAAAACATTTTGTAAATAGTAAAGCACTGTGTGAATATGAGGTGTCATTTTTACCAACAATAGCCTAGGCTAGGTGAGGAAACAAGATACTAGCTTTGTTGAACACTGTGGAGGTGGGCACGGCAGGTTAACCCCTCTTTGGGGTTGAGGGAAGCCTCAGGGGGCTCAGACTTGTACCTTACCAAGGTGATTGTGAAGAACCTGTCATCGGGGACCCAAGTGGTACTCCAGTCACACTATGGCTATGGGATAGAAGAGGTGAAAATCCTCGGAAAGGAACATTAGTTACCTGGTGGCCCACACGTCAGACATGCTGCTGCTGGGGACCTGAACACTAATCGCTTTAGTGAGGTAGGACCCCCAGGCGGAGGGGCAGGGAATGGAGCATCGTGAGCTGCTACTTCCAGGGAGCCCAGGTCCCTAAGGGGGAAGATCTCTAAGTAAAAGCTCTAAGATGCTGGCGTTGGGGACCTGGTGGACCTGGGAGTGAGACCCTGGAGATTTGGAATCCTGGAATGGGAATTCCCACTGTTGGACAGTGTTTACAGGATCACTCAGAAGCCTAGAAGTCTAGGGCAGAATGTGACACAGCACCCCACTTGTGGAACATCAGGGCCTTCCTAAACTCCTTCTCTCTGCCTCCTACCCCGTCCTTGTCTCAGCGTTGTCTTGGATACTTACCCACATTGTTCTTATGTCCTCTCTCTCTTTGACACGTGGCTTGGCAGGGATCTGGTGGCAATGAGAAGTATTTCTTTGAAATTGAGAATGTGAGTAGAGCTTGATTAACCAACCCTCACCATCTCAGTAAACCTCCTAGCTAAGAGCAGATAAAGAAAGGAGGGCGAGATAGGCAGAGGAACAGAATACAGAGAAAAGTGGGAGTCACTTTGCACTGACAAGACATCTCCCTCTACTACTGTTGACCATGCAGACTTCTTCATGCAAACTTCCTGCCACGTGACAGTTCCCTTCATCCCCAGGTGTGCATGATCTTCAATGCTGGAGAGCTAACCCTGGTGGAATATGGGAGTAATGATACCCTGGGTTCTGTACGTACTGAATTCATGAACCCCCACCTCATCAGGTAACCCCACAAGGTTCTCTAAATTTTTGAAACCCCAAAGAAGTCCCTTTTAACCTCTCACTCCTGTATCCTCAAGATTCATCTAAAAACGTCATCCCATATGGTACTTTGGGGCCCTTGCTAAACATCCCGATGACCCAAGTCCATTCTGCCTTACCTCACCCTTCGTGTTTCAGTGTCCGTATTAATGAGCGGCGTCAACGAGGGATGGGAGACTATAAGAAATTGGCTTCTCTTGTTGATGTTAAGACTATTGCTATAGGTAAGACTCTCCCATAATTCTGATAACAAAACAGATGTTTCTAGTATGCTTCCATATCACAGGGGTGTGTAGAGTGGAGAATGCAGGAATCTGAGAGGCACCAGGTTAATGTATGGCCCTGCTCTCACAGAGGATGTGGGAAGTGTTCTAATCCACGTGTGTGAGTCTGCATCTAGCTGTATAGATACACATAAACTGTTACGCATATCAGCTTGTCCCTATAATTGTTCATGTTCTTTAGGCATGTATCTTTGGGCTAGGAATTGTGAACTGTAGAGCGGAACCTTTAGTCAATTTATGAATTTTCCTGTTTAGACTTAGGACATAGGATAATGGACTGTTCGAACTGGAAGGGGACTTATTTTCTGTAGAGTTTGACATTGGTAGCCAGTGTTGACAAAATTTATTTGAATTTCACAAGTGTTCACATAAATAAATACATCTTATTTTACATATTAATAATTAACTCTGGGGACACCTGGGTGGCTCAGGCAGTTAAGAGCCTGCCTTCGGCTCAGGTCATGATCCCAGAGTCCTGGGATCAAGTCCCACATAAGGCTTCCTGCTCAGCAGGGAGCCTGCTTGTCCCTCTGACTTCTGCTCTCCCTGCTTGTGCACTCACCCTCTCTGACAAATAAATAAATAAAATCTTTAAAAAAATTAACTGTATCATGAAATGTTTCAAGCATGGAAAAATGTATTTAGAACAGCACAGTATTCCCTATGATGTATAGAGAATAACATACCCATATAGCCTCATTAAGAACAAGGTCTAGAGTCAAACCTCCCCACTTCTGCAATTATACCTGGGTGATCTTAGGTCAAATTTCTTAACCTTTCTGTATCTCAGTTTCCTCATCCACAAAATGGGGATAAAAATTGTACCTACCTTATATGAAAAGCACTTAGACTAATGTCTGGCACATAATAAGCACTTAATAAATGTTAGCTATTAATAATATTATTACTTGTGTACCCATACCTAGTTCTTTTTTTTTTTAAGAATTTATTCATTTATTTGACAGAGATCACAGGCAGAAAGGCAGGCAGAGAGAGGAGGAAGCAGGCTCCCTACTGAGCAGAGAGCCTGATGCGGGACTCGATCCCAGGACCCTGAGGTCATGACCTGAGCCGAAGGCAGAGGTTTTAACCCACTGAGCCACCCAGGCGCCCCTTTTTTTAAGATTTCATTTATTTATTTGACACAGAAAGAGAGAGAGAGATCACAAGTAGGCACAGCGGCAAGCAGAGAAAGAGTGGAAAGCAGGCTCCCTGCCAAGCAGAGAGCCTGGTGCTGGGCTTGATTCCAGGACCCTGAGATCAGGACCTGAGCTGATTTCTGAGGTCTCGTTTAAGAAGTTTCCCTGGGGCACCTGACTGCCTGAGCCAGAGGAGCATGTGACTCTTTTTTTTTTTTTTGAAGATTTTATTTATTTATTTGACAGACAGAGATCACAAGTAGGCAGAGAGGTAGGTGGAGGGGGGGCGGGGCGGGTAAGCAGGCTCCCTGCTGAGCAGAGAGTCCAATGCAGGGCTCAATCCCAGGACCCTGGGATCATGACCTGAGCTGAAGGCAAAGGCTTAATAAACCACTGAGCCACCCAGGTGCCCCAGCATGTGACTTTTGATCTCAGGATCGTGAGTTTGAGCCCCAAGCTGGGTGTAGAGTTAAATAAATAAATAAATAAATAAATAAATAAATAAATAAAATTTTTTAAAAAAGAAGGTTCCTACTCCCTCCTACATTTTAATATTTTTAGCTTTTGCTTGTCATCTGGAATTAATTTTTGTGTGTAACGTGGGTCTGGCTCATAATTTACTTTTTCCATGTTTAACCATTTATTGGAAATCCATTCACTGATTCGTAATGTCACCTCTTATAAATCAAGTTTCCAAATACATATGCGGCTGTTCTTAAGATACCTTTACAGTTCATGAGTTTTATGTTTCACATCAGATTGTTGAGTTGTAATGGAAATGATGTAATATGGCGGCCCATGTTCCAGTGGCAGTAATGAGCTGTGAGACTTTGGACAAGTCATCCCACTACAAAGGGCTTGTCTTCAATAGTGTATAAAATGACCTTCTCTTAACCTTTTTTCATTCGTGACCCCTTTGAGTATCTAATTAAAATCATAGATCCTGGGATGCCTGGGTGGCTCAGTTGGTTAGGCGACTGCCTTCAGCTCAGGTTGTGATCCTCGAGTCCCATTTTAGGCTCCCTGCCTGGCAGGGAGTCTTCTTCTCCCTCTGACCCTCCCACCTCTCATGCTCTGTCTCTCTCTCTCCCTCTCAAATAAATAAACAAAATCTTTTTTTTTTTTAAATCATAGATCCTTTCCCAGAAGAATATCATAAACATATAATTTTGTATATAATTTCAGGGTGTTCACAGAGATGGGGTCCCACAGCTCTAGTATTCTGTGATTCTACTTAAAAATTGAGACATTGAAACATGGCTTTATGAAGTTGGCTTTTAATTAAAGGAAATTTCATTTTTAGGTTGGTCTTCCCAGTTGTAGACATTAGCTGGCATTTGGTCTTGAGCTTGAGCACGGATCAAGGCAGGACATTGCGCATTGGTAACGTATACAAATAAGAGCTGTGAAGGCGCCGTGTTCAGGAGACTCCCTGAAAGCATCCTAGCCAGTCCGTAAGTGTGATCTTATCTTACATTGTCTGCAAAATTCACACCAAACTAAAATACTTATCCTCAGCACTTTCAGCCTGACTTTAATCAGAGGTTCCTTCTGTTTTGTCTGTGTGCCTTCTCCACTGTTTGCCCCTCGGGGCTCTTACATCATTGACACTCAAAGTGCAAGGAACTCCTTGTAGCACATATGTTCATCGAGGTCGTTTCATCCATCAGCTTTCTCTTCATGGTTGTGCTGGAACTGGGGCTCTTCCTTAATGTGCTCAGTGCTGCCTTCCAGAGGATTTCTTGAGTAAAGGATGCCCGTTGCTCTGATCTGTTCTGATCTGCTATGAGACAACTCCAAGATCCCAGAGAGGAATCTCATTTCTTGATGGATCTGGACCTTTTGAGCTAGCTACAGAGTTAAACAAAATCTCTATAATTTTAGTATAAATCTAGTATTGTAAGCATCTTAGCAAATTTATGTCATATTCCTCATACTCTACTCTGATGGAACATTCTTAAAGCCCAACATAATAATTAAAGGCAAGACTTTTGCAGGCTGCCTTGTGTCTGTATATGATTATGTGGAATCTGTCTTCTTAACCCTCTCTCTTTTACTTTGTAGTGGATCTGACTGGTGGCTACAACATTGGCACCATCAGCCATGAGAGCCGTGTGGATTGGCTGGAACTTAATGAAACGGGCACAAGCTTCTCTTCAGGGACTGGAAACTTCGTGTAAGAAGGGTTACTAAGGCCTTAGCCATTGAGTAGTCCATAGAGGATGTGATACTACCTGCTGCCAGGGATTGCGGGGGGCAGGATGGGCTTAATTTCTTGGTGCACTATGCCATCAACATAGCAAAAGGCACAGAAGAATCAACATGGTGTCTGTTATCACAGCCCATCTGTTAACATAGCCCATACCTTAAGAAGATGGTATTGTGATGGCACCAAAGTCAAGAGGGAAATTTGGGAGCTGGTTTCTCTTTTACTGTTCACAAGTCTGTGCCCTCGGGAGACTGCCTCACCCCTGAATGCCTGGCTGAACTTTACCCACACCTGTTGCAGCATTCCTCAGCTACACGTACCCCACAGTGTTAAGGCTGGCTTGACAGTCTCCCCCAAACTCCTTATTGACTCTGATCTCAATATGCTATCACCAAAGAGCTCAATCTTGAGGGCAAAGAGACTCTCTGGTAATTTTTCATTTCATGTTCATTGTGATGGGAAAGCCACATCGCCAATTTCCAGACCATTGAATGTGCATGGTGGCCTTACTTTTGTGATCCAGTCTGGCAACTCTGGCCCAGAGTTAAACTCTAAGAATGAAAGTCTGACCTTCAGCTAACTTAAATTTCTGGTGTAGCTCTGGGCTCACTTGGTCATCTCTTATGGGCCAGAGTCAGGATGTACCAAGTCAGCATACACGTCGAGCATTGCAGGCTAGTAAGCTTTGAAATCCAGCATCTGCCTGAGGGGTGGGTCAGCTCACCACATTTCGTTAGAGAAATGGTCAATATCAGAAGCCACCCCATAACCCCTTCTGATTGCGCTGTCCACCTCTTCCTTCCGCAGTTGCATCTGTACGATACTGAAAGCTGCTCTAAGATGATGATCCTCCACTTCTGCTCCTACGTGCACTGGGTCCCAGGAAGTGACGGGCTGGTGGCTCAGAACCGAAACAGCCTGTGTGTGTGGTACAACATTGAGGCACCCGAGAGGGTCACCACATCCTCTATTAGGGTATGTTGGTGCCAGGGGACCTCAGACATAGTGTCCCACTGATCATTTAGGGCCCGGAGGAAACTCCAAAGGTTATTTGGTTTTCTCTGGCCCACCACCCATCATCTCTGTGATAGAGTCAGCAAGTAAAGCCTAGATCCTTCCCCACAGTGCGCTAGGCTCCAGAACCGTCCTTGTTCAGATTCCTGACATTGTATCCTGTCCTCTCTATTCCAGTGGCCCTGGGAATTCACCAGGTCATAATGAGTTCTCTTAGACTGGAAGAGCCCCCTTAGCGGGGGCAGTTCTGTCAGTTCCTGGGTGAGGATTCTCTGTTGTAAGCTGTTCAGAGCTTCTTTTTTTATCAGACTGAAGATCGGTCACTCTCCTGTCCTGCCAGCATCATGTATATTCCAGTGACCTTCCAGAATCTGGGAGGGAAAACAAGAGAGGCCCTGTGCTAGGTGAGGATGATTGGTGTGGATACAGAGGGAGCATGTGATAGTTCTTTTTGTCTTTTTTCTACATCTCTTCTTTCCTGCTTTTCTTTCCTCATTTTAGACTAATTAAGTTTGGCGCTTGGGGGCTGTTTTGTCCTGTTTTAAACACATTTTTCACATTTTTGCTTTGGAGGTCATACATTTGACTCCTATAGTGGTTACCCTTGGAAGTTTACCATACCCTTAAATTATTCTGAATAGTTTCAGCTTATTTAGCATCTGACCCCTGGCAAATGATACAAGGACCTGAACTTTGATTACCTCCCCTTTGCCATTATTGCCCAGTATTTTTTTATCCCCAAAGTGAGACGTTATTCTTTTCCACAGCTGGAATTTGGTTACATTTACCATCATGGTGCCAGTTTCTCTGCTCACTCTTTTTGCATTGCTGACCTTTGCTCTGGAGTTACCTCCTTGAGAGAAAGTGTTTCGAAGATGAATCCTCAGTTTCTGAAAAGTACCAAAATGGAATTATCTGAAAATGTTTTTATTTGGCGTTTTCTTGAAAGAACAGTTTGACAGTTTTTCTTAGTCTTTTGCAAATAATATCATCCCATCGACTGACCCCCTTAGTTCTGAGAAGTTTATTAACAGCTCCTTGTGTTGTCTTGTTGCTTTTTAAAAAAGATTTTATTTATTTATTTGAGAGAGCAAGGGGAGGGGCAGAAGGAGAAGCAGACTCCCCACTGAGCAGGGAGGGATGGGGGGGGCACTTAATCCCATAACTCCAGGATTGTGACCAGAGCCTAAGGCAGAGGCTTACCTGACTGAGCCACCCAGGCGTCCCTGTCTTGTTGGTTTTAAAGTCTTCTTTTTTCCAGCATTCTGAAGCTTCAGTACATTATGTCTGCATATAAATGTCCTCTTACTTAACCGTGCTTGGTGTGTATGTGCACGCGTGCACGCGCGCGTGTGTGTGTGTGTGTCCCATCTGCGAGGACACCTTGTTCCTCAGCCATGAGCTCTTTAAATGTTGCTGCTTCTCTGGAACTCTCTTTCTCACCCTCAGAACTCTAATTAGGTATGTGTTCCATTTCTTGTCCTGTCTTTGTGCCTCTAGAACCTCTTATTCTTCCTTCCTCCTTCTCGCTCCATGCACATCCTGGATAATTCCTTAAGAAACATCTTGGCAAGGGGTGCCTGGGTGGCTTGGCCCTTAAGTGTCTGCCTTTGGCTCAGGTCATGATCCTGGGGTCCTGGGATTGAGCCCCTGCATGGTGCTCCCTGCTCAGCAGGAAGCCTGCTTCTCCCTCTCGTACTCTCCCACTCCCCTTGCTTGTTTCCCTCTCTCTCTGTCAAATAAATAAATAAATACAATTTTTTAAAAATTATTTTAAAAAAAAGGAAACATCTTGCAAGTCAGAGGTTTACTTTCACCACTGTCTTATCTGCTATTGAAATCACCCACTGAGTTTTCTTACTTTGAATATTGAATTTTTCATACGGTTTCATTTGGTTCTTTCTCTAGTCTGCCTGGTCATTTTTTCTAGTATATTTGCTACTGAAGCGAGCACAACCTGGCCATTTTTTATAGTTTCTTGTCTCTTGCTTAATTTTTCATTCCATCCCTTAGGTCTTTAAATATTTCACAATTCTTTCATATTCCATAACTGGTTTCTTCCATAATTGTTATTTTTAATATTGGAAATCCTTGGAGGTCCAAAAGTGCTGTAGTTATTGTTATTGTTTACTCCTTTATGGTAGTTAACTTCTATTTTGGTAGCTTTATTTTATTGGGGGGCTCACGTTACACTGAATATAATTTTTAGAATCTCAAGGGCCTAACATGGGCATGTTTTCCTCTAGATATGATCAGTGTTTGCTTTTGCAGGAATCAGGCATACTAATGACTTTTGTTCCCTTTCCTGAAGAGAGGATCCCAGATTTCATGACTAACAGAACCTCAGAATCGCCCCCTCATCCTGCTGGAGGACCCCTGGTTTATTCATCCGCTGCTGTGTTTGCCATCAGGGCGACTGTACCCTTTCCACTTGCTCCCCTGTTTTTTCCTGCTCAGGTTTTAGCTTACTGGCTTTTTCCTTTTTTTTTCTTTCCTTTCCTTTTCTGTTTTTCTCTTTTTCTTTCTCTTTTTCCCTTCCTTCCTTTTCTTCCCTTCCTTCCCTCCCTACATTTCCTTTTTTTTCCTCCCTCCCTCCTTCCCTTCCTTCCTCCCCGTGGGAGACTAGGAAGCATGCCTAGTGATTTCTTCAGGTGACCTAAGCAACAAATGTATTCAAAAGTAGGGCCCAGGTTAAAGTTGTATTTTAACAGGACTCAAGCTGGAAGCAGAAGTGATTGGACACTTTGTCAGTTTACATCCAGGCATTAGTGCGGGCACAGCTCTGAGTGTACAGGAACCTGAGGGCATTAGTGTAGATAAGGGATTCTTACCTGCTTGAAGGAAACTAAACGCTGGGCAAACAAGGGCCACTGTCATTCCCTCAGTGTGTAAGCGCTAGGGTGGGGTAAGGCGGGGTCTGTTCTGCAGTGGAGTCGTGGAGACACTAAACTGGAATTCGGGTGGGGTGGGGGGATTGAAATTTTACAGGGTGATGTGGTAGGTCTGGAGCAGGGCGGGGGGAAGACCGAGGTGATGGTGACCGAAGGTGTGACAACTGTTGCCTGCATGCTGGATGAGGGCCTGATCGAGTTTGGAACAGCCATCGATGACGGCAGCTACACCCGGTGAGGGGCTGGGCTGATATCCCCGGGAGGTGGTGGGAGAGGCTGGGTTCTGAGGCTGGAAGACCTGACTGTTGCCTTCCTTCCTTCTCTCTTCAGGGCCACAGCCTTCTTGGAGACTCTGGAAATGACCCCAGAAACAGAGGCAATGTGGAAAACCTTGAGCAAACTGGCACTCGAGGCAAGGCAGCTCCACGTCGCTGAGAGCTGAGGCAGACCAGAAGTGAGGTGCGGGCAGCTAGGAAGGATGGCCAGAGGCCATTTTCCATGGGGCGGGAGTGTGAGACGCTCCTCCTGTGCTAAGGCACCAGTCCCCTGCCATTACAACCAGTAACACCTTTCAGGTAGTTATTCCAAACATTCTTCCATCCCAGTTTATAAGATTTTTATTGCTTTTGCTTCCCCTATGTAGGTACCCCTTCAGAGTTTTAGCACCCATGCCCTCCAGTCCAGGTGTTGATGTGTATTTCCAAATGTGGCATAGGAGTGTAGTTAGTAGGACAGACTTGGGATTTTAGACTCTTTCAAGTTACCTGGCTCCATTTAACAGCTTGTATAACCGTGGGTTAAGTGAACCTTTCCAAACCTTGGTTTCTCAATTTCCTCTCTGTAAATGGGAGTAATGATAGCATTTACCTCCTAGGGTGGTAAAGAAGAATCATAGGGGCGGTGAAGAAAGTAGGAGAATTCTCAGTGCTCAGTAAATGTCAACTGCTGCTGTTTTGCCAGGAGTCCTCTTGGATCCTTCCTTCCCGTGGCCCCACAGCTAGACAACCAGCTTGTCCTAGGGCCCTGACCCAGCGTCTTCAGGCTGTTGTTGTAGTCATGTGGTATGTGTCAACAGGCAGGTGATCTCTTTGAGAAGATTCGAAACCCAGAGCTGGCCCTGGAGTGCTACTGTAAAGGCAGCGCATTCATGAAAGGTACTGCCCCCTACAGCCCCGCCTTCCCTGTTAGAGTCTTGCCCAAATCATCCCCCTGCACCAATTTTGTGCATCTGTTCTGGTGGATCGGCTCAGTTCTCCATCCCTCCACTTCTCACCTATTTTCTACACCCCATTTCCCTGAGTCCCATCCCTGGAAGTCTTAGCTGAGTGCCCTCTCTGTCCCTGGCAGCGGTGGAGCTGGCTCGGTTGGCATTCCCAGTGGAAGTGGTGAGCCTGGAAGAGACCTGGGGGATCATTTGGTGCAGCAGAAGCAGCTCGATGCAGCCATTAATCACTATATTGAAGCCAGGTAGAGGGGTGCAACTGAGACTGGGTGTGAGGTCCAAGGTGATGGGTCAAGTAAGGGCACCAAGGCTCCAACAGAGATGACACCATGTAGGTTGGAGTAGGCTTGAGGTGTCTCCCTACCTCTACCTGTCTTCCTCTTGCCCCATACACACAGATGCCTTTCCCAACTCTGCCAGGTGCTCCATTAAGGCAATGGAAGCTGCCCTGGGCTCCCGCCAGTGGAAGAAGGCCATTTATATATTAGATCTACAGGACCAGAACACTGCGTCCAAATACTATCCCCGCGTGGCCCAACACTATGCGTCTCTGCAGGAGTATGAGGTGAGGAAAGTCCCTTGCTAGAGCTGGAGGCAATGCAGTACAGAATGAGAAGAGAACTCAGAACCGGAAGTGGGGGCCACCTCACCAAATCCTTCTTTCTGGGTCCCAGCAGCACCAGCCACCCTGAGCGAGAAGAAAGCAGTTTTCTTCCCTTATTTCATTCCAACATAACACAAACCCCTCTCCCAGATCTATAAAGCGAGTCTCCAGCTCTCTTCTATGGAACTCCATGGGAGTTCCAATGTGGAATTGCCCTGTGTTGCAGAAGTACGAGATCCTTTTAGGTCCTTTTAAACTGCGTGTTGTATTGTCCCCATTCTGGTCTTGGCTGTTTTTTTGTTTTTGTTTTTGCTTTTGTTTTCAAAACAGTAGAGGGTGTGAGACAAGATAGCCCTCTTTTCTTCCATGTTGGGGACTAAGGGTCCTATCCTCTCCCCACCATCCCAGCTAAGGTTTGCTCTCCCCCTGCAGAGGCTCTAACGCTCTTTCTCTAATGCTCTTGCCCTCGGCCTTTTGTGTCTGCTGTCTCGAGCACAGATTGTGGAGGAGCTCTACATTAAGGGAGACCGAACAAAAGATGCAATAGACATGTACACTCGGGCCAGCCGCTGGGAGCAAGCCCACAAGGTAGAGAGTGGGGCGCAGTTCGTCCGAGGGCTCCACCTCCCTGGGGCTGTCCCTACTTTCCTTGGGCTCTGATGTCCCCTCTTCACTGGCCTCCTTGAAAGCTGAGAAAGAGCACCAAAATAGAAAAGTCTGGAGCGCTTGGATACCTAGCCACAGGGAAAGGCAAGGATGAAGAGGCCCTTGTTCCCAACCTGTAATTCCGAAGCGAGCAGAAGAGTTTGGGAGCTGGGGAGCCCCAATTGCCCCTCCCCAAGCTGTCGTCACAGCGGCAACTTCATTCCCTGCCTGCAGCCAGAACCCGGTGGGTATGGCGGGAGCTCGGGAGTGGGAACACGCGCCCCACCACAGGGCATCTCTGGTCTTTCTGCGTGAGCGGAATATAGTTCTGACTTTGCTCCTTATGGTCTTGGAATTCCCTGGACTGACCAGGAAAGCATCCGTACACAAACCCTTGTGGTTGTTGGGAAGGTTCAGAGTTGCTGGGAACACAGGTCACCCCCAAATCATGCTTCCCTGGCCACTCCGCAGCCCCCCTGCTTCCCTCGGAAGCGCGCCGGAGGCTACTGGGTCTCTGTGTGTCTGCAAAGCTGGCAGTGAAGTGCATGAGGCTGGAAGACGTGTCGGTGCTGTACATCACCCAGGCCCTGGAGATGGAGAAGCAAGGCAAGTACCGGAGGCGGAAGGGTGAGCCACAGCCCTAGAGGAGTCATGCAGGGAGAAGGATGCGCGCTGTCTGCCTAGAAGGCAGTGATGCAGGAATCTAGGTCGAGGAGCCCTGGGGTGTCTCTCCCCTCCCCAGGCACTACATGACAGTGGAAGAGCCTGGTCTTGCCATCCCCATGTTCAAAAAGCACAAGCTGTGTGATGATATGATCCGCCTGGTAGGGAAGCACCGCCCAGATCTCCTCAGTGACACACACCTGCACCTGGGCAAGGTGAGTCCTTCTCAAGCCTCGGCCATCTCTTCCCCGAACAGGCTCCACATCCCCCTCGCCCCATCCTGACCCTCCTTTCCCCAGGAGCTGGAGGCTGAAGGCTGACTGCAGGAGGCCGAGTATCACTACCTCGAGGCTTAGGAGTGGAAGGCAACAGTGAACATGTACCGGTCCAATGGGCTCTGGGAGGAAGCCTACCGGGTAAGGAGTCCAAGTCACTCTGGGGATGCGCCTGTCCCTCTTCCCCACTCTCAAGTGATGCATTCTGAACTGGTTGTGGGTCTCTCTGAAAAATGTTCATACTGACAGGCAAAATTTCACATGCGGTAGGAGGGGGTCTGTGAACTACCTGAAGTCCATCCTTGGACCCTGAGCAGGCTAACAGACCCCAAAACTGAGCCCTCTCCCTGTTCTAGTAGAAAGACCGGACCCTTGTCAAAGCTGAAGTCCGATCAGAGGGGAGTAGGGAGCAGCCATGTGGCCCTGTGTGGGAGGATTGCCAAATGGCTTTGCTTCACAGGTAGCCAAGGCTCACGGAGGAGCTAATGCCCACAAACACATGGCCTATCTGTGGGCAAAGAGCCTGGGAGGAGAGTCCGCAGTGAGACTGCTTAATAAGCTCAGACTCCTGGAAGCTGCCGTTGACCATGCCGCTGACAAATCGTGAGGCCCTAAGACTTCTCTCCACTGGCCCCTTTTGAGAAAGAGCCTCTACGTAGACAAGGAAGATTGCTGTATAGCTGAGAAGTGTTTCTGAAAACGGAGGCAGGAGTGAAGAAATCCTTGGAAGAACGTGATGGAGAGGCAAGGAATGAATCAATCGCTCTGCCCTTGCTCCCCAGGGACTCAGAACAGTGTTTAGCTGTTCTAAGAAGATGGAACGTGATCAGCTTTTTTCCTTCTTTTCCAAAAAGACCTTTTTAAGTAATTACTATACCCAGTGTGGGTCTTGAACTCAACCCGAGATCAAGGGTCACTCATTCTACAGACTGAGCCAGGCAGGTGCCCCAGAGAGAAGAGCTTTTAAAGCTAAGGTGCACTAAGCCAGTAATTGACTTCTGAGTGATGGAAGTGTGCTTCTGTTAAATGCAAAAAGAACTTTTCTTAAGCAAATGTTACAAAGACCAGTAATAATCCTGCATTGAGTCAGATGGCTGAGGGTAGTCTTAATGTTTTAGAGAGACAGTTTTTCTGCTAGTATAGATGTGACTCAGGAGGAAGTGGTGAAGAACCCAGAGCCCTTGCTCCTGAGGAAGAGTAGTTCTGTGAGGCTAACTGCGGTCCCCTGCCTCACGCCCATCCCATTCCCTTATGACCACTAGTCGCAGGAAGCACAGGCTTTTCCAAGTGTCCCCGGACCCACGTCCTCTTTACATGTGTGTGTGCTTCTGTATCACTTCATATGGACTGTCTTCTCAATCTGTCTTTCCCTCCCCCGGTCCTGTCTCTGCCCTTTCTGTTTTCTCCTGCCCTGTTCCTCCTCTTATAAAATGAAAGTACTACTCTGAAAGACAACCTGAGGGTTTTGAAGGGGCGGAGGGCGGGAGGTTGGGAACCAGGTAGAGGGTAATAGAGAGGGCATGTATTGCATGGAGCACTGGGTGTGGTGCTAAAACAATGAGTACTGTTATGCTGAAAATAAATAAAAAAAAAGAAATGGGAAAAAAAATGAAAGTACTAAGTAGGCAGGCCTTACCTACACCTTCCATTTCAGCTCATGGGAATTTGCTTTTGAACTCTCTCGGCTGGACCTCAAGCATAAAACCCCTGAGATTCATGTCCGATATGCTATGTACCTGGAGGATGAGGTATGGATGTGCTCCTTCTCCCTTGCTTTTGACCTTGAACTCCTCCTCTCACGGCTGCCATGATGGCAATCTGCTTCTGATCATGTGTGGCTGCACTTCTGTCCCTACAGGGTAAATCTGAAAAGGCTGAAGCTGAATTCATCAGTGCTGGTAATCCCAAGGAAGCAGCCCTCATGTGAGTTACCCATCAATTCCTTACTCCCGTCCTCCCAACCACAGCCCCAGGACCTGGCATTGCCACCTTCACCTGATCCTGGTACCAATAAATCTTCTACCCCCTGTGACATGGCTGTTTGTCTCCCACTACTGAGGCCTCAGTCCTGTACTGAGCCTCCCCTGTGTCCTCTTCTGGGAGCAGGTTCGTCCATAACCAGGATTGGGAGGCAGCTCAGCGTGTGGCCGAGGCTCACTATCCTGACAGTGTCGCCGAGGTGCTTGTGGGGCAGGCCCGGGGGGCCTTGGAGGAGGACTTTCCAAAAGCAGAAGTGCTGCTGCTTCAGGCCCAGGGACCAGGCCTGGCCCTCAATTATTATAAGGTAGGGCACCGGATTCAGGGCCATGAGGGGGAGGGGGAGAGAGTGTAAGAACCCACAGAGCACTACACTAACCAATACTACTGGGAAAGATCCAGAGAGTTAGCAATGGAGAGGGGGAAGGAGACAAGAAGGAGGAGAGAGGTCCAAGGACCTAGGGATCCGTGGCCCATAGTGTACAGCACCTGTGTGGCAGTGGGAAGGTGTCATGCCGGCCTCTGCCTTCCTGATACCTGGAAATCTGAGCAGGAGGCTGGATTATGGAGTGATGCCCTGTGGATCTGCAAGGACTATGGCCGGGCCAGCTGGAGGCTCTGCAGGAAGAGTAGGAGCGGGAGGCTACCACGAAAGGGGCCAGATATGACGCCGGGAGGCAGCAAGTGTCAGCAGGGCTGGAGGGTGGGTCACAAGGTATGCACCGGATAGGCCACGCTGCCCAGCCTGTTCTGGTCACGTGTACTCTCATCTTAGGGGCATGGAGGGGCTCGTGGACCAAGCTCGCCAGTGGGAGCAGGCTGGGGAGTATAGCCGTGCTGTCAACTGCTACCTCAAGGTGTGGGACTCAGGCAGCAGCAGCCTGGTGGAAAAGTGCTGGATGAAGGTGAGGCGGGCCACACCCTTTTTGGCCATCTACTTCCCAGACTGCTCTCACAGCCAGCATTCCTCCTCAGACATTGCTTTTTCCTCCTGGGCCTCTCATTTTCACTCAGGCAGCAACGTTCCTGCTGAGTGCTTGCTAGATGCTAGAGCCAGAACTTTGAAAACTGTAAAAAGGGATCTAAGGCAGAACCCCTAACAGCCTGAAGTTGGGGGAAGTTGGACCACTGTGGCTCAACTAATTGAGAAGCTCGGTGAAAACTAAAGGATGTGACTTGAAGTGGAGTTCAGAGGAGGGTGAAGTCTCGACTGAGAGGGAGGGAGGCTTAGTGAGGGAGGGGGTAGACCTGGGACCAGAGCTGGAAGG
Organism: Meles meles; assembly: GCF_922984935.1. Taxonomy (NCBI): domain Eukaryota; kingdom Metazoa; phylum Chordata; class Mammalia; order Carnivora; family Mustelidae; genus Meles; species Meles meles. The sequence goes on from NC_060081.1 coordinate 30,868,202, forward strand.
GCAAATCCAGAGGCCAGAACTGGGGCCAGATGGAAGCCAGGAAGAAAGCAGAGGCTCCTCCTCTACATAGAAGCTCCTGAAAAGAAGAATCTAGCCAGTGAAGCCAAGTCAGTAGGTTTCATCAATTCCTAAGCATATATATAATCACATATTATTTTCTTAGAAATTGGGTTGCATGTGAAGTTTTTTTTAAAGATTTTATTTATTTATTTGACACACAGAGAGAGATAACAAGTAGGCAGAGAGGCAGGCAGAGAGAGAGGTGGAAGCAGGCTCCCTGCTGAGAAGAGAGCCCGATGCGGGGCTCGATCCCAGGACCCTGAGATCATGACCCAAACCGAAGGCAGAGGGTTAACGCAGTGAGCCACCCAGGAGCCCCTGAATGTGAAGTTTTAAATGATGTATCTGGGGTACGTGGGTGACTTGGTGGGTAAAGCATCTGACTCTGAATTTTCGGCTCAGCACATGATCTCAGGGTTGTGAGATCAAGTTCTGCATTGGGCTCTGCACTGGTTGCAGAATCTGCCTTAGATTCGCTCTTCTTCTCCCGCTGCCCCTCCCCACTCATGCTGTCTGAAACAAAAAATAACAAAAAATAAGTAAATGATGCATCTTTGATTCCAAGAAATATGGTATTAGGAGTTTGAGGGGGATATGGAGTCGGCGCCGCCGATCCCAGGTCTGAAGGTCTACTTCCACCTGGCAGCTTCCAAGGGGGCTGTGGCCAGAGTGAGTCACGTGACATGACTCCCTCCTCTGAGACCCCACCCCAGGAAGCTGTAGGTGGGGTTTGGAGCCCCAAACCTGGCTTCAGGGCCCCTTCCTCGCATTCCATCCCTTTGCAGGACACCAAATATCCCTTCACCCTCCGTTCCCCACCTCCAGCACACGAGTGGTCTTTCTAGGTGGAGATCAATTATTGCCCCTTTATTTAGAGAAATTACAGACCCATTCCCACCCTCCCTCCCTCCAGGTAGAGAGGCCTTGAAGCTCTTTGACTGCTGAGGGTGCAGGTATCGGAGGCAGTGGCTGAGCAGGAAAGAAGCCAGAAAAGGGGCAGGTCAGTGAAATCTTGAACCAGACAGTAAATAATGGGGATGAATCTCTTCTCATCTTTCAGCTTCAGGCCTCTAAACTTGGCCTGTTTGGGAGTATTTTGTGTGTGGTCCCTAGGAGACATGTTTTTTTTGGGGGGGGGTCATTTTAATATTTACAAGAAATAAATCAGCAGAACAAGATTATATCAGATAGGCTGTGTAGAGTAGCTGCGGCTTATAAAACATACCAGTAATTTGTACCTGGTGAGTATAAAGAAAACCAAGGCAGGATTCAGATGTCTTTACAACCAAGGGAGTACACAGGGCATCAACAAATTAGAGGACAAAAAAATTCACATTTTCTACATTAAAAAAAAAAAAATTTACAGATCTCACAAATGTCTTTGAAGACAAAGAAAAAGCCAAAAGACAAAGAAAAAGTCCTCTGAAGGGTGGGAAAGAAGAAGAAATCTGAAACGGAATTCTAAATGTAAAAAGAGTTTTACTTCACAAGACCAATTTTCTTGGCTTCTGTTTCATATATCAACAATCTCCACATTTTGACTATAAAAACTTCTGCTTCTTCATCAAGTACCATGGCAACATTCTAGGAGATGTGTTTTGAGTAGCCCTTGCAATCTTTAGACAGACCTTGTCTGAGCCTCTCCCTAGGGGAGCTGTGTTTGAGTCTCTTCTTAACGGGACTGTGATGGGTTCTCGCAGAGGGACTGAGATGGGTTTTGCCACGCCAACTGTACTGGTCCCTTTCAAAGTGGCTCTGTTGGCTCTGCTCAGAAGGACTGTGTCTGTTCCTCTCAGAGAGATTGCGTCCACTTCTTTCAGAGGGACTACAGTGAGTTCTCTCTGAGAAACTGCGACCTCTCCTCTCAGAGGTCCTGTGCTGTCTTCTCTCAAAAGGACTGTGTCCTCTCACCTCTAAGGGACTGTGATGAGTTCTCTGAAAGAGATTGCGACTGCTCCTCTCAAGGGGAATATGACATCTCCTCTCAGAGGGACTGCGACATCTCCTCTCAGAGGGACTCTGATGGCTCCTCTCAGAGGGACTCTGATGGCTCCTCTCTGAGGGACTGTGATGGCTCCTTTCAGAGGGACTTCGATGGCTCCTCTGAGAAGGACTTTGATGGCTCCTCTCAGAGGGACTGTAATGTCTCTTCCAAGGAAGACTCTGATGGCTCCTCTTGGAGGGACTGAGATAACTCTTTAGGGAAGGATTTTGATGGCTCCTCTCAGAGGGACTGTGATGGCTCTTTAGAGAAGGACTTCGAAGGCTCCTCTCAGAGAGACCGTGATGGCTCTTTAGGGACGGACTTAGGTGGCTCCTCTCAGAGGGACTGTGATATCTCTTCCGAGGAAGACTTTGGTGGCTCCTCTCAGAGGGACTGTAATGGCTCTTCCGAGGAAGACTCTGATGGCTCCTCTCGGAGGGACTGTGATAGCTCCTTAGGGAAGGACTTTGATGGCTCCTCTCAGAGGGACTGTGATGTCTCTTTAGAGAAGGACTTTGAAGGCTCCTCTCAGAGAGACCGTGATGGCTCTTTACGGAAAGACTTCGGTAGCTCCTCTCAGAGGGACTGTGATGTCTCTTCCGAGGAAGACGTCGGTGGCTCCTCTCAGAGGGACTGTAATGGCTCTTCTGAAGAAGGCTTCGGTGGCTCCTCTCAGAGGGACTGTGATGGCTCTTTACGGAAGGACTTCGGTGGCTCCTCTCAGAGGGACCATGATGGCTCTTCCGAGGAAGACTTCGGTGGCTCCTCTTAGAGGGACTGTGATGGCTCATCTGAAGGCGGCTTTGGTGGATCCTCTCAGAGGGACCATGATGTCTCTTTAGAGAAGGACTTCGAAGGCTCCTCTCAGAGAGACCGTGATGGCTCTTTACGGAAAGACTTCGGTAGCTCCTCTCAGAGGGACTGTGATGTCTCTTTAGAGAAGAACTTTGATGGCTCCTCTCAGAGGGTCTGTGATGGCTCCTTTCAGAGGAATTACATGGGGTTCTCTCCCTTAAGAAGCTATGGTGGTTTTGCTTCTTGGGTGTGAGTTTCTCTTTAAGGTGACTGTGTGAGGTTCTCTTAAGTGAACCATGTAGATTTCTCCCTCTGACTTGAACTTTGGTTCCTATTTTGGAGCTCTTGGACTCCTGGCTAGAGATTTCACATCTGTAGGAGTTTTTCTTACCTTTGCTGCTATTGTCGTTTTGAAGAATAACCACAGTCTGTCCGACTGAAGT